>NC_133719.1:3072802-3622802 GCF_048934315.1 Petromyzon marinus
CCGTAGCGTGTTGTGATGCGTGTGTGTGTATTCCTTACCGTGTTGAAGCATGTGTGTTCCATAGCGTGTTGTGATGCGTCAGAGCGCGTTGTGATGGATGTGGTTCCAGAGCGTGTTGTGATGCGTGTGCATTCTGTCATGTGTTGTGATGCTTGTGTTCTGTAGCGTGTTGTGATGCGTGCGCGTTCCGTAGCTTGGTGTGATGCGTATGTGTTCCAGTGTCTTGTTGACGTGTGTTCCATAGCGTGTTTTTATGTGCGTGTGTTCCCTAGCGTGTTGTGATGCGTGTGGGTTTCGTAGCGTGGTGTGATGCGTGTTCTGTAGCTTGTTGTGATGCGTATGTGTTCCAGTGTTTTTTTGGCGTGTGTTCCATAGCGTGTTTTATGTGTGTCTTCCCTAGCGTGTTGTGATGCATGTGGGTTTCATAGCGTGGTGTGATGCGTGTTCCGTAGCGTGTTGTGATGTGTTTTCTGTAGCATGTTGTGATGCGTGTGCATTCCGTAGTATGTTGTGATGCATGTGTTCCATAGCGTGTTGTGATGCATGTGTTCTGTAGCGTGTTGTGATGTGTGTTCTATAGCGTGTTTTTATGCACGTGTGATCCCTAGCATGTTGTGATGCGTTCGTGTTGCATAGCGTATTGCGATGCTTGTGTTCCATAGCATGTTGTGATTCGTGTGTGTTCCATAGTGTGTTGTGATGCGTGTGTTCGAAAGCTTGTTGTGATGCGTGTGCGTTCCATAGCGCGTTGTGATGCATGTGTTGCAGAGCCTGTTGTGATGTATGTTGCAGAGCATGTTGTGATTTGTGTTGCCTAGCGTGTTGTGATACATGTGTGTTCCAGAGTGTGCTGGGATGCGTGTTACGTATCATGTTGTGATGTGTGTGTTTCAGAGCGCGTTGTGATGCATGTGTTCCAGAGCGTGCTGTGATGCGTGCCTGTTGCCTAGAGTGTTGTGATGAGTGTGTTCAATAGTTTGTTGTGATGCGTGTGTTCTGTAGCGTGTTGCTATGCATGTTTCGTAGCGTGTTGTGGTGCGCGTGCTTTCCGTAGCGTGTTGTGATGCGTGTTGTCACAGCATGTTAGTGGACAGGCATCCCACTATGTGCGCAATGAATGTTGTGACGCATGGTACCACTCGGAAACGGGCCGCATTCCATAACTATCCGTCATTGGTGTAAGCATCTGAGCCACACTGATTGGGAACTAGAGGGAGGGGGGGTCGTTTTGAACCGGCAAGAGCGCCGTGTTTTCTAATCTTGTCGCTTTACGATCGTCGCTCATGCAGTGGCGGAAGTGACTGAGCCGTGTGTGGCAGTGCGGTGCTTTGCCCCATATCTTTGAGAGTGCGCAGTAAGGAAATAGTTCAACGCAATACTTTGGTCACCGAGGTCTCGTGTATTTAAATTTTCACGTTCCTCCATTATTTACGATTCGTGTGACTTTTGGGTAAGGCCACGAAACGATCCGCCCAAAATTCATGCCGTTAAGGTCCCTCCACCGCCCGACACAGCCAAACAAATTCAAATGCCCACGTGTACGAGGCGTTTAACAATAGTTATTATTGCAGCTCACTCCCCGGATGAGTTGAAGCACAGTCCCCACAGCCAAATGTAGTGATTAGATATTGTGTATAAGGCCGCTTCACTTGAAACTGCGTCAGGCATCTGCAGGTCAGAAACTAGAATCTCACCCAGATCTCGTCTCATTGGAGACACAAATAACATCGCACCATCCTGGCTTTGACATTCCTCTTCCTCCTCGAAAACACCGGTGGTGGAACCACCGTCAACCGCATCGGAAGATCATCAACAGGCCGATAAACACATCTCCTTTGTGAATGGGAAATTGAAGAGACGGAGCCACAGTGGTGCGACTGTGGCAATGCAACCCAAACCATGGACCGTGTAGTTAACCCACTGGAGTCAACGGAGGAACGGCAAAACGACACGAACTCTCTCCTGAAGGCCTCTCGTTGTGGCCAGCAGCAGCAGCAGCCCTAGACTTTGGCATTTAACTTCTGAACCACATTGCTGCTGCAGCTGCCATCATGCGCAAAAAGAGGTCAGACAGCAAGTCAGAATGTTGGGTAGTGGAGGGTTTCACGACAAAACCCTGGGGACAGATCATTACACGGTGGAAACTCCCTCCCCCCCCTCCCCGCAGCAACTCCATCCCATCCCACCCAAATAAATCAATAAATCACGAACCATGGCACCGGATGAGTATACCGGCGCGCGCAATAACTCTGCCCTCTCTTCCATTCGTTACCACCAGGCAGGTGCTCGTGCGGCTTTCCCCGCAGAACCGCACTCAAGTGCGCAGCCTCCCGGCGGCGGCGGCGGCGGCGCGGGCCTCGACGGGGAGCGGCCGTGCGATGTTCGGTCGCAAGCGACGGCGGCCCGAGATCTCGGCGCCGCGCAACTTCGTGCACCGCGTGCACACGGGCTACGACCCGCAGGGCATGCGCTTCACGGGGCTGCCCGTGCAGTGGCACGGCCTCCTGCAGGAGACGCTGGCGCCCCGCCACCGGCACCGCAGCCCCGACCCGTCCTGCATTCCCCCCCGCGAGCTGCGCGCCATGAAGGTGACGCGGCCAGGTGCATGTGTGGCGCAGCGCGGCATGTGCTGGTGGTTGGGCCATCGAGCAGGCGGTAGGGCGTGGGATGGCAATAACAATAATTTACTTATCCATACACACCGAGTCGTAATAATCTTTTTTTCAAGAGGGTCCTGCCACTAACATTGTGATTTTAATTTGTAAGATGTTTTCAGTCCGATTAATCATAGCGAGTCATGTTCATCATACAAGTGGGAGAGAAACCGGAGCACCCGGAAAAAACATCACGCCATGTGCGAGGGGGCAACGCTCTATTCCCCGTACAAATGGATGCAGATGGAGATTAGTCGACTTGCTGTCCCGCCTTCTCCTGGAGAGCCAGGGTATGGTAACCTCGATGCCCACGGGACGATAGTTTCGCAACATTGGTGCGATCCACCAATCCTCGCCCTCCAGTGCTGGATTTACAGGCCGTGTTCGTAAACACGAGCGCCCGAGTAGGTTTGCATGGTTGTGCCTCTGTGTTGCTCCCCCACGTGTTTGGAGTTGTACTGTGCGTTGTCCTTGTTCGACACGACGTCCGACGCAAAAGCATCCATTTTGTGCAGCGAAACGTCGGACACCGCACCGAACTGACGCGCGGCACAAACCCGACAATACGCTGGCTAGAGTTGACTCGCCGCTGCGTCTCTCTGTGCCCATTACAGAAGATCGTGCGTGGCAGGCGGGCTGCGACGGATGGAGATTTGAACGGACTCCTGGACGACTTCTACAAACTGTCAATCCCCGGCTCAAACTCTCTGTACTCCGAGTGCGCCACCAGACAGAGCTGCGTGTCCGACCAAGGCCCGCTCTCCAATTGGGAACGCACGGATCGGGACACCCACGCGCACAAACAACAGAGCGGCCCGCGACCCCAGCGGCACAGCAGCGAGCCGTCGCCGCACAGGGAATACGGCGTCTACCCGGACACGTCGGCCGCTTGTCCGGCCGGTCTCGGACATCGGCCAGACTCGCCGAGTCACGGGAGGTCACGCGGAAGCCGGGACGTCAGGGCCTGCATCCGGCAGCAGTACGAAGCCTTCCCGCTGCTCTCGTCCAACCAGCCGCTTAGCGTGGCCTGCACGCCGGCGGAAAACCGGTGGAACGCCAACGTCGGCGGCTGGATACCGAAACCGCGCGACGGCAAATCCTCGTCCGTGTTTTGCCAAAGCGGGAGCGACAGCGCCGAGGCGTCGAGCCGGCACCGACACGGCGCAAATGCGGCAACCCCTCCGCACGGGGGGAACGGGCCGGGGCCGGCGGCGGATCGCAGAAAAAGTAACAACCACCATGACCACAGCGCCGTTGCCATCGCCGCTGCTGGCCTTACAGTCGCTGCTCACGATGAAGACCGCCGCCGCATGGTCATCGCGCCTGCCCAGCACCGCAGGGCGCCGCAAGCGGCAAGCTTCGAGCCGCCCGATTTATCCGGACCGGAGTCGTGCGACTGCTCTCGCGACGAGGTGCGCTACAGGCACAGAGACCCTGGGGAGCACAGAGGGGTGCAGCAGCAGCGGCAGCGGCCACGCTCGCTGCTGGAGCCTGCGGTGGGGCCCGTGCGACTCCACGAGCGGCCCTGGTCAGGGTACGCCCTGTGGGGGCCTCAGCTGCCTCTGGCACCCGGACTCTCCAGGGTCAGACGACACGAGAGCCAGGAGTTCGTATAGCAGCGGGGAGGAATTTCTTCACCGCACCGGTGCGTGTGATGTTTGCCGGTGGACTGGAGTTGGGGACGTGACGAGTAAGTAGCCGCAGCCATAGCAAGGGTGGTTCTGCAAGGACTTGGCACTTGACCGGTTTCACATCTTCTAACCAGACTCAAATTAAGAGCTGCCCTGCGGGCACTGAGGAACTCCCATCAAATCCGCGTATGGGTGACATGGAACACACAGAGGTCGTACCTCAGGTGTCAGAAATATTTACACATTGTTCGGGCACTTGGGGTGGCGTGCAGCGGCACAGTGGCTAGCGCAGTGCGTTAAAAGCCCGGCGGCCACGACTTCCACGTCACAGCTACGGCCAACATCAGTGGCACGCGATATCCTAACGGATCCTGGGCTATCCACGCCTTCGCCAACCCGCACTGACCAGCGTGCTGAAGTACGGTCAAACAATTAAAGTGGCATGGGGGCAGCCTTCATCGAGCAGTGGATTGATAAAGGTGCCGTAGACACGCACACACACACACATGGGTAACAGAGTCCAGTGGCATCAGGAAAGTATCACAAGGTCCGGTTAAATGTCCACGCGAGTCAAAGCTCAGACATGGGGGGGGGGACAAATGTGACGATCGCAAGTCACAAAAGAACTGCTGACGCCATACAACCGAGACATCTACCAAGCAAATGGGCACTTGGCAGGCAATCGCCCAGGAAGGGGGCTTCTGCTTTCAAAGGAGCGACTTGTTATTGGGCCTCTCTGGGCCGCAGAGATAGGGGGGGGGGGTGGCAGGTAGGGTAGTTGTCCCCCCCACTGCCACGGCTCGTATCCAACAGGGCCTCTCCCCATCTGGGATTATACTTTGGGCGTCTTTAAGAAATATATATATTTTGAGATCTCTCCACTTCTCTCCATGTGGTCCTCGAGCCATCGGTAACCACCTGGGGGGAGGGGGACGTGCCAACTGCGATTTTCCTGAAGCATTTTTATATTGAGGCCACAAAGCCGTACGATAGCAAAGTCATCGTGGTAGCTTTTTTTTTTACGTTAAATTGTTCGTTAATATGGGTAACCGTCGTAGTGTATTCGATAGAGAATATCGGGGTTTTTTTTAATAAAGACCACAAGTGGAACGAAACATCCGCGGGAGCGTGACAAATATCTCCCACCGTATATTCTGCGAGTGGTGGACACTGCAGAGTGGTGGACACTGCCCATGGTGGATACGGGTAGCATTTCACCACCCCCTTGGGTTGAATGTCTCCGAGCTGGATCACCGCAGCGGAGGACCGAGAGCCGCTGCGGTTCAACCTTAAGAGTGAAACAGTCTCCACGTGCTCCTCTCTGGCTGTTGTGCTTCGTGCCGTTGGGAATTTGGAAGCCGAGATTTTCCCTTTACAGGAGCTGTGGTGACCGCGACAGGGCCGGTGGGGGTTCGTGTGCAGTAACGTTGCGTGGTACGACCCATGACATTCTCCTTCCCGTACTTTGTCGTATTGTCGCTCGCTGGGGCTATTTCTGTTGATAATTATCTGTGTATCTCTCGGGGGATGTAATTTGCAGCGCTCTGCTGAAAGCTCTGCCGTTCAGGTAGAACTGTAATGATTACAAAAATTACCGCACAACCACCGTACAATCAAATCGCTCTGCGTGAAAAAATCATGACCCTTCAGCTGTATGCGGACTCAAAACTTCCATTTCACGTGGCCCCGTCGCTGCTTAACGATGACTCCCAACTCGCAGACGTGCTTCCGTGCAGCATTCACTCCTCGCCTCTCGCGGAGGCAGGACGGCTCGGAGGCGCGAGGTCAAACCACGAACGAGCGGGAAGGAAGAAAAAGCAGCTGGGCGGGCGAGCCGACGCCAACAATCGCAAGAGTTCTGCGGTCCTACATATGTTGAAATGTTTTCAGCCAATTCGTGAGTGTTCATGCACGCGGGAGGAAACTGGAGCACTTGGGAGAAAAGCCACACATGGGAGGGAGCAACGCTATATAAAACAGATGGAACAGATGAAGATTCGTCCACATTTTGGCGAGCCGGGGGTACACGGGCGGCTGCTCCCTCGATGCTCACGGGAAGGGAATTTCACAACATGTAGGGCGATCGAGCAACCCTCCACCGCCTCCAGGTGCTGTATTGAAGGCCCCACGCGAAGCGAGCGCCGCAACTTAATGTCACACGGCCCACGAACTTCGCGCGGCCTGTGGCCAACATGAAAATCCGCGACCTCGTAACAGCCTGCAAGTGACGGACGCTCGGGGTCCAGCCGCTGTGAGGAGCTTCACCTCGTGCCGGCCGTGACATCGCCGCGTTCGCGAGAGGAGTTGCAGGCCCAGGCGTCGCACGCCACGGGGGGGGGGGGGGGGGGGGGGGTGGGGGTGGGAGCCCTCGCCGCGTTATCGAATAAACGCCGAGGGCACGCGCTCATGTGCATGGTTGACCGCCGAAGGCATCTCACTGAGAGTTGCTCTTCTGCCCCTGGGTACAGATGAAAATGTTCCCTCACGCCTGCCTTGGAAAGGTGGGCCCCACCCCACTGTTTAACCACTAGCTGTTGATAATCACCCGTGTTTCTCTTCCCTTGCTGTACTCTGAGGGGGTTTCTGCAGTCCATTGTTACAAAAAAATTACTAATGCATTGGTGGGGGGGGGGGGGATCTCGAAATTGGACTCTTTTAGAGGACCTATGAAAACGACTGTGCACACATGCCTCCTTTTTTAAAATCCTGTACGTGATCTACCCGTTACCTACGCATTCCCCCTCGCTACGACGACGACGCGCGTTATCGCCAGGGACAATACATCTCGCTTGATTCGCACCGACTGATTTACACTGACTGATTATTGATCCGATTCCCGTCGCGCCTCGTTTACGGTTCGCATTGCACCTGCTCAGCGCTTACTGCCAACACTCATCGAAGAAATCATTGTTTCGCGCCGACCTGCCACGTTGTCGTCAGCGGCCGCGCTCTATCTGCTGCTGGATGAAGGCCTGCCCAAGCTGTCTTCGCCGTCTCTCTCGGTCTTGCGATGCAATGATCCGGCGAAGAGCCCACAGAGCGTGTGGATTGAGCGTTCTGGTACGACAAAGTGATGCAAAATATTTATTTAAGAGAAAAACCTCGACTTACAAGCGGCAGCTTCAATGCGAACTACTTTATTTGAAGACGGTACGAAAGCTTTTAACGAACGCGCGTCTGGCGTAAACAGCAACTTGCTGCTGGTTTAAAAACGCAACGGTAAACTGCGTGAACGACTCGAGGAAGAGTTCCCAGTCGACAAAAAATGTGATGTAAAGGGGGCAATTTCACCGCCGTGCCGCCGTTGTCAACCACGTCGCCCCGACGGCGTCGCTGTTGCCGACAACGGCGCGGAAGTGACGGTTCTCGAAAGCGACATCACTTCCCCTGTGACCTCGCGTCATCGCATCGATTCGGTCCCAAATTTTGTATCCAGGCTCGGATTTGCAGACTTTTCTGACGAAACGGGAATAATAAATCGGGGACGCATCCCTGCACTGCAAGATGTGCCGTTTAGGACTGTGCCAAAACACTTCCACACGTCCGCACCTCACACAAGCTTCGAATACTTCATATACATTGAAAATATAACAGTATTTTTTGCAAATACACTTAAAACACACACGAGAAGCAGAGTGTCAACGCTGCGCTATCAATGGAACATTGATCTAGTTCTGAAACAATCGGAGGCTAAAGAATGGGAAAACTCACATACGTAGGCATATAGTTGTAATTCCCCATATAATGTAAACCACAAGCGAACAAAGACATCGACAAAATCCGTCACACACACACACACATAGCTGGACGGCAGAGTGAATTAGCAGTTCGATAACAAGGCGATATCTACCTAAATGGAGCGCAGGAGAGGAATTCATATCTTGACTCAGAAATACACCTCTCCTAAGAAGTCTTGCCAGCGTGGAAGAGTAGGCCAAATACCCTCTCAATCAGAGGTCGCCAAATTGTGGCTCCGGAGGCACACGCGGCTATTTAATGAGCAGCTCTTGAAATATTGATTTTCGTATAAATATCTCGTCTTGTTATTTTGGTTGCCCGACCCCTGCTCTAGACGGTCTCCTCTGGAGGTCCCCCCTTCTACGGTAGAGGCCCTTCCGCCGGCGGTGGCGTGAGCGAGCGATTGCAGGGCTGCGCCTGTTGCCCGTTACGTCCTGGCAGGACCACCCTGCCGGGCGGTGCACACAGTGTGGTGCCCATGGGGGGGGCCTGAAGGGCCGGGGGATCGCTGGAGATTACGTTTTGTGAATGAGACGCAGACCCTAAACCTGCCGGGCTACCAGGTGACCGGCGTACGGCAGCGCAGTTCCCGTAAGTCTCCGGACGAGAAGATGCACTGCCCCGGTGTCGATAAAGTTACACAAAAATCTGGTCTCTGGCACGCGCAGCTATCAGATCACAAGACATACCCCGGATGTATTTTTGAGTGATATGCCCTCACACGTGTTCATTTCAAACATACAAACAACGCAAGATCGTCCCTCATCCCTCCACACCTCTTTTCCACTCGCAGAAACCGAGCCGTGCTGGCACCGTTTCGAGCCAACGCGAGGCGCAGGGCGCGCGCGACTGGGACGCTGAGGTGCGCGTGGATGGCGCGCGGTGACGGCGTGGTCGAGTTGCGCCGATCGGCATCTCGCGTCGACTAGCCCCCCCCCCCCCACCCGCTTGGCTCCGAGCCCAATTCAGATGACGAGGCCGCCGTAGAACTCGACTCTCGGTTCCGGCTCGGCAAATATGCCGGTGAGAAAAAACACCCGTTGCCGTGCTGTGCTGTGGTACGGCTCGGGTGTGCGGTGGAAAAGGGTTCTTATCATCCTACTGCATTGCGAGCACGCACCGGTGATGCACACGAGGCCCTGGCGGGCGGTGGCTTAGGTTCGCGTGGTTTTGCACGCGGTGCACGCCATCTTACGCTCCACCAGCTGCACCATGAGGTCGGAGTAATGCTCCAGCAGGTGAACAGCCTTACCGTCCGCCCAGCCGCGCAGCTCCGCACACGGCTGCTGCTGCTGCTGCTGGCTCTGCGAGCCTGCGCCCTGCGCGATGGAGACATGTGAGTTACGGAAACCAGAGTTCTGTTGCTGCTGCTGCTGCTGTTGGCAGCCTCTCTGCACGGCAGGGCGTGCGGCGCCAGCGGCGTCGCTGGGCTCGCCCTCCCGCTCAGGACTTGACAGACGAGCGACAGATTCCAGTTCCGCCCCCAGGGAGGAGAAGCTGTGGAGCAGCACAGCGGCCGTCTGTGCGTGCTGCTCGGAGTCCGCCGTGGAAACCTGGCGAGGTCACAGAGTTGAAAAAAAAAAGTCGGCGAGCATTGCTGCGACGGTGCTCATTTCCCGTTTACAGCCCTGAGGCCAGCGGTGGATACATTCCTATGAGAGGGGCGAGTTTATCCGTAGGGCAACCCACTTATGATTTCCACCACAGAGCGGCACATGTTTAACAACCCCGGTGAATCAAACCCCCCCCAACCAGGATTTGAACTCGCAACCCTCGAATTGCGAGCCGCCTCTCTCTCCGCCGCAGAGCCTCCGGCCCCCTCAAGTGGCTCCGGCGGAAAACCTGCAGCACGAGGACAACCGCGCGCCGCTTACATAGCGACCGGTAGCTCCCGCCCGCCCCTGTGAGCCAGCGAGCAGCTCGGCGAGCCAGCGAGCAACCCGGGGAGCCGGGAAAGAACCACGCGGACACGACCACGAACATTGCACACACAACGCCCGGACAGACTCCTTCAAGATGGACAAGTCTGCATGGCCAAGGCCGCTGTGCCGCCACATCCGGTCCTGGACCTTCCAAGGTCGAATAAGCCCAAATGAGTACATGGTGTGGTGCGTACGCCTCGCGTTGCGTACCGCTCTTGTTGCGAACCCCTCGCGTGCGTAACCCTTGCGTGCGTACACTTCACGTGCGTACACTTCACGTGCGTACACCTCACTTGGTATACACCTCATGTTGCGTACACTGCACGTGCGTACACCTCACTTGGTATACACCTCATGTTGCGTACACCTCACGTGCGTACACCTCACTTGGTATACACCTCATGTTGCGTACACTGCACGTGCGATCACCTCACTTGGTATACACCTCATGTTGCGTACACTGCACGTGCGATCACCTCACTTGGTATACACCTCATGTTGCGTACACTGCACGTGCGATCACCTCACTTGGTATACACCTCATGTTGCGTACACTGCACGTGCGATCACCTCACTTGGTATACACCTCATGTTGCGTACACTGCACGTGCGTACACCTCACTTGGTATACACCTCATGTTGCGTACACTTCACGTGCGTACACCTCACTTGGTATACACCTCATGTTGCGTACACTGCACGTGCGTACATCTCACGTGCGTACATCTCACGTAACCCGCCTTCGTCTTACCCGGTTGTAGAGGCGTAGAGCTTTGCGCACCGCGGAACGCAGCTCGCTCAGGACCAGCTGACAATCCTCCTCCGTCACGGGCAGCCCTGAAACAACGCACAGCGCAACGCGACGACGCTCAACATTCAGTCACACGGCCGGCGTGGTGGCGGCGGTGGTGGAGCGGGCAGCTAGAAATCGGAAAGGTCCCGAGTTCACATCCCGGCCAGGGGGTTGCGGACTCGGCAACATCGTCACCTCCAGGGTCGATAAAATTTTCACCGCCTTTGTGGGGAGGTCAACAATGGTAGTTGCCTTATGGAGGGTCGCCGCCCCCCCCCTCCATACGAATGTGAATTCACGAGCACCGGCTATCTGCAGGGGCAGTAAACAGCAGCGGCGGTGCCTCAATGTGGCTCGTTTGAGCAGCAGGGAATCTCTTCAACTCAACGTGTCTGTCAATAGCACTGTGCAGAACCTTAAAAGAAAAAAAATATATACGTATATAACAGGCGACATTTCAAGCGACGTTTCAAGCGATGGCCCTTATTGATGGCACGTTACGATTGCTGAGTTAATTTTATTTTAAGGCCATACAGTGTTGCTAACGAGCGTGTTGAGCACTGCGCTTGTGCACCCACTGCCAACGCAGCAGCATCACCAGATAATCACTTGCGCGTGCATTTTTAATTTTGCTCAAGTGAATACGGGGATTTCACTGGCAAACACAGTTCTTGGCCTGGCGATAACTGCGGGGCGACCGCACCTATATTCTCACTTCGCCTTCGCCAACTCTTCCCGCCGTTCATAGAGACACACAAATATGCGAGCGGCGTCCGCCATCGTCTGCGGACGCAAAACACAAATGCCGGGGCTCGCGCGACATGGCGGCACAGTACGACTGCGAGCGACAACTCCATTGCTGCTCATTCCCGGCGGCGGTAATCCCCGCTTCTCCTTCGCTGTCGAGGATTAACATTCCTACTCCCCCATCCCCGTCTGTCAAACTCCCTCCTGCTCGCCCCCCCCCTTCTGTCCAATTGGCATCGTGAGGTCACACCCTGGGAGTAGGGTCGTTAATTTTGGATTCTGGCATCGTCGATAATCGCCCGCGCAAAAAGAAAAACCCGATGACATATGAATGTTCTTGTTCGGCTTTCACGACCAATGTTATCGTCACGGTAAAAATGTCTTAAAATCCTCCTCAACCCGACAGCCAATAAACGTATGTATGTTGAACTTCTTTCGCACAGTACATAGCCAACCGTGCTAATCAGAGGTGCGGGGGAAGGACAACAAACTCTGGGTCTCTATGTGACTCTATGGGTCTCTGTGCGAGTCTATGTATGTATGTAGAACTTCTTTCGCACCGTACGTAGCCAACTGTGCTAATCGGAAGTGCGGGGGAAGGACAACAAACTAAACACAAAAGGCAGTTGTAAAGAAGTTATTTTTTTTATATAGATTTAAAAGATTTAATAAATGTGTCACATGATTCCAACGTGCCACATTTACAGTGAGGGAAAAAAGTATTTGATCCCCTGCTGATTTTGTACGTTTGCCCACTGACAAAGAAATGATCAGTCTATAATTTTAATGGTAGGTTTATTTGGACAGTGAGAGACAGAATAACAACAAAATCCAGAAAAACGCATGTCAAAAATGTTATAAATTAATTTGCATTTTAATGAGGGAAATAAGTATTTGACCCCTCTGCAAAACATGACTGAGTACTTGGTGGCAAAACCTTTGTTGGCAATCACAGAGGTCAGACGTTTCTTGTAGTTGGCCACCAGGTTTGCACACATCTCAGGAGGGATTGTGTCCCACTCCTCTTTGCAGATCTACTCCAAGTCATTAAGGTTTCGAGGCTGACGTTTGGCAACTCGAACCTTCAGCTCCCTCCACAGATGATCTATGGGATTAAGGTCTGGAGACTGGCTAGGCCACTCCAGGACCTTAATGTGCTTCTTCTTGAGCCACTCCTTTGTTGCCTTGGCCGTGTGTTTTGGGTCATTGTCATGCTGGAATACCCATCCACGACCCATTTTCAATGCCCTGGCTGAGGGAAGGAGGTTCTCACCCAAGATTTGACGGTACATGGCCCCGTCCATCGTCCCTTTGATGTGGTGAAGTTGTCCTGTCCCCTTAGCAGAAAAAGACCCCCAAAGCATAATGTTTCCACCTCCATGTTTGACGGTGGGGATGGTGTTCTTGGGGTCATAGGCATTCCTCTTCCTCCAAACACGGCAAGTTGAGTTGATGCCAAAGAGCTCCATTTTGGTCTCATCTGACCACAACACTTTCACCCAGTTATCCTCTGAATCATTCAAATGTTCATTGGCAAACTTCAGACGGGCATGTATATGTGCTTTCTTGAGCAGGGGGACCTTGCGGGCGCTGCAGAATTTCAATCCTTCACGGCATAGTGTGTTACCAATTGTTTTCTTGGTGACTATGGTCCCAGCTGCCTTGAGATCATTGACAAGATCCTCCCGTGTAGTTCTGGGCTGATTCCTCACCGTTCTCATGATCATTGCAACTCGACGAGGTGAGATCTTGCATGGAGCCCCAGGCCGAGGGAGATTGACAGTTCTTTTGTGTTTCTTCCATTTGCGAATATTCGCACCAACTGTTGTCACCTTCTCACCAAGCTGCTTGGCAATGGTCTTGTAGCCCATTCCAGCCTTGGGTAGGTCTACAATCTTGTCCCTGACATCCTTTGAAAGCTCTTTGATCTTGGCCATGGTGGAGAGTTTGGAATCTGATTGAATGATTGCTTCTGTGGACAGGTGCCTTTTATACAGGTAACAAGCTGAGATTAGGAGCACTCCCTTTAAGAGTATGCTCCTCATCTCAGCTCGTTACCTGTATAAAAGACACCTGGGAGCCAGAAATGTTGTTTGAGAGGGGGGGTCAAATACTTATTTCCCTCATTAAAATGCAAATCAATTTATAACATTTTTGACATGCGTTTTTCTGGATTTATTTGTTGTTATTCTATCTCTCACTGTTCAAATAAACCTACCATTAAAATCATAGACTGATCATTTCTTTGTCAGTGGGCAAACGTACAAAAGTCAACCCGCGCTGACCAACGTGCAGTACGGTCAAGCAATTCGTGTTGGCGAGATGACGCAGTGAGTAGAGGCCTTTATCTAGCAGTGGACTGACAAAAGGGCTGAACGTTATTTAAAAATGTACACATGTTATATACCGTGTGTAACGAGTGGTCATGTGACCAATCACGTGGGAGCACGTGCGCCGCGTGGCTCCAATGTTCGCTTCGATCGGCTAAATCGTGATCCAAGTCGAACCGAATTTTATTTACATATTGTTTAATGGCTTTCACGACCGATAATCGATTCCATAAATGATTGTAGAGCCAAGTGGGCAGGTGCGCGGGCACACATGCAAGCGCATTAATACACGCTCCACGACTTATCACCACAATCACCATCCTACGACTTCCACTGATAGATCCTGTAATTGGGGAGCCATTTAAATAGATATAAATGGCACTGAAATTAGAATCATCACCCCGCAGATGCGAAATCATTCACGCGCGATACTTTACAACCTCTTAATGTGAGTAATTTTTGTCATAATGCGGCGTTAATGATGATGGTGATGCGAGTATATTCAGCCCACGACCAGTTTAATTTCGGCAAGACACTCGACGTGACGTTGTCACGCGAGGCATTGCAACATCTCACATTGCTATGGCCCCAACGTCAAGTTTTGACATCGAGCCACAAGTGCTTCGGAAGGTGAATTTCTGTGATGTTTACGTGGAGCGAGCGAATTAGCGAGCACGCGCGGACAGTCGCTCAGCGGTTGCGTTGCACGCGCCGGGCTGCTACGGTTAACGAGCGAGGATGCACGCACCTGTGTCACCATCGAGCTCTTGGTCGCTGGGTAAGAGGTTCTTCCTGTTCAACTGTGTATGCTCAGCAGCAGCAGCAGCGTCCTCAGCAGCTCCAGTAAGCTGTCCTGGTGCTCCATTGCTTTCGTCAGAGATCAGCCGGACATTGTTCTTCAAGTTGACCGCAAACGCCTCCTTTGTCGCAGAGAGCCCCGAGGCCGGGCCGCCCCCCTTTCCGTCCGCGGAGGCCTCCACAGCAGGAGGGTTGCCACCCCTGCCCGTACGGCCGTCCACCAGTTCCCTCGTCTCTCCCGTGGCAGACGCCGCGTCGCCGGGCACCGGGCAAGAGGAGTGACACACGTCAAGTCCAGACGTTCTCCCCACTCCCGCCGTCCGCCCTGATGGCCTGCGGTCCGACTCGACTCTGGGCTTATCAGAGCCCCTCTTGACAAGCATTTCCATACGAGGTGGCGGCGCCCCGGCGCAACTCGCTTGGCCAGAGCTGCCCCTCTCAACACCCCCGCTTGCGCGTACGATCGAGTCGGGCGCCGCGTTTCCGTTCCGCAGATTTTCCGGAGCGTCGTCGCGCACACCCGACCCCCGGGTGCTTTTCAAATTGTCCGAAGTATTCACAACGAATGTTCCGCCTTCTGCAGACGCTTGGCCATTGCCCGACCGGGCAGCCGCTCCGTAGGATGTCGCGACGACACTGCCGCTGCACGGCGCTGCTCCGACGCCTCGACGCTGCGCTCCCAGAAGCCTCGCGTCATCGCTGTAGTCTGCGTTGTCCGCAGCAGCGCTGGCCGCTTGCTCTTTGTGGATCGCAACCCGACGTTTCGCAGAAAGCCCTTTGCCGTGGGCTTCGTCCGCAATTACAGAATCACCTGTGGGATTTACCTTTGTAGCAAAGGCATCGGAATGATTGGAGTCCTGCTCTGCAGCCAATGGTTTGTCTTGAGCCCGAGAGGAGCTCTGGTTTGGCTGTGGCTTGGCGTTCTCGGGATGGCCTCTCTCGCTGGCATCGCCGCGCTGGGTGGCATCGCTTCGGTGCGTTGCAACGTTACCCTGCGTTACATCGCAGCAGAGCTGTGACTCCGATTCTCTTGCGCCGACTACCTGCGAGGAACTTCCATCGGTAGGACTTGAGATTCCCTTCTCCGATTCACAATCGACGTCGCGTTGTGCTCTCCCCACCGATCCGCCGGCATCTTCAGCGCACGCCCGCTTGCCGGAGCTCAACGCCGGTTTGACTCTGGACTCTGTGGACGGCACGGAGGGACCCCCCGGCTTCACGCTGCGCCGCACGGAACTCGGTCTCTGCTTTGTTGGGTTTGCTCCAAGCGTGCTCGTGTCCTGGGGTGGCATCATCGTCCTGTCTAGGAGCTTGCTTGGAGCGTCCTCCTCCGCTCCGTCACTCTTCGACGGCCTTGATGGAGTGGAACAGCTGGCGGGTACGCTGCCGAACGATGCCCACTCTTGACCTTGGGGTGACCTGGCGAATCCTCTCTCGCGCGCAGCGACGTCGCTGGCCGGAGCCGTTTCCTTTTTCCGCTTGGCGGCGCCTTCCATGGCGGCACGAGAACCATCGTCGAGCGTATCCGTCAAGGCGGTCTTCGCGACGGAGGTGGCGTCGTCGTCGCCGCTCATTGCGCATCTCGCGGCGAGGCTCTCCGTTGTGTCCGCGCTCTGCCCCTCCGTGCCCGACGCGCACGGCGACGCGCCCTCCTCGGAAGCCGTCGGCACGGCGTCGCTGCTGCCGCAGCCAGGAGACGGAGGCAGCAGCCTGCGCTGCGGCGCCCTCCGTTCTGTCTCGCTCCACAGCAGGCGACCGTGAAGCTGCGTGGCTGAAAAAGAGAAAACAAACAGCCTGAACTGCTGTCGCCAAACACGTTACGTCCGGAGATGCCAGGGAATAGTGGAGGCCGCAGGTCACTTTGTTCACGGGCATTGTGGCGCTTACAAGCCGCAGTGGCGCGCAAGCTAGCGGACGCGCGTTCGTTGCTCGTCTCAGACGTTCTTAGTTCGAATTCGACGGGTCACCCTGCGGGTGAGTCAACTATATAAATACTTGGATTTATCACTCATGTCGAAGCCTGGTTTTCACCAGCGGCCACCGCCAGGGTCCACTCAATATTGACCATTGATTTGGTTCCGTTAAATTGAGGAACCGTCCGACCCAAATCTCGGGCACGAGTCAAAATCTGCCTTTGGAACACTGAGCCAGCCAATCGTTATCAGGGCTGGGTTGCTGCTATACGGCAACAGACTGTGAAGCTTCGTGTTCAGCCGCTCGTATAAATATCCCGTCTATACGACTGTTTCGACATCACAATAACTGATTTTGACGCACCACCACCCCCGCAAGATTTTCTGACCGGAGTTGCGAATCGTGGGAAAACAAATAAAAATTGTGTTTTCTTTACTTTACTTACTAACCACCATGCACCACCGGTGTACTGCCAATACATTGAAACGCCCGGTTGTAGACCAGGCGCTAACTCATCTCGTGCCACACAGGGACAGCAGCTGCCACTGGAGGCACCCTTCAAATGTATCAAGGGTGCGCAATCAAAAACAAGTCATCATCATCACCGAGGTCAGGAGCTGATGATGATTTCACCGCAGGGGGCTGCAGGCCGGGAACAATGGGCCCCGTGCTTCCTTCTCCCGCTGCCTCGGTGTTGCCGATGTGGTCGGACTGGGCCTTGGCGATTTTGTCGCAATCGTGACTTCTCGCGAGTGCCAGGCTCGGCTCCTCGCTGCCCGGGTCCTTCTGCCACCCAACGAGACAACAAGAAATCACGCCGAGATCTTGGGATCCAATCCAGGTTTTAGGTTTTGCCTGTGAATAAACCGGCATCTTAAGTGCAGTGAGTTGATCGTCTCAGGCTCCGGTCACCAATGACCGCACACAAAAAGCATGCCATTAGAGTTGGTCCTGCATTTAATTTGGATAAATTCAGGTTTTAAGAATTTTGCCTGACATATGACCAGCATCACTCTTTGTAGCAGGTGCACTTGAGAGAGTGCTCCAACCCTACTTTGTGGACCAGAGGCCACTTGAAGGGATCTCAGAAGCAGCTCTGCAATTTAAGACGTAGGCTTTCGCGACCAATATCATCCATTATACAAGCTTTTTTTTGGGGTTAGATGGCGTCAAATATTAATGCGTTGTTAAACCCGCCACCACCCGACAGCCAATTAGTAAGGTTTGTCATGATAGCTCTGCAATGTCCACTTCTGTGGGCCATTCTCCAACAAGGTGGTGGGGGGTTGCAGTGCTCTGTTGGCAGTTCCGAATGGATCCTTCCCTCTCGTGAGCACGTGACGCCAATGGCGCGATCGGCATCGCACGGGGAGAATCACGAACACGACGGTAGGGACCCGGGTGCTCGGCGTCAAGACTCGGGACGGCCCTGAGAGCGACTCACGGGAGGAGGCAAGAGCCGGGTCGTGCCGAGGGTCTCGGACGTGTGGGATTGGCACTCGCGCCGGCCCGGTGGCAGCTCCTGCGTCGCAGCCCTGTCCAACAGCGTCGGTGGGTTCGCCGGCAACAGTCTCGGTCTCATGGGCAGCTGGCGCCCTTCCCTACGCAGTCAAACAAAACCAGCCGGCGTACGTAACCCAAAAAAGAAAAAGCGCGGCACATTCGTTAATTTTTGGACCAAGACATCGGCCGCTCACGTGACTGTTAGACGTCCACCGTGAAGGAGACGGCGCGTAGAGTCTACGGTTCACAGCATTAACCAGGTTGGACCCTGGGCTCAAACCGCAAACCTCTGCAATGAGCGGTGATTGCACCACCGCTCGGCCGCGTCATTAAACATGGTTGGAGATGGATAGAGATACATGGAGATGGAGGTCGATGGAGATAGATGTAGATTGATGTAGATTGATGAAGACGGATGGTGGTGGATGGAGATTAATGTAGATGGATGAAGGCGGGTGGAGGTGGATGCGCAGTCTCGCCGCAGTCAAACCTGGGCTGCGTGCGGAAGGCCTTGAAGAGGAAGCGCGAGGAGATGCTGAGGCGGGGGTTCAGCGCGATCTCCTTCCTCGGCTGCGGGTTGGGACAGAGACCCTCCAGGCTCCGGTCGAACGTCTCTGGAAGGGAAATTAAAAATGGAAAAAAACGGTGACGCAACAACGGGGCAAGCCAGCTTCCCCCACCCCCTTCCTTCCAGGAGCCTCAGCGCTGTGGGAAGCGGTCGCCGTTTTCCCATTCGCGATCGACACGGCCGGCAAAGCTGGTGGCGGCGCAGTGGTGACACTGGCGCGCCTCGCAGCGAGAAGGGCCTGGTTTCGATTCCCGACACAATTTGTATGTTATCCCCCTGTTCTGCGGTCGCTCTCATTCACTCGCTCTGTTCTGCAGAGTGAGTGTGTGAGAGTGCAGTTTGCATGTCATCTCCCTATTCTGCAGTGTGAGTATGTGAGAGTGCAGTTTGTATGTTCTCCCCCTCTTCTGTAGAGGGTGAGTGTGACTGTATGTGAGTGGGTTGTTTAGCATGTGAGTAAGTAGCTACAAAAACCACAATGTAACTGGCATTGGCCAAACATCTATATGCCGACAAGTTATCTGTAAACAGACCTACATACTCGCATACAAACCCAGACTCACACAGATACCCATATAATCACAACATAGGGCCCATACGCTAGTGCAGCTACCTATGGACCTCAGCAAGAAACCTTGACTCGCACAAATACCCATATACCCCGATAAGCAAGCAACATGCCCAGTTATCTGTGCAGTGCCATGAGATGCGGTGGCACACTGACACAGCCATGTAAATCCGCCCAGCAATTCCCCGTAGGTATCAGTGTGTGAGCGAGAGTGCGCGCACCATTGCGGACGAAGTCTGCCAGTGTTTCAAAGTTCTGTTTCAAGAAGGTCTCTTGTTTGGGAATTTCAGATGGCTCCTCTTCCTCCTCTAGAGCGGTACATTCTTCCTCCTCCTCTTCCTCCTCCTCTTCCTCCTCCTTCTCGTTATCATCATGAACCTCCTCAACGTCCTCGTCCTTATCTTCGTCCTCAATACCCTCCTCAATCTTGGACAGTTCGGAACTCATCTCCACAACGAGGTCTGGCCGCTCCAAATCTGTCACACCACAAACATTCAAATCAGCCTCTGAGCAGTGGCACCCGAGTCCCTGCTGCACCCGAGTTCCCGCGAGACGCAGGCGAGGACACGGATTCCGTCACGTGACACACCGTGCGAAGTCAAATGGTTTCTGGGGGGGGGAGGGGGGGTAATGTGAAACGTCACGAGTGATGGCGGATACGCGCCATTGCCATCGTTACGTCAAGTCTTCTAGTACACGTTAACTTGACCGTGATCGAAATCAGTTCCTGAAGAAGCTGCCAACGCACGGAGGAGAAAACAAAAAGTGAGACATTGTGCCCAGCAACACGCAGGAGGCACAACTCAAAAACGCGACGGGGAGCAGCGCAGCAGCAGCACAGCAGCGAAAACCCGCACGGTCATACAACAAACTGGCTTTGCCATCCACGGCCCCAGCATGGATGGCAAAGCCAGTTGGTATCCGCGTACGTGCGACACCGCGGTATTCTATCGGCATTTCTCTCCATTTTACAATGAAAGGTCTAACAGACTAACCAGCAGGCAGGGGGCAGGCCGGCTGTGATGTCTAACAAAGTGACCAGCAGGCAGGGGGCAGGCCAGCTGTGACGTTTAACAGACTGACCAGCAGGCGAGGGGCAGGCCAGCTGTGACGTCTAACAAAGTGACCAGCAGGCGAGGGCAGGCCAGCTGTGACGTCTAACAGACTGACCAGCAGGCAGGGGGCAGGCCGGCTGTGACGTCTAACAGACTGACCAGCAAGCGGCGGGGGCAGGCTGGCTGTGACGTCGTGGGCCGGGCTGTGGCTGGACACATGGTTGGGGCTGGCCCTCGCGTGGGCTCGTGGGCTCCTCTTGCCTCGCACGCTTTTGGGGATTTCCGTCACATGGTAGTCACTGACAACAAAAACCACCACCACCACAGTACTGTCATCTACAAAATGATCCACTAATTAATCTGTAAACAAGGTAAAGGTGCAGGGCTGCAATCACTTGCTCATGTCACTGCTAGCAGAAGGTCCTCTCGGTCTCCAGTCCAGTAGTATTTTTGGCCTACTCTTCCAAAACTGGACAGACATCCGAACCAGGTGAAAACTCAAGAGACAAGGATAGTCTCACTTGCAAGAGTGACCTGGGTGGGGGCGTACCCACACTTTACCTCGCCACACACGCGACCTGCCGATCGGCGAGACTGCGGTGAACCCGCTTGTAGCGCTGGGCGGAAGGAGGTGAAGGGGTGGGGGATTTAAGAAACTTGAGATGGAATGGAGCCGGCGACTGCTGGATTGTGAGTCCAGTGAGCGAGCCCACTACACCACGGCCGGTTTTTCTCTCCACATTTAAAATCAATGTGGAGGGAAAAATAGTTTAGACTATTTGGCTGCTATAAATTTACACATGATGATAAGCCGCTTCGTTGAGCTATAATTTGTGATAGCCAGGTTGCTTCTGAAGAAAAGCCACGTAGCTGTAAAATAAAAACATTTGTTTTAATTTTAATCCTGGGACCAGTTTATAAAATATGTTGCCATCCCAAATATGGATTGCTCGTCTCAGCACTGCTGTGCACGAAACAACTAGACCTTGGGGATGAATGCCGGTTAGACTCCGTATGCAGGGGGCTTCATTTCCCGTCAAATAATTTTTCACCGAATCTCTCCCGGTGATCAACCTGGGACGGCCATGGCGGCCGTACCATGCTGTGCGGATCACCTGTCAGGAGCAGCGTCGGCATCGCCGGGCTGCGTGTAGATGATGGCCTCGCCGGCGCCGTCGCTCGGCGTGTCCAGCTCGGGGGACGGGGTGGCCTCGTGCCGCGGCGGCGGCGTCTCCAAGCGGCCCGCGCCGGGCTTGGAGAACGGTTCGCTCGTACGCTTGCCGCTCTCCAGCTGCAAAGACAAAAAGATCCCCCGTGTAGCCTTTAGCAGGCCGTTGGAGCAAGCGCTGTTGGCGAGCTCCCACTTTAAGCAATGTCAAATCTGAAAGGCTCACTGCTGGCAGGTCACGGGACAGTCCCTGGTGCCATGGGCTGACTGAGATGACCGACAATGGTACCACCTGTACGGCCCACTGTGGCAACTCGCTGTGTTTTAGCTGCCCAGCGCTCCGCTCGTTAAGTGTTGCTCCTCCACCATCCGTTGTTGCCGAGGGCGACTACCTCCAAACGCCCAGTAGCCTCAAAGTACACTTTGCCTGGCACTGCCCAGTAGCGTCCTTCAAGAGCCTCTTTCACCGAGGCCATTCCTGATAACGCTGGTACCAAGTCATCGGCAAGTCCACTCAGCTCCGAATCCTCCCTCCCATACTACATAGTCCAAAAACCACACACACATGCACAGCTCACCTCTTTGAACAGATCATTGAGGTCGGTGGGTGCCAGCTTGGTGGCCTCCTCGATGCACACACCGTCCACGCTGTCGAGTGAGCAGCACGAGTCGCGCTCCGTCAGCGGTGAGGGCGTCGGCGTCTCCACGCTGAGCCTGCACAGGTCCTGCAGCGACTTCTCTGTCTGCTCCTTGTCAAAGCCTTGGCCCCAGCGCCTGCGCGGTTGCCAGGCTACGCCGGCCGCCTCCTGGCCCGCCTCTGTGCCGTTCGGCAATCGCTGCAAACGGCGAGCACGTCACGCGAGAGGCCCGCGCACCACGCCATCCGCACCACTCGTACTCGCTGTTTCGAGGGAGTTGGGAGCACCCACAATTAACCTCACCACGTGCTGCGATCTACCGATGGAGTCAACTTTGGTTTACACAGTTAGACTGCGGGGTGGACAAGAGGTGGGCGGGGAATTTTAATAAACTTGCTCCGTCGGAAATTGAATTGGCAACCTCTGGATTGCGAGTGCGGAGCGATAACCGTTACACCGCTGTGGTAGCAATCCAGACTATGAACATCCACACTAATATTCTTAGCTCTTGTTAATGTGAGAGATGAGCATGAAAATGTGAGAGATTAGCATGTTAATGTGAGAGATGAGCATGTTAATGTGAGATCGGAGAGCGGCCTCCACGTGTGCGTAGAGGTGGCTATGTTAATGTGAGAGATTAGCGTGTTAA
Source organism: Petromyzon marinus (assembly GCF_048934315.1). NCBI lineage: Eukaryota > Metazoa > Chordata > Hyperoartia > Petromyzontiformes > Petromyzontidae > Petromyzon > Petromyzon marinus. The sequence goes on from NC_133719.1 coordinate 3,095,479, forward strand.
TCAGGGGCGAAGCCAGGATTTCAGGCCGGGGTGACATTCAACAAATTTTAATTTCAAGAATGATTAGAGAGTCAGGCTGTTGAACTGGACGCCACCGGTTGGCGACACACTCTGACAATGCGGTTGCAGGGAGTCCGCCAGACCGAGTGTCGTACACTTACACGCAGAATGTCACCCCTGTCACCCCCCCTGGCTCCGCCCCTGGTGTTAATGGCAGATCGCAGAGCAGCAACGTCGAGCTCGGCGAGCTCAGTGGCTGTGTCAGTGTGGGAAATGTAACCTGGTAACGTATAATCAGAGAGCCGAAAATAACGACTAGGAAGGTGGTAGGATGGGAACATCACAGCTAGTTATGACTTAAACTGGTTGACAACCTTTACAACATATTCTTAGCTCTTTCGGTAAAGTCACGTTGAAGGGAAACAATAATATATATAAAACAATAAAAATTCTCACGACGTTTCGACCATAACACAAACATCTGATGATGACCGTTTGTGTTATGGTCGAAACGTCGTGAGAATTTTTATTGTTTTATATATATTTTATTATTTTATTGTTTCCCTTCAACGTGACTTTACCGAAAGAGCTAAGAATATGAATTACTGCAGTCAAGAAAGCTTTAAATCAAAATTCACCCACACTAACTTACGTCTCCAGGATTACGACCCGTAACACACACACAGCAGGATCATAACAATATAAATGAATTTATAATCTCCCATTTAAATGGCACTCGCTTACACGCCTCGGCAATTCAGAGCGCCAGACATCACTTCTCATCTCAAACATTCGAGGGGCACCCCCAATGGCAGCTGTCCCTGTGCAGCACGAGGGGGGTGATGGTTGCTGCTGTGTGCAATCCGATTTGAGTAATCTGCAGGTAATTGTTAGAATGACAGAATTTGGAAGGCGATGCACCGCACGCCATGCTCTTTCCCTCTCACCTGGAGCCTAGCCCAGGCTGGGGTCTTTGCCGTTCTCTTCATGCGATCATCCAGTGAGACTGGAGATGGAGAGGACAAACAATGCAGTCATATACACGTTTTTTTTTTAAGTCAGTATGAGAATGTGAACACATCAACAACAGGCGGCCGGGATTTCAAGCCATTCTATTCTGCTCGTGCGAATGGCAATACGTTCGGGAGCTAAATTCCAATGTCAAGAGGGCTTAAGCAGAGAGAGTTTGTGTAGTTTTGCTATCCCTCATCCGTTGAAGGAGTGCAGACTACAGTGGTTCACTATAGGGTCCCATAGTGTGGGTTGCATGGCCACAGTCGCTCCACTGTGGGTTGTCTTTAATGTATCTCTATGGGTCTCTATGAGTCTCTATGGGTTCACTATATGGGTTGCATTGCCACAGTCGCTCCACTGTGGGTTGTCTTTAATGTATCTCTATCAGACTACGCGAAGGGCAGCAGCGGACAGTGCGGCAAAGCGCCAACCGCTGTAGTGTCCTGTCTACGGCGACACGTCTGCGCGCAACCCGGAAAATGCGGATGTCTGTGGAGCCTGATGGTTACATCGCGCGCAAATACCGCGCTGGGTGCGGGGTGGTTAAGTGGTCGGGGCGGGGAACGTGACGGTCGGATGTGCGACGCTGCGGCACAGTTGGCGACACTCACTGACAGCGTGGAGTCCGTCCGATTCCTCCTCCACATCATCCTCGCGCTCCTCCTCGTCGCCCTCGCGCTCCCCCTCGTCGCCCTCGCACTCCCCCTCGTCGCCCTCGCACTCCCCCTCGTCGCCCTCGCACTCCCCCTCGTCGCCCTCACGCTCCCCCTCGTCGCCCTCACGCTCCCCCTCATTGCCCTCGCACTCCTCCGTGATGTGTCCGAGCACGGGCGCACGCGGCTGCATCACGTACGTCTCCCTGCTGAAGAACGCACGTCCGGCGCGCTCGCACCTCCAGCACTTCGGGCTCGGCCATGCACCACCGTGCCAAAGGGGGTTTACAATAATAATCATGCTTGAATCATTATTATTTACTTATTTAGCCAGGAGAGTTGGAAGGCTCTTTGTAAGGAGGATCCTGCTGCCGCTGCTACGTTGGGTGTTTATTTGTAAGGAGTTTTCGGCCAATTAATGATGAGTTGTGTTTATTATACACGTGGGGGGATACCGGAACCCCACGCATTACTAAATTTCATGGGTGGATGGCAGTTAAATCTGTGATTGGTCAGTCATGTGTGGTGGGGGGTCAAGGGTGAGTACTCCCACCTCTCCTTCCAATACACACTGACCAGCGTGAAAGAGGTCAAAATACCCTGGTATTAGGGGATCTCTGGAGCTCCCACTGGCAGGAGGCACTTCTTCCAGCAGCGGCTGTGAGCAGGCAATTGCAGGGCTGCACCTGTACCTTTTGGTTTGTTCGCTTGCAAGACATCAAAAACTGCGCTGGCAGTGTCCTTTAATAAACCAGACATCATCCCGAACCAGGAGGGGAATGGCCACACAATATCTGCTGAGAATCTGAATCTGGCTGATATCCAGCTGGGGTTTTTTTTTATCACTCAGATCCAGACAAAAATATTCCGGTGGAATAATACACATTTTGACTTTGATCTCTTTGTGAAGGAGGTGATGGAGGGCGGATGGGGGCCTGGGAACTTGAGGGCTGGGCTGTGCAATCGTCACGTGAGATGTTTGGTGACCCGGTTTTAGACCACACTCATGACTTATGTGAGCCGTGGTTGAGAATTTAACTCAGGTGGTAGGATTGATGGCGCACTGCGCTTGACACCGCATGCGTTTTTGTGTTTTAGGTCTTGTCTGTGCTGTGGGTTAACTCTGCACATCGTCTCTCCGGGGTCAATAACAGTTGGAGAAGTCAACAGTGGTTGTCTCGTGGAGAAACTCGCGCCTGCCATAGGAATGTGGAATTTCCACCGCACGGCCATCTCCATCCACCGCACCAGGGGGAGCCGCAGGCCTCACCGGAGAGCCGGGGGCTGCTTGGGCAGTGCTGGTTTCCGGCTCTGGGTCATCTCTCCCAGCCGCCGCTGCATGACACTCGTCAGGTCCGACGGCAACCGCCACAGGAACATGCAGCTGCAAACAGAGGCACGCTCGCCATGAGACTCGGGAGGCCTATTCTCATCTGAATCTCACCGCCGGCCGGCCCGGGTGGTGGCTGGTTCAATCAATCTGACGATCGGTGGTCACAATGTACCGTATGTGGGGAAGAAATCCTCGGTGCGATCCTCGATCCATCATTAAGCTTTCAAGATACAAAAATGAATAAAATCGTCGAGGTCGCTTTATTCACCGACAGAACATTGCCCGGTTACGTCCGATTCTCTCGGCCCGCCAATACGGGAGAAATTGGTAATCACGTTTTAATCTGACACGTCGACTCCAGTCCATTAAGAATTCGGGGCAACTAGGCTCGTGACACAAACGCCTCATTTGGAAACAAATCACCCCTGCTCCCGCATTACTTCACTGTTTACCAACTAAATTCTGCACTGAATCCAAGGTCATCTTCCTCCTCACATTCAAGACCCTGAATGATCTCGCAACCCCGTATACCCTGGAGCTGCTGCGCCATAAAGTTCCAAACAAGAACTATGAGGACGGTGGACTTAGGCCTCCTCTGCATCCCCAAAATGAAACTGAAGTCCACGGGGGCGATCTAAGGGCCTTCACTCACGTGGCACCCGCACTGTGGAACTCTCTGGGCCTTCACTCACGTGACACCCTCACTGTGGAACTCTCTGGGCCTTCACTCCCGTGACACCCTCACTGTGGAACTCTCTGGGCCTTCACTCACGTGACACCCGCACTGTGGAACTCGCTGGGCCTTCACTCACCTGACACCCGCACTGTGGAACTCTCTGGGCCTTCACTCACGTGCCACCCGCACTGTGGGACTCTCTGGGCCTTCACTCACGTGACACCCTCACTGTGGAACTCTCTGGGCCTTCACTCACGTGACACCCGCACTGTGGAACTCTCTGGGCCTTCACTCACGTGACACCCGCACTGTGGAACTCTCTGGGCCTTCGCTCACGTGACACCCTGACTGTGGAACTCTCTGGGCCTTCACTCACGTGACACCCGCACTGTGGAACTCTCTGGGCCTTCACTCACGTGACACCCGCACTATGGAACTCTCTGGGCCTTCTCTCCCATGACATCCGCACTGTGGGACTCTCTCGGCCTTCACTCACGTGCCACCCGCACTGTGGGACTCTCTCGGCCTTCACTCACGTGACACCCGCACTGTGGAACACTCTGGGCCTTCACTCCCATGACACCCTGACTGTGGAACTCTCTGGGCCTTCACTCACGTGACACCCAGACTGTGACGCTCTCTGCCGGAGTCCGGTTCATTTGGCACCTTCAATTCGATAAATATACATAATTAGAATTCGATAAATATATCCTTAGTTTACTATAACATTATTTAACATATATTTTAAAACTCACCTGTCCCCCGAAACTGAAATGAGATGCTTGCAGTCGTGGCTAAATTTCATACCCGTCACAATTTCTGAAAGATAACATTACACGTGAACAAAACAACAAATCAAGTGTTAATTATCATCAACCTTGAACAATAAACAGTATCATACATTGGATGTTTGACAACTGGAGGTTTCATGTGTAAAACCGTAACAATTGCATTCGCAAACTATACGAGACCAACGTTGTTACGCACATTCTCCGCAAGTGACGGCGATTAATCATTGCGTAATAAATCACTGAGCAACACCCCTTCCACCCCATCCAGAGACTCCCACCACTGTCCGTATACCTTCCACGATAACGCGCCATTGTGCTCTCGTAGCAGACGTTCGAGGTCCCGTAAGATGTTAACTACCTCGCCTGGTATGCAGGAGGTTGTGCGTTTGATCCCGACCCTGACGCCTGTATATGTAGAGTTTGCATGTTTTCCCTGTGGTTGCGTGGATTTTTCTCCGGGTTCTCCGGTTTTTTCTTCCACATTTAGTATTGACGCGCGTTTTAAGAGTATTTGGCTGCTGTAAATTTCCACATGACACGTCACTTTGTTGAGCGATCATTCGTGGCTAGGTGGCTTCTGAAAAATATCTGCATAGCTGAGTGGGCCTTACCTGATAAAATAAAACATTTAAAAACGGGGTGTGCGCGTGCCGGGGTCACGGTCCAAATTGGAACAAAAATTACAGGGAAAATGACTTAACTAGGTGAAAAGCGCAACATCTGCCACTAGCAGACTATACCCATGAGTGTAACAGTGCATTCGTGGCGGCCTGGCGTTATACGAATGACCGCGAACAACATACGTACCAAGTATTTTATTTGAACTATGAACAAAACCGATTCAGACATGTGAATGTGGTGTACATGTGTAGTGGCGTAACGCGCGCAGCAGTTGCATTCATGTACAGGGTTGCAAACAGTGAGGTCAGGACGAGCAGGTGCAAGCGCGAGGCCTGGAAGACAGCAGACAGACGCCAGAAATTAGGGAAAGAGGCAGTGATTGGCTGGCTGCAAATGCAGACACAGATCAGGCGCCAAGAAGGCAAGAAATAGAAGTGATAAGAGCAGAGGCGGAGCCAGGATTTTGAGGTAGGGGAGGCAACCCCTCCAGCAATGAAAAATTATAGGAGTTGTTAGTAAGGACCTTGCTTTTCATCCGACGAGTGTGCGGCGATGGCGCATGGCCTGGAAGTATGACATGACTTGATCGTTCATCACCGTAGCAGCAGTCTCCTTCTCAACATACAGCAGCATGGCGTCATTGAGGTAGTTGGAGCCCATTGCTGATTTTCAGGATGCTGAACACGCGCTCGGCCGTGGCTGTCGCCACCAACAACGTCAGCATCAGCCGCAGCAATCAGTATACAAGGTGGTAGCCGACCGTGGCCCGGCCGGTCTGCACCAGCATGACCGATAGTTCAAGGAGCGTGCCCACATTCTTCAATAGCTCGTCCTTCTCTATCTCCCTTCCGAAGTGGACCATCTGCTGATCGAGAAGCATTAGGTCGACGTCAGGAAAGTCGATCATGTGGAATTTGCGGGCCAGCTCCACGAGCTTGTCGACATTGAACGAGGCGAACTGCTTGCGTGGAGAGATACATGCTGCTAGGCGGAGCACCTCCATCGACCCGGCGCTGAATCTGTAGGCGAACTCGGCCAGCATCTTGTCGATCACTGCGCGTTACCGGCTACGACGAGCAGGTTGTCGTACCCGGTAACGCGCATCTCTGTCAGCGCTTCGACGACGCCATAGACCAACCGCAACGCATTGACGATGTCCTGGTCCTTCGTTCTCAGCGCCTGCGACAGGTCGTGCGTGATAAGCAGCATCTTCTCCATTAGGTGCAAACGGAACGCAAACGTGAACGTGCACGTGCCGTCGAGCAGGGGCGTCGCCTCCACCCGCTGCTCCGACTTGCTGCCGTCCGTCTCCACACGCTGGATGGCTTGTATTGTCGCGCCGAACACGTCGATCAAGCGACGCAGCGCGCGCCAGAACGACGACCAGCGCGTGTCGCCTGGGCGCACCAACGCCGTCTCCTGGTTCAGACGACGGCCCGTCTCGACCAGCAGCTCGTTGATCATCTCCAGCACGATCTTCTTCTGCGTGTTGATGAGATCGTCGTTGCGCTTGCAGGAGCTCGTCGCGACATTGATGTCATTGACCAATGCGAAGAACAGGCCGATGTCGGGGACGCCATCCTTGCAAGCAGCAACCAGCGCGAGTTGGAGCAGGTACGAACGACGGATCTCGTTGACACTGTTCGGATCGTATGTCAAAATGGCGGGTCTCGTCCCGGGATCCCGATCGACGGCGCGCACTCCTGCGGGCAATGGCGCTGGAGGCGGGGAGTTGGCTAGCGTTTCTGCTTCCGATTCATCAGCTGCCGCCATTGAAGACGAAGGGTCAGGAGATCTCGAACGGTGACGCTGAGCTGGAGGACGCTCTGGCGAACGACTCGCAGGGCGCTTCTGCAGCCATCGATCGAGGGTCGAATTCGAACCGTGTGTGATCGGCATCGCACTCGCTGGGCCTTCACTCCCGTGGTATGCCTTCAGGGAAGCCGTGTACTGTATTGTGCGCAACTGCGGAATGCGGAGTAACAGGCTAGCGGAGCCAGGGAGAGTGAGCTTGGAGTAACAGGCTAGCGGAATGCGGAGTAACAGGCTAGCGGAGCCAGAGGGCGCGAGCTCGGAGTCGCAGGTTAGCGGAGCATGAGAGGTAGAGTTCGCGACAGGAGATTGTGGTGTTGAACGTGAGGAGCATCCGTGTGGGATGCTACGAATAAAGTGACACAGGAGAAAAATACTAAGTTGTCCACGTGAATAAACGCCACTACACATGCATGCGTGTGTGTGTGTATGTTGTTTGTAAGTTGTGAATGTCACCTGAATGCCCAAAGGCGGAGGCCACACACTCTCCCGTGTAGAAATCAAAGAGCGTGAGATTTTTGTCGGAGCAGCTGGTGGCTACGTACATCCCGGAGGGATCCATCTGCAACTGAAGGCAAGTTTACAGACACGGACTGTTGATTAATTTACTGATTTTCCAGGTTAGGCCACGCAATGATCTGGCCCAATCCACGTGACCATGGGTAGAGAGACATGCAAACTCCAAATATACAGGCCTCAGGGTCGGGATCAAACCCACAACCCCCTGCATACAAGGCGAGGTAATCACGCGGTACACAAGCGTTTAATCACGCATCAACTATTGTTTCAGCTCTCTGGCAAGTTGAAAAACAATTCTCACGGACAAATTCAGCAAAAATATACGACGTGTCGCTCGAAACTGCGTCAAACATCGTTAGGTCAGAGGCCAGGAAGTATGCGAGCGTTGTAACCAACCGACCTTGATGAGAGAGCCATCCTTCCCCTGGGAGCCCTTGTAGCACTTCTTCTGTTTCCCACTTGAAACATCGAAAATCCTGTGGGGGATGTTTGCCAAGGAAAAGCAGTGTTTGCCAGCTTTGGCGCATTCCTACCTCTAACCGCATTGAAAATGCTCTTGCCACAATCTCAACATTCGTCACGTGCCATTGAGCAGCACGCCATTGCACCGCCGCGCATCAGTGCACTGTGTCGTTGCACCGCGTGTGTCACTGCAGGCTGTAAGTGTTCGTACCGTGGTACATTAACCACTGCGCAGACTGGGTGTTAATTGTTCATACATATGGCCTCGCTTTGGTCCATCACAATGGCAAAAAAAAAACCGTGATAAATAAACATCACTTTCATGTTCACATGGAACCGTCAGCGCAAAACAGCTTTTCCTCTACTCCATTAACATTGTTACAATTTTTTTTTACTTTATAAGCATCATCATCATCATGATGAATTGAAGAGAATGCTAATTTTACATCACGGAAAACAGCAGCCCCTCACTTCTGGAATTCCCCTTGCCATCGTTGCGCCTCTTTTCCCCGAAGTTCTTAGCAAACTGTGTTTAATAAAAAGTAATAAGAATACAAATCTTTCACAGATGCAAGTCGGCATGGGAGGAGCGGTGTAACGATGATGATCTTATCTTAACGTAATTTATATATCTTAATCTTAACGTAATTTAAATTGCGCCTTAACCGAGGCACTTTACAGAGAATTAAGAAATGGTACAACGTGTGTGAATGTAATGGTGGAGATGAGGTGAATGAAATAGATGACAGGAAGCTATGTGGGGAGCGAATCTGTGATGCCTGAATTCTGTGAAAGCGAAATTCATGACAGTAAATGACGATGACGAATGGATTGAATGAATGAGTTATAGCCATAAAATGAGAATGTGAAGAGGGAACAGCAACAGTGTTTGGTTATAAGGGGGGAGATGAATGGGTCGTGGGGCGGGCTAGGGAACAATTAGTGATGACTCGGATGGACGCCGTGCCGTACCTGACGTTGCGGTCCTGACAGCCGACGACGGCGTACTTCCCCGTCGCGTCCACGTCCATGTCGTAGAGCGTGGCCTTCGCGACTACGTGGTGAACCCTGGAGAACCTCAGTCCATCCGGAGACTGGGGGAAACAGACCGACACTTTATTTTATTGATTGAAATTTTGTTGAATAAATTTCATTTGTTCTATTTAGTTTCAGTTATTTATTTCCATGTATTTAATTTTTATTTATTTTTCGCGTAAATTTACTCGGGCCGGCGACCTGACCCTCGCGAAAGCGCTGTCGCTGATCGTTACGAAGGTTCGTGGCTCCAACCTGGCAGGCCGAGGTGGTTATTACTGCAGCGCATATTAACTGTAAATGCTACACGCCACCCGCTTCACTCGCAGTAGTAGACATTAACGCGTTCCGTGACGTCATTTGAAATGAGACGGCCATCGTGTGCCGGTGTCGCGCTCCGAATTTTCCAGGCCCGAGTCGGGATTCGAACCCAAACTACTCGCTACCAAACAAACAAACATTCAACAGGGCAGTCAAGTGTTGTGACATCATACCTTCATTGCTGTGCGGAAGTAGATGGATTTGTCAGCTCCGCAGCTCACCATGTTAAGCTGCTCAGCGCCTCCTGGTTCCAGAGGGGAAAAGCACAGAGATTTGCCAATGCAGCAGCAATAACGTCTTTTGATGACTTGCAACGTGCGATGCTGCAACACACGGCGAACCGCACCGATCAAAAAGGTCGACCTGAACCGGCCAAACATAAGAATGTGCATACATAACGTTCATATATACGTTTTCTTTGGGGGGGTGATAGTTGATGATTCTAGTTGTAATTACTGGCAAAACGTCGTACTCAGATTGCAAATGTTGTGGATTTGCTCTCCAATACACAAGCGTGCTGTACTAGTGACGAATTGGCATGTTCTGTTTACGTGACAAACCTTACTAATTGGCTGTGTCAGGTGATGGTGGGTTTAACAACATTTACATGATCTAACCCGAAAAAAAAACCTATATTATGGATATTGGTCGTGAAAGCCTACGTGTTAAATAACGTACATACATAACGTACATACATTCACAATGTGCATGCGTAATATTGACACATAATCTATGTTGATTACCTGTGAATAACCCAACCAATAATGGTATCCATTGTAATTTATGTGCATAACATTAACACCCCTCCCCTCTAGTCTTCACATCTGATTGGCTCACATTTATCCCTCTATGTTGTAACTACCGGCGAAACATCACGGAACTCAAATTGTAAATGTTGTAGTGGGTTTACTCTCCAACACACAACCGGTTAGAACTGAACTAGTAACGAACTGGCATGTTTTTGTTTACGTGACAAAACTCTTACTAATTGGCTGTGTCGGGCGGTGGTGGGGTTTAACGACACATTTGCATTTACGTGATTTAACCCGCAAAAAAACCCAACTTTTACAGAACACAGAGCTCTAAGCAAGAGCTATTCGGAGCTTTATGGCCAAGGAGAAATCGCACGCGCAATTACCGATGAACTTGACAGCGGTGATCGAGGAGGAGTGGTCATCCAGCGTCTGCGTGAGGTCGTAGTTGTCCTCGACGTCCAGCACATGGATCAGCCGGTCTCTACTGGCAGACGCTAGCAGCTTCACGCCTGCGGTTCACAAGCGACCAAGTCGTCCCAGCACAGCACCTCAGCCCACTACGATTGATCGTCATCGTCGTGCAAATAGAGACGCCGTAACAAAATGTGTAGAGTAGTGAAATACGCGGTGCGCACAGTTAACCGAGGGCAACTGAGGCCAAACAGGTCTGCGCGTGAGGTTTGCACGGACAAACCGCCAGTTGTAAGGGGTGAAGCAGGTACAAAGGGGGTCGGCCGGTTGTGCACGCTGAGACCGGAGGTGTTGCCAGGGAGACGGGAGATAAGGGTTGATGGGCCGAAAGATGCCAGCCTGGCGAGAGCTTAAAGAGACGCACGAGAGGTCTCGGATAATTAGCAGAGGGTTATAAGGGTGTGTGCATGAGCAGAGCGGGGAGCTGTTGCCGGGGACCAAGTGTGAAGACATCTCGCCGCTGCCGCTCCAGCCATCAATGGGACTCACAACCCTCACACCGTCGCCGGGCGGGTGTTGGCTGATCCCTCCGCCCGGGACAGACGGGTGAGCGGGTCTGAGGGAGCGTAGGTGAGGGCAGCGGTGGAGATGTAGAGACGCTGTGTGCGGAGACGCTGTGTGCGGAGACGCTGTGTGCGGGAGACGCTGTGTGCGGGAGACGCTGTGTGCGGGAGACGCTGTGTGCGGGAGACGCTGTGTGCGAAGACGCTGTGTGCGAAGACGCTGTGTGCGGAGACGCTGTGTGCGGAGACGCTGTGTGCGGAGACGCTGTGTGCGGAGACGCTGTGTGCGAAGTTGCTGAGAGCAGAGCTGCTGAGCGCAGGATAATGGCGGCGGAAGGTAGATAAGAGTAGGGAGAAGTTAACCAAAAGTCACCGCATAGTTAGTTATAGGAGTGCCTACAACTGGTGCAAGAATATGTGAATAAAGTGTAAGCAGGTGACTTGTTACGTGTCGGTGTGAGTAATTTTTGAAGACACTACAAATGTAACAACAATGTTAATGATGCGTTTGATCAGAGCTGCGGCCTCCTCTCTGTAGCAGCAGCAATGGACCGTGGCCAGATGGCAACAGCGTGGGGGGAGGCCTTCACTCAGCAGTGGAGAGACAATGGCTGGCGACGACAATTCACGGTAAGCGGGCATCACCTGTCTCGGGCTGGGAGTACTCCAGGCAGAGCACCTCCGAGTCGTGGGCATCGATCTGCATCACCTCGTCCAGGAACTGCAGGTCGTGGATCCTGTCACAAAGTCCACGTTGCGATCAGGTCACATCATATACGGGACGGACTCAAGTATCAAACTTCCAATTTAATTTTGTTTAACCAGGTGAGAACTCAAAGAGACTGGGATGAGTCTCATTTGCAAGAATGACCCTGGGTCACCGAAACAACGAAAAATAAACACAAGTTTAGTGTACAACAAAGCTCTCCAACAACGCAGTCTGCCGGCACGGCACACACCAGGATGCCATGACGCTACACGCGCATCACTGCGGTACCGTGTTTGACGCTCACTGTAGGGGTTTGTGGTTCGAGCGGCGCGACCCCCCTTGTAAAAGGAGTTTAAAAGTTTAAAGCTTGGAAAATACTGTGGGTGTATCAACCGTAAAAAAAAATCATGCACCGTCCATGTCACAGCAGATGCCTAAGGAGGGACGGAGGGCATTATGCACCAGTATCACAGCCCAAATTCAAAAAGCCACCTGCAAATTACCTATGTAGGATAGAATCCACTTAGCAAACAGTCGGCCCTTCCTGCGAAATCACCGCAGACAGATACCCGCCTGCGAAACGCGGCGCGCCTTGCTTCGAGAGCGCCTCATGCCCAACATGGTTCGGGGGGGCGTGGGGACGCCGCGAGTATCGGAGGGACTCTGTGAATCCGGTGCGCAGGGCGGAGCGTTTTTCAAACGGCCTGCCGACTCGACTGCGCGGCGGCGATTTCCCCGGCGAGGGGTTCGGGCTGCTCACCGGACGGTGCCGATGCGGTCCCCGGAGGCCAGGTGTTGCCCGTCGGGGCTCACGCACAGGGCCCGGATGCCCAGCTTGGCCTCGGTAAGCGTGTGGTCCGTCTTGTCGGTGCTGCCCGCGGGGTTGTAGTCCAGGTCCTGCAGCGACTGCAAGCTCTCGTCGCAGTACATCACCTTGAGCAGCTCCTGCGGCCCAACGAGGAAAGCATTTTTCGACCGTTCAGCGACATGACGCGGTGCGAGATCGACGAGGGATCCACGACTGCGTCTTTACGGAGAGATATTTATTTCATCGCAGTGTCAGGTGTGATCTATTTATTGCAAAGCAGTGTCAGGTGTGATCTACACATATATATCAGCCCGCCATTCATTGCCTGGCTGTCAGGCGATTAACACATAGCTCTCTGACATGTTTTCAGGAACTGAGAAGGATTCTCCCAAGCAGCTCCTGGCACCTTTGAGCAAAACGTCGGACATCGTGCCAAACAACACGCGGTGCAACCCGAAAACACGTTGGGAGAGATGCGCAGCACAGCATTTTTCTTGATTGAGAAACTGTGTTAATTACGGAGGGAGACGTGGAGTTTGAATTTTTCCTGAGCAGTTGCAAGTGGCCTCTAGCTCAAAAACAGAGGGCATCACTACCACAGTGAGACATGTTTGTCACGTGGCAGTCGAACCGATATTTACATTTCTATCTGTGGGACCTTTTTTTGCAGTATCCAAAAAAACCGGTATCCTTTAGATATAACCGCTCGACCCGAGCTATAAGTGTTATGATACGTGCATTGTCTTTGTACCTTTTACCGTCTGGTCGAACACTGGCGAGACAAGGCCATAAAAGAAGGCTGTCTCTGGTGTAGGCCAATCAGTTTCAACAACACTGCATATGTTATCAGAGTATGTTTGTTTCCACGTTTTGCCACAAGCACGTGTGGTTATTGCAGACTTAATTCCTTGCAAAAGGTATCTATTTGGTGTTTGAACATGGGCCAGTGGATGTGGCCCCGGCAATAACTTGATCCAGAGGGTTCACGGTTAGAACCCAGCGGCCGCCGCGGTTAATAGCACGGTTGTAACGTTTGTAAAATGATAGGCGTCTGCTGCGGAGTGCACGTTGAAAGATCCCGTCACTGTGCGTCAGGGGTCCACATTTGCCAAATTCAAAAAGGACTCAATTTGGGGAGTACGCGCGGCGATTGGTCGCCCACGACCGCGAGTCCTCGCCGAACATCGCAGTTACGTTGCTGATAAGTGCGACTTAAATCGGAGCGACGTTCAGGCAAACCTATTTTGCCCCTCACAAGGAATAAAGTGAAGTCGGGGGTTACGTTTCAGTGTACGCTATTTTTTTAAAGTTGATTGAATCGACTTGAAGCGAGGACTCCCCCGTGCTGGCAGACTAACGCCCCAGGTCATTCCGGCAAATGAGACTACCTTTGGGAACGATTGTGGCGCCCATATAACTTTTGTTTAAGGGTGCTTTATACATTTAAATTCCTATTATTGTTTTCTCGAAGTGTCTCACCTGGTGAAACAAAATTTACTTAAACTTAAGCACACGGTTTAATCCCGGACGGCCAAAATATGGACTCGAACCCTGGAAGCTCAGCGCCGTGACCCGCACCGGTGCGCCAGGCGAGCGTGTTCCGACAGCTGTGTGCGTGCACGGCCGAGGCGTACGTTGCTGTAGACGTTCCGGTGGAAGGGCGGCGCGTGGGTAGCAGCTGGCGCGTCGATGCTCCACACGCGGATCGTGCTGTCGGAAGAGCAGGTGAGGAACGAGCCAGGAGGGAGGCACGCTGGGCTGCTCTCTTCGAGCACCGGGTACACCTAGCCCAGCACCACACACACACAGTGCTGTGTACACCTAGCCGGCACAAAGCATACACACATACGACCACAACACAGTGCTGTGTGCACCTAGCCCGGCACCATACACACACACACACAGCCATAACACGGTTCTGTGCGCACCGAGCCTGGGACCACACACACACAGTGCTGTGGGGCATCACACACCTAGCGGCGAAAATCTGAGCTGGGCCACGAGTGTGCATATGGCCCTGGGTACAATGATGTGCGTGGTGGTGTGCATGGTGGCGATGTGGGTGGGCGGTGTGCGTGGCGGTGTTTCGTGGCAGTGTGCGTGGTGGTGTGCGTGGTGGCGGTGTGCGCGGCGGTGTGCGTGGTGATGTCTTTGGCGGCGTGCGCGGTGGCGTGTGCGGTGGTGGTGAGCGCAGCAGTGTGCGCAAGGCGATGTGTGTGCGGTGATATCTGTGTGGCGGCGCGCAAGGCGGTGTGTGCACGCGTGTGTCCATACCTCAACGCCCCATATGCAGGAGCTGTGGTAGAGCGCCGAGTAGACTTTGCCGAAGCGCTTGCCGTGCCGCGCGTCGCGCACGTCCCACGTGTACAGGCTGTGGTCGTTGTAGACGCACGTCAGCCACGCGTTGCTCGAGTCGTATGTCAGCGCCACGGTGTCCGGGAACCGCGCGTCCAGCTTGCTGCCGAACAGGTGGCTGGGAGGGAAGAATCACGGGCGTGTCGACGTCGCCACGACGGGAAAAGATTCGGCAGGCCCGAGAATCGTGCTCACCACACCGCTGCAGGCCACGAGGCACTTGCGCACAAACTCCCTCACTCACCACACTGCGGATCATAAGCAGCACACTCACTCACCAACTCACTCACCACACTGCAGGTCATAACGCATTCACTCGGCAACTCACTCGCACGCTCACCACACTGCAGGTTACAACACTCACCAACTCACTCACTCGCCACGCTGCATGCAGGTCACGACACTTTTCTTTCTGCGTCTTCCCTCACACTGCTTAACTTGGAATCCCCTCCCACCGCCACCGTCATAATCGTCATCATCTATTTCCCCCCCCCCCAAGTTCTTCTCATCACAACCTTGCTCATTACAATTCAAGTGCTGTTTTGTTTCTGTGCGCTTGACGTTTTGGGCTTTTAAGGCCTGTGCTCAGCAACTTTGTTACTACAACAACAAGAAACCCAAAATGGGACCTTTTTGCCAGTATAAACGTGTGAAATAATAAGAATAAGTTTTACCCTTTCTGGCAATACTATGTTACGGGCAAAAAGGTCCCATTTTGTAGATGCTCACCCCGAGCTATAAATACTCTGATAGTGCATTGTCTTTGTACTGTCTGCCTTGTGGCATTCTCTGGTCTGACACCGGCCGGTGAGACTAGGCCCTAAAGAAGGCTATCTCTGGTGTAGGCCAATCAGTTTCAACATTGCATATATTATTAGAGCATGTTTGTTTGCATGTTCACCACAAACGCAGACTCGATTCCTTGCAACAGGTTTCTATTTGGTGTTTGAACATACCACTTCCTGTTTTATTGCTAGATAGGGTGAAACCTCTTCGGATTTTTTCAACAAACCCCCCTACAAACGATACCGACCTCGGCTGCACGCCCAGGGCCACGTCCACGCCCAGGCAGTGCGGCCTGGGCAGGATGGCCACATTGCGCAGGTCCTCCGCGCCGAACACGCACACCACTCCGTTGGCACAGCCGCAGAATATGAGCTCCTCGCTCACGTAGATGCAGCTCGCCATCGGCGTCTAGAAGGGTCGCCAAGCAACGCGCGCACGCAACCCGAGAAAGCGCGTGAACGACGCACGGCAAACAGGGAGGGCATCCGGTCGCGTGCTGCCGCCTCGTCGCCTCTCACTTTCCTCCGTCTGTAAACTTGCACCACCATGAATAACGCAGGCTCTTTGACTCGCCCTGCACACGCCAACAAAGCCCTGCAGAGACTCCGCAAGTGAACGGAGACGTCCCAGATTGTTCATGCGTGAGGCGGGTATGCACATGCGTCGGCTTGCGTGCAAATGCACGGGTGGGTGGATGGGGACGAGATGGTTTACACAAGGTCTAGGTGTTGAACGTGCTCTTAATCCGACAGGAGACTGCACTGACAGGGTGCATAGCCTACACCAGTGGTGGACGATACACCGAGCGCTGTGATGGTCCATTCCGGTGAATCTCAACGGGGCTCCACGATAATCCACCAGACAGCTTGGACCTACAATTTATACTGTCGGGTGCCGTATAAAGGAAGACCACTCAAAAGTATGGACATAAAGTACTAGCGCCTTCTATTGAGTGGGTGGGTAGGGTCTATAATTCACAAACCCACAAAGCATCAGAATGGCTAAATCTTTTACAACTGAATCTCTTAACAGTTGCTCTACAGAGGCCACATGAATCAATAAGTAGACGTGTGAAGGTATTTGCAATTCAGAATCAGAATAATTATTTATAATGGAGGAATCCGATGAGCTACAAAGCTCTTTTCCAAAGATGTCCAGTGGGGGCGGGTCAGAGCGTTACAACAACAAACAGTACAAAAACATGATAAGAGTGCAAAAGTATAGGAAAGGTTACAAAAATCACTTTTAAATATGTACAAATAAAACTTAAATATTCAGAAGTGACCTGGCCACAAATGTCAGGACAACAAAGTGGCTCATAATCACGTGGACATTTATTGCAGATAAATAATCTGCACGCAATTACAGAATGCGCTCGAACCTTCAGGTCCACAAACTTCTCGAGCATGCGCTTGTCGTTGAACTCGCACAGCAGCCCCGAGAACGTGATGCAGTACGTGCTGCTCGACATCCTCCCCCGTCCACACGCCACGTCGCAGAAGAAATTGTTGCGCTGTACTCCGAGGAGTCCGGAGCGACCGAGAAGTGGCACCGTCAGGTTCGCCTGAAACCGACGAGACCAGACATACAGTCGAGCAGTCTCCCAACACGAGGTTCACGTGTGGGCCTCGCCTGCCAATGTCACGATTCAAAATAAAAAATTTTGGGTTAGGCCACGCAGCGATCTGATCCTTTTTTCTCATCACGGAAAACCTCCACCACCCGACATAGGCCGAACATATTAACCTGTCACGTGTACAAGTGTTTAACGGAAACAAATGTAGCGAACGGATACCCGCGACTTAGTTTAAAACTGCGTCAAAAGCACGGTCGGGACAGGCTCCAGGAAGTCGGAATAACCGCGTCACCTGACATCGGGTGAGGAAACAAGATTTTGTATCCCCGACTTCAGGCGACACGTCGTCTATCGAGTGGCTGCTGGATGTGTCTGTGGGCATTGTACTCCATACTCACCGGTGAGGGAGTTAAAGCAATAATAATTTGCACGCTGTTGTTAAACGCTTATACGCATGGCGATTGCATATATGTTGGCTGCGTTGGGTGGTGGAGGGTCCTTCCAACACAAATTTGTGCAGACGTGGACAGATCCAAAATAATCATACGGACTTAACAAGGTGCTAAGTCTGTATTTTAAAGTAACCTCCATTGTATGAAGGCGTTCCTAGGCTATCAATTATATCGTGACAAACACTGGGTATGAGAATACACTGCACATATAACATCATCATATCATATCGTCAAGGTATCACCATCGTTATTTATCATCATCACAACCATCACCATTAAACAAATATCATCGTTGATTCCATAGATTCCCACCAAAGTAGGTGATGTATTCATACAGCGTAGGTTCTGTAGATTATAATCATCATCTGTTTCCATCTGTACAGGGGATAGAGTGTTGCCCCCTCACGCAAGGCGTGAGCTTTCTCCGGGTGTTTCCTCCCGCATGTATGATGAAAACATCTTAAAATAAAAACCCAATGCAGCAACACACTCGCGAAAACGAGTCCTATGACTTAAGCATGGCTTTTGTGGCCAAATAATTAGCGTTACTATTAATAGGTGCTCGCTAACAGCACTTGCTAGCAGCATAGTCTGTTCAAGGCTGTGTAATGAAGGACTCCAAAGGCGGCACTTCTTGGATAAAGTTTTGATTGTCCTTAACACCAACGTCCAGTGCCCACCGCTAGCCAACACCACCCTCTTTGATTTCCTCTGCCAAGCCACCCCTCGCTCCCCCACCCTCGTTATCCTCCTCTCCAACCCCAGCCCATGCATTCCTTCTAACAAATCCCTCTGCTCCCCTTCTAACAGTCCCAAACGAATCCCCCCTTGCCTCTTTCAAACATTCCCGCCTTCTCCCTCTTTCAAACCTCTCAACCAATCACCATCTAGCAAGTCACATCCTAGCTATCCTTCTGCAGTAGCGCCCCCCTTGCGGCGGTTATGGTGTTAATGATATCCATGTCACCCTCCCTCCATGTCCGACAAAGACGCAATCAAAGGATGTCTAACATCCTTACATCTGTACAAGGGGGGGGAGGGAAGAGGAGGAAGAAGAGGAAAGGAGGAAGCAGAAGATTAAGAGGAAAAAGAAGCGGTAACTGCTCACACCTTGGAGGCTTTGGAGGCGTCGAGGTACCAGAAGCGGACGTGACGATTACCGACCGTCACAAAGTAGCTGTTGTCAGATGAGAAGGAAACTGCGGTCACTTTGCTGGACACCTTGTTGAACGCGATCAGAGCGCCCTTCTGCCCACGGGAATAACAACAACTTCAACGCCATCGTCGGCAGCAAGGGTAGCAAGGGGCGGCATGCGGACGCATCAGCACCTTTGGAGGCACCAGCTCGCAAGTTCGATCCTGACCCTGACTATGCCTTACGTTTCGAGTTTGCGTGTCTCTCTCTCCCCCCCTGGGGTCACATGAATTGTTCTCTAGGTGTTCCCCTCCACATTTGGAAACAACGAGCATTTAGATTATTTGGCTTCTGCTATAAATTCCCAGGTGTGATGATGATGTAATTCACTTCAATGAGCTATCATTTGTGGCCAGATCATCTCTGAAAAGCAACGAATAGCTCAGTGGGTTTTACCTGGTAAAACAGTTTAGTTTTAATTCATTAACAGCAACGAGCAAAACATAACATATTTTGTGATAACAAGTTCGTACATATTAGCATTCGTGCCATTTTTAAAACGCAGGTCTATCAGGAAATGCACTAACTTTCAGACATTATCTGTAATAATTTCACAGCAGTGGTTGATGTTACTGTGTGTGATCCCATTTGAGTAATTTGCGGGTATAATTTCTTGAATTTGGAAAATCTGGAGAGCAACTCCGGCACACAACGGCCTTCTAATTTCACATGATATCACGGGATCTGTAACATCGACCGTGAGCGAGGCCGACGGCAGCGTAGCACCTTTAACGCCCGCGGTAACCAGCAGGGCAGCCCACGGGATGCTCACGGCGAGCCTCTGCGACGAGCGGCACAACGCGTTTGCCGCAGGGCCGGATGAAGGTTCTTGTAGGCACTAGGCACTTCTGTTCCGTAGGCCTTCAGTGATTACTTTCTACAGTTTGTACTGCTCCCCCATGAAACGACAGCCGCTAAAAAAAAAACTGTCTCCAATCAATCATAGGACAACGCCGCCTTGTCTTCCCTTGCACTGCTCTCTATTGAGAATGAGATTGTGCAAAAAAACCCATTTGAAGATTTTATTTGCGAGTTTTACTATGAAAACATCTCTAAAAGTTCATCTCCGGTGTACATTTCTCTCGCCTCTGTATATACACTGTGCCTATCCTTGCTATATAAGATATCCTGGTTACATTATCATAAACACAAAGGCACGGTGCCTGTGGCCTATTAGATAATACGACCCTGGTGGGTGGGTGAGTGAGTGAGGGGGCCCTAGGCACGATGCATACTGTGGCCTATTGGATAATACGGCCCTAGTTTGCCGCTGGGCCACGTCGCTGCTCGCGTGATGCAAACACATGAGCCACACCGCGCCCACCGCCCCAGAAACTCACCCTCCAGTCCCACACGTTGACCATCATGTCGTGCTGGTAGCCCACGGACACGACGTACTTGACGTTCGGGGAAAAGGCCACGCACGAGATACCATACTTGTGCCTCTGGAACTCGGAGACCTGGGTCCTGTCCGCCAGATCCCACACCCGCACGGCCGGCATGTGGCCGCTCTGTACGCATCGGCACCAGACGACCAAATGGTTATCAAGACCACCGCGCACACGTTCATAACGGAATAATGCAGAGAACATTTTTTTATGCAACTATGGATGTAAATAGTTGTGTTTGTATGAAGACAACGGTCATTAACCACTTGTTAAAGCGTGTAATAGATATACAGATCATAATCTGGAAAGGCTGAACTCGAGCTCCATTTTAATTCGGGCAAATTGTTTTCTGTTGCCAGTAAAAAAAAAATCGGAATGTGGTGGTCAGCCGGGTGGCTCGGAGGTCAAAGCAGTAACCTGACTCTGCTGAGTTTCTGGGTTTGTGACTTAAAGCTGTTCTCCTGTGTGAGGAGCGATATTGTAGTAGCGGTCAGCGTGCTGCACTACGAACCTGGCGACATTGGTTGGATTACTGCTCACAGCCAACACCAGCGGAAATTATCTGAACCGGGCCTGAGCCTCCCCTAGGTCGACTCAGCCTCAAATGAGTACCTGGTATGATGTGTAAACGCCACTAGGGAGACAAAGGCGGCCGGGCGTGGTGCTGGCCACCCACCCCCTCGTGTTCTGTGGTTACCTTCAGAGGTGCTCGCAAACAACAATTGCCCCAAAAGTCTGTTCAGGCTATATGGGGGATCTTTGTCTGTGTTCTCAAGTATAGTCAGTTGATGGTTACAGCCTAATGACTGCACTAAAGAGAAAACATCATCAATTTCAGTTCTGCACTTAATTTGGATAAACTCCATCTCTGAAAAGAAAAAAAATATTAGTTTTGCCTCTGATGTAACTAGCCTTACTCTTGGTTTCAGGGCGGGTGAAAGTTCTGCCTCATACCGCGTCGTTCTCGAACGCACAGAGAGAGTTGCGCCGCTCAGCGAGCAATCCAAAGAAAAAAAATCCTTGCCCCGTAACGCGATGCCGATAGCATAATTGAGATTAACTTTGCGGACGTAATTTTTCGTAATAGTTTGCACGACCGCGTGAACGTCCTAGGTGTGGCAAGCGCAGCGTGAGTTTGCACAAAGCAAATGACTCTCACCTCGCCCGTCACGAGATACTTCCCATCTGGCGAGAACGCCAACGTCGTAATGGGCTTCCTGCACAGTCCAAAGAAATTATGTCAATAACGAATAAATTCAGCAGCATGTATTATTATTACTACACTGGTTTACCCAAGAAAGCCTCAATCTCTTTTTCAGGGGGATCCTGCAAAGTGTTTTTGCAGTATGGTGTGATTAAATAATTGCAATGTATTTCCCAATTAAGCAATTTGTATTTTTGCGTGTCTAAAATTTGGACCATGATGCCAGCACAGTGGCCTACTCTTCTGCGAGTGACAACACGGGACCCTTAGCGTCCACTGTGAATGATGCAGACGTCGCTTAGTATTTCACGGTGCATACACCTTTAGTAATGACCAGGGTGGCCTGTTGGAGTCGAACCGCAAACCTCTGCAACAATCAGAGAATGCGCTACTACTGGGCCACGTCACTACCTCATGCAGCTCCTTTACAGGTCAGCTTACAATGCCTCTGGTATTCGAATTACATCTAGGTCTGAATACAAGTTATAACAAAGCAATTATGAAGCTTCTACCTGGATGCATTGAAGATATGGGTCTGCTTCCCTTTCTTTGGGTTGAAGATGACCACAGTACATCTGAAAAGAAACCGCAAATGGATGCAGCATGAAAACAAGCCTTTCAACAACCCATATTTCAGCAACACTGTCCAATGTTTACAATACAGAAATATCTGCATTCCAGCCAAAAGACAAGCATTTGAACTGAAATGCAATAATTTTTGGTCTCCGATAGGATAACAAGTGCAGTATACTATGCAATTTATATTTTATAAACATTAATTTCTGTACAGTACAAAACCATAGCCGAGGGCAGTGCAGAAAAACGCACTGTTGTACTGTACTTCTCTGCTCCCCCACATTTACCAACCCGCCACTGACCAGCGTGTGCGGAGGGGCGGTCAACAACCTTCACGAGCAGCACGACCCACGGAGGCACCCCATCCAGCAGGAGATTGCCATAGGGCTTTGCATGTGCCATACCTTATTACAGACCAGTTCAGACCTTATTGGTCACCCCATGCCCTTATAAATCTCAACGTTCATCCTACACAGTCCCATCACGAGGGAGAAATACAAACATACGGTGTATAGCCATGCGGCTGTACACCGTATGGACCTCTTAAACTCAATTTCCCTTTACACGAATATGGGTAAACCGTACACGGGTTGACAGGTATGACTTCACAGGTATGATGTGCGATAACACCAAGGAGGCAGAGCACCCAAAGTCCAGTTCCGCTGTAAGCTGCAGGCGTACATCACACATCACACTTTTCACTCACCCTGCAGGGTAGGCAACTAAGCCGGTCTTGGGATCACAGCAGAGTCCACTGCTTGATGATAACGTAATCCCGAGCACCTTTTCCAACGCCAACTAAAGACGGAAAAAAGAAACGGAAGCATACGGTGGCTCAGAATCAAGTTAGAAGGCAAGAGTCAATTGGACCGTGTTGGTGGATTGTTTTTTTGTATCTTATACAGTGAAACCTTGACTTTCATCGCTTCGCTCTTTTGGCCGTTTTCAATTATAACCACATTTAAAATTTCGTCCACGTGCTTTCCTCTTTCATCCCCAACTTTCCAACGACGTTCGCGCCACGCGCCAGCTTTTTCGTTCAGTCTTTGAATATAAGTCGTTCAGTGAGCATCTCTTATATTTGTGTTTATTCATATATTATTAATACCCTACTTGTTTCCGTGATTATACTGTAAGCGATTAATTCAGATATTTTTGTGATAGCAGTATACTAGTGTTCATAGTTATTTCCGTGATTATAAAACACGTGTACATTATTCATTTTATGAATCTAGATTCCCCCTAAATCCCCGGTTCAGTCGTTCAGCATCTTTGATTGAAGTCTGTCAGTAGACATCAGAAACAACATCAATCCCCTCACTCTGTGTCCCCTCGTGGAGGACCCGGGTCAAGGCTTTATAAAATATAGTTAGTTTTTATTATTTTAATCATCAATTATTACCAATAACTTTTTTTTGTGCATGTTATTAAGGTTTACAATTTATAGAAGCAAAATATAAAAATATATAAAAATTGACAAACTGAACAAAAAAATCATTAGATTTTTGCCTGTAGCCCCTGGCCTTAACTAATAATCTTAACAGGTACATGAACAATGCATTAAGGATAAAGTTAGCACTTTAGATATCTTTACTGAACAGAAATACAGAACCACCAGTACTTGCCTCACCTGCCACTAAATGATCATGAACAAACAAGCTGCTAGAGTCAGAAGGAAAACAGAGAGCGCCAATCTATTCCAGACCTAAGTCACTGAAATTGATGGACAAGCGTGAATGACTGCAAGAACATGTATGAAATACATGCCTTGGGGACAAACACGCATTCTGTAAATTATTTGTCTTAATTAACAGCAGAGCCGTTGGAATGTTTTATTTGTAACGTCCGGGCAAATAGGCGCGATTGTGATAGGTGCAAAAAACAGGTTTCCTGCGAGAAAAATTAAACAGCTCCTCATTTGTCAAGGTTGTCGTGTATTATTTTACTTATGTTGGTGTAACAAATGAAATGGCACCATTGAAGTTTTGCCATCTTGGGTGGTACCGATATCTGATCTGGCCCAAGCAGACCGTTTCGTCTAATCACAATGACACACTCACCCACTCAATTCGCCACACTGTGGGTCACAACAGAACTCATTCAACCACCCACTCACAAGTTAATTCAAGCGCTTACCCACACCACACACACTCACCCCTTTCACCCACTCACTCGTATACCTCTGCTCAAGCCCTTAACCCACACTCACTCGCTAGCTCATCCACTCACTCATACCGACTCAATCGGTTACGCAAACACCTACTAACCCACACTGCAGGTCACAGCACTCCTTCCTCCTCATGCTTCTATCCTGCCCCACTTTGGAATTCCCTCCCATCATCAATTTTCAGCTCAATTAAATAAACGTGTTACAATCTTTATTTATCACAACTCTGACGGCGCTATTTGTTGCTGGCCCCTTGGGATTTTGGGCCTGGGCTCAGCAACCGTTTTAGACCTGGTCCCGTGTACAGAGAGCCAGACTCAGGCTCCTCAGACGCCGAGCCAGACTCAGACGCCGAGCCAGACTCAGACGCCGAGCCAGACTCAGACGCCGAGCCAGACTCAGACTCCTCAAGCGCCGAGCCAGACTCAGACTCAGACGCCGAGCCAGACTCAGGCGCCGAGCCAGACCTGTTGGCGCTTGCACACGCACACAGTCCACACACATTATCTGTCCCTTGCCGTTATCATTTTAAATCTCCCCTCAGGACAGCCAATTGCCGGGGAAGCCGTGCGCCCTTGGCTGCCCGCTACTGCCGCGAGCTGCTAACCCCGCGCCGCCCTCGCCGCCGCCGCCTCCTCGTCCTCGTCGTCTCTCACCTCCCTGCGAGTCGCCCTCACCGCCATTTGTTCAAAAACAAACGCCAACGACACCGCCGCGTCACGTGCCGACTCTCCAGCCAATCACGGCGGCGCGGGGGAAGGAGCGAAGGCTCTGCGCGTGACGTCATCACGTACAGCGCGGGCACGTTTTGAGGGCGCGGCGACGTAATCGCGTTAAACCGTTGCGGCTGAAGCGCGCGCACGTGCTGACGTCACCAAGTAAATACAAGTTTCAAATTCATATTCTTGGTTCTTTCGGTAAAGTCACGTAGAAGGGAAACAATAAAATAATAAGTTTCATTTACTAGGTATAGCCCTGTGAGCCATGCGGCTCTTAAGTCGGGTGCAACCGCAACAAACACAATTTGAACACAGAACATCTTAAAGCGACAACGTGTAACAGAAACATTCTGGAATAAACCAGCAAATATTCCACACACACAAAAAACGTATTAAAACGCTGTGTGCAAAAATCAATGTGGTGCAAGCCAACAACAATAATCATAAGACAATTTAGATTAACCATATGTTTTCGAATCGCCAAAATAAAGCTATAAAAACAACGTAACAACAATAATCATAGGAACTGTGATTTTAAATTTAACAATAAACGATATAAATAACACGTGCGACAAAAAAACTGCAGCCATAGCTGGCAGCACGACACTCCCAGTATACAGTGAGGGAAAAAAGTATTTGATCCCCTGCTGATTTTGTACGTTTGCCCACTGACAAAGAAATGATCAGTCTATAATTTTAATGGTAGGTTTTTTGAACAGTGAGAGACAGAATAACAACAACAAAATCCAGAAAAACGCATGTCAAAAATGTTATAAATTGATTTGCATTTTAATGAGGGAAATAAGTATTTGACCCCTCTGCAAAACATTACTGAGTACTTGGTGGCAAACCCCTTGTTGGCAATCACAGAGGTCAGACGTTTCTTGTAGTTGGCCACCAGGTTTGCACACATCTCAGGAGGGATTTTGTCCCACTCCTCTTTGCAGATCTTCTCCAAGTCATTAAGGTTTCGAGGCTGACGTTTGGCAACTCGAACCTTCAGCTCCCTTCACAGATTTTCTATGGGATTAAGGTCTGGAGACTGGCTAGGCCACTCCAGGACCTTAATGTGCTTCTTCTTGAGCCACTCCTTTGTTGCCTTGGCCATGTGTTTTGGGTCATTGTCATGCTGGAATACCCATCCACGACCCATTTTCAATGCCCTCGCTGAGGGAAGGAGGTTCTCACCCAAGATTTGACGGTACATGGCCCCGTCCATCGTCCCTTTGATGCGGTGAAGTTGTCCTGTCCCCTTAGCAGAAAAACACCCCCAAAGCATAATGTTTCCACCTCCACGTTTGACGGTGGGGATGGTGTTCTTGGGGTCATAGGCAGCATTCCTCCTCCTCCTCCTCCAAAGAGCTCCATTTTGGTCTCATCTGACCACAACACTTTCAACCAGTTGTCCTCTGAATCATTCAGATGTTCATTGGCAAACTTCAGACGGGCATGTATATGTGCTTTCTTGAGCAGGGGGACCTTGCGGGCGCTGCAGGATTTCAGTCCTTCACGGCGTAGTGTTACCAATTGTTTTCTTGGTGACTATGGTCCCAGCTGCCTTGAGATCACTGACAAGATCCTCCCGTGTAGTTCTGGGCTGATTCCTCACCGTTCTCATGATCATTGCAACTCCACGAGGTGAAATCTTGCATGGATCCCTAGGCTGAGGGAGATTGACAGTTCTTTTGTGTGTCTTCCATTTGCGAATAATCGCACCAACTGTTGTCACCTTGATTTAAAGCTTTCGTGACTGCAGTAATTCATATTCTTAGTTTTTTCGTAAAGTCACGTTGAAGAGAAACAACAAAATAATAAAATATATATAAAACAAAAAAATTCTCACGACGTTTCGACCATAACTCAAACGGTCATCTTCAGGTGTGTTGGTTTGCATAAATGTATTTGTAAACGGCGCATTTATTTATTTATAAAAAAACGTTAGCGCCACGCGCAGCGATTTGGCAGTTTACCCAGAACTAGTCCATCTATATTTTGAAAAGAGGAGGGGGTAGACTAAATTTTTTTATAATGTATGCTGCCTGAAAGCCACTGTAAGCGTGAACAATCAATTAAGAACTCAAATGGTTTATCAAATCTTTCCAATGATTGCTAAGATAGAATCCATCTTCTCGGTTGAAATTGTCTCTGTGCTTGTATATGTGGATAGCCTCATGAACGAATCTCTCATGGAAGCCAGATGGCTTACAAAGAACCTCTGTCTTGGAAAAGTCAATGGCATGTGAGCCCACTCAATTAGAACAATGATCTGCTACGGCCGAGGTGTTGGTCCTACCGTGTTTAAGGTCTGCCTTGTGTTCACGAATGCGGTCCGAGACATGGCGTTTGGTTTCTCCAATGTAACTACTACCACAGAGGCAACTTAGTTTGTAGACACCAGGGTATTGTATGTCCGGAATCACATCTTTTACAGACGGAACCAGATCACGGATTTTATGTAATGTGTTGAAACGGACCTGGATCTTGTGTTTATTCAAGATTTTGGAGATCTTTTTTGTGATCCCAGCAATGTAGGGTAAAGTGATGGTTTTGAAAGGCTCCTCAAGAGGGTTCTTCTTCATGGTTTGAGTGATAGCTTTGCGGATTGTATAGTCGGAGTAACCATTAGCCCTAAGAGCTTGGTGTACGTGCTTGAGTTCACTGCTTATGTGTTCCTGGTCGGATATGCATTGGGCTCTATGATACAGAGTCTTGATGAGAGAATTCTTCTGTGATGGATGGTGGTGGGAATCCGGTTTCAGATAAGCATCCGTATGGGTAGCTTTCCTGTAGACAGAGTGGCTCATTGAACCATCAGGTCTCTTTTTAATTAGGACATCCAAAAAAGGTATCTTGCCATCTATTTCGACTTCCATGGTAAATCTGATGGCTGGGTGTATGGAATTGATGTGGTCGAAGAATTGGTCTAGAGCAGGCCGGCCATGTGGCCAGATGACAAAAGTGTCATCCACGTACCTCTTCCATAAGGTTGGGCGCAGAGTGGCAGTCTGGATGGCGTCAGTCTCAAATTTCTCCATGAAAATGTTAGCTATAACTGGAGAAAGAGGGGAGCCCATTGGGGTGCCCTCAGTTTGTTTGTAGAAAGTTCCATTCCAAGTGAAGTATGTATTGGTTAAACAGTGTCTCACAAGGGGGGGTACCTCAGTGTTTAGTCCTTGATGAACCAAGTCTTCAATGATTGCAATGGTGTCAGGTACAGGAACCTTGTTTCTCTTCAACGTGACTTTACCGAAAAAACTAAGAATATGTTGTCACCTTCTCACCAAGCTGCTTGGCAATGGTCTTGTAGCCCATTCCAGCCTTGTGTAGGTCTACAATCTTGTCCCTGACATCCTTGGAGAGCTCTTTGGTCTTGGCCATGGTGGAGAGTTTGGAATCTGATTGATTGATTGCTTCTGTGGACAGGTGTCTTTTATACAGGTAACAAGCTGAGATTAGGAGCACTCCCTTTAAGAGTGTGCTCCTACTCTCAGCTCGTTACCTGTATAAAAGACACCTGGGAGCCAGAAATCTTTCTGATTGAGAGGGGGTCAAATACTTATTTCCCTCATTAAAATGCAAATCAAT
Source organism: Petromyzon marinus (assembly GCF_048934315.1). Classification (NCBI taxonomy): domain Eukaryota; kingdom Metazoa; phylum Chordata; class Hyperoartia; order Petromyzontiformes; family Petromyzontidae; genus Petromyzon; species Petromyzon marinus. The sequence goes on from NC_133719.1 coordinate 3,123,965, forward strand.
TTATAACATTTTTGACATGCGTTCTTCTGGATTTTGTTGTTGTTATTCTGTCTCTCACTGTTCAAATAAACCTACCATTAAAATTATAGACTGATCATATCTTTGTCAGTGGGCAAACGTACAAAATTAGCAGGGGATCAAATACTTTTTTTCCCTCACTGTATGATGTGAGTGAGTCAGCAGCAGCGTGAGTGAGTGTATGATGTGTGAGTCAGCGCACGATGTGTTAGTCAGCGCATGATGAGTGAGTGAGTGTATGATGTGTGAGCGAGTCAGCGGCAGTGGGAGTGAGTGTATGATGTGCGAGTGAGCCAGCACACGATGAGTGAACCTGTGTATGATGAGTGAATGGGTCAGTGGTTGTGCGAGTGTATGATGTGTGAGTGAGTAAGCACATGATTAACGCGTTAGTGCATGATGTGTGAGTGAGTCAGTGCATGGTGTGAGTGAGTCAGTGTATGATGTGTGAGTGAGTCAGTGCATGGTGTGAGTGAGTCAGTGCATGATGTGAGTGAGTCAGTGTATGATGTGTGAGTGAGTCAATGCATGATGTGAGTGAGTCAGTGCATGATGTGAGTGAGTCAGTGTATGATGTGTGAGTGAGTCAGTGCATGATGTGAGTGAGTCAGTGTATGATGTGTGAGTGAGTCAGTGCATGATGTGAGTGAGTCAGTGCATGATGTGAGTGAGTCAGTGTATGATGTGTGAGTGAGTCAGTGCATGATGTGAGTGAGTCAGTGCATGATATGAGTGAGTCAGTGCATGATGTGTGAGTGAGTCAGTGTATGATGTGAGTGAGTCAGTGTATGATGTGTGAGTGAGTCAGTGCATGATGTGAGTGAGTCAGTGTATGATGTGTGAGTGAGTCAGTGCATGATGTGAGTGAGTCAGTGCATGATGTGAGTGAGTCAGTGTATGATGTGTGAGTGAGTCAGTGCATGATGTGAGTGAGTCAGTGCATGATGTGAGTGAGTCAGTGCATGATGTGTGAGTGAGTCAGTGTATGATGTGAGTGAGTCAGTGCATGATGTGAGTGAGTCAGTGCATGATATGAGTGAGTCAGTGCATGATGTGTGAGTGAGTCAGTGCATGATGTGTGAGTGAGTCAGTGTATGATGTGAGTGAGTCAGTGTATGATGTGTGAGTGAGTCAGTGTATGATGTGAGTGAGTCAGTGTATGATGTGTGAGTGAGTCAGTGTATGATGTCAGTGAGTCAGTGTATGATGTGTGAGTGAGTCAGTGCATGGTGTGAGTGAGTCAGTGCATGATGTGAGTGAGTCAGTGCATGATGTGTGAGTGAGTCAGTGTCGGCTCCCTCTTCTCGCGCCGTCGCCCCCCCCCCCACCCCCGGCTCCGTCGCCCCCCCCAGCTCCGTCGGCCCCCCCTCAGCTCCATCGCCCCCCCCCCGGCTCCGTCGCCCCCCCCCCGGCTCCGTCGGCCCCCCCCCTGGCTCCATCGGCCGACCCCCCAGCTCCGTCGGCCCCCCCCCCCGGCTCCGTCGGCCCCCCCCCCGGCTCCGTCGGCCCCCCCCCCCCGGCTCCGTCGGCCCCCCCCCCCCCGGCTCCGTCGGCCCCCACCCCGGCTCCGTCGCCCCCCCCCCCGGCTCCGTCGGCCCCCCCCTCCCGGCTCCGTCGCCCCCCCCCCCGGCCCCCCCCCCCGGCCCCCCCGACTCCGTCGGCCCCCTCGGCTCCATCGGCTCCGTCGGCTCCCTCAGCCCCCTCACAAACGGCCCCGCCAGCCGCTGCTGGGAGCGCGGCCCGGGAGCGCGCGCGCCTCACACATGAAGAAATAAAATGTTGTGGTGACGTCATCGCGCACGCGTGACCGTTTTAAACGTTTTTCACGCTTTCGTGGCCTAGACGTATTAACGCGGTGACGTTACCACGATGAAGGAGTCCATCATCCAGCAGTGGAGTGACTATGGCTGATGATGGTGGTGGCATCGTGGGGAGCACAGGTGGTGGTGCATCTGCCGGTCGTCTCGGTCAACCCGTGCGTGGCACCTGAGTCTGTTCCGTGCACGTTCCAGCAGCAGCGAGCCTTCGATAATTCACGTGACGGCGTCGAGGTGCACCTAGCCTGGCACGAGTCTCGTGGTGACGTCACCGCCCCTTTCGTGGCCAACGGGGGAGAGCGGTGGCTGTGGGGTCGTGGCGGTTGTGGTGGATGTGCCAGCTATCCAGGCCGCTCATTGATGCGCCCTGCATCACGACGGCTCTGAGCATCGGGGCCGTGGCCTGGAACCCGAGATCGCTGCTGGGCTAAAATAGCAACACGCGCCACCCTCATCATCCCAATCCATCATCGGCAGCTATCATCAATCCACTGCTGGATGAAGGCCGCCGCAAAGCCATTGCCATCCCTCACGACCTAGCAATGCGCAACAATCCAGCTGCTGGACGTGACCATCCGACCCTGTAGCCAGCCAAACGTTTTGTTCTAATACAGTCCTCCTGTATATATGATATAGTGTTGCGTCAGCGCACACCCCGGACCTTTGGAAATAAATGTGTTAACGGTTCTCTATTTTCATAGCTCCGCGTTGGAGGGAGGGTGGGTAACGCGTGGTGATTGTGACGCCATCGGTGATGTCACCACGACGCACAATGGTCGCGCGCCAGGAAGCCAGCCAGCAAAACGTTATTTTACAATAATTTATTGCGATGCCAGTTTGTAACGCACTCCACGGCTGTTCGCTCGCTCGTCGGGAGAGGAGAACGACTCGGGCGCCAGGAGTGAACCACAGACGAGCAGGAAAGAAGCAGCAGCAGTACGGCCAACTAATGCGTGTTTAACACGTGGGAGGAAACCGGAGCACAGGGAGACGACTACCTTCGTGTGCGAGGGAGGCAGGGAGAAACACTATCCCACACCGAAGGAACAGGTGGAGTCCACAATTTGTTCTACTGCCTTCTAGCAAGACACGGTATTATGGTGGCTCCTGCGCGACGCCCGCGGGGAAGGGACTTTCACAACATTTGTACCTCCACAGTGCTGGAGTTACCATCCACGTGGGTAGTAGCCACCCCAACCATCCCCCCAGAGGATAAATTCGCTGGTCTTGGTGGTGATGCCACCGCCGCTCGTGTGTGCGCTCCCTGCTTTGGTTGTCACTGCGCCATTCTTCCCGGATCGTGTGGACTTTTGTGCTGAACCGAATTAAATGTGATTTTTTTGTGTGTGCACTCATTGGAAAGGCAGAATTTCAGTCAAAATAGTAGGCTAAACTTGAGCTCGAGTGGTAGTGCCTTACGCCGGTTATCCCGACTCCCCAGCCAGCCGAGCATATATCGAGAGATAATTAATCCCTGGGGCCTGAGCACTGAACAACTTGCACGGTTCTTGAAATTGTGAAGGCTGAGGCTTGTCCTTCACTCCGATTCTATATGGGATGCACACGATAAGAATTGCGTACATTTCCGAGGGGTCGAGACCACTCTAAAGTCCATCAGTATGTCCATGCACACGTGCGCCCCCACAAAGACAAAGATCCTCCGTATATCCTTAACAGACTTTTTGATCAATTGCTGTTTGCGAGCACCTATGAAGGCCGCAACGGTACACGAGGGGATGGGTAGCCAGCACCACGCCCGGCCGCCTTTGTCTCCCGAGTGGCGATGCTTATACATAACACCAAGTACTCATTTGAGGCTGATTCGACCTGCGGGAGGCCCAGGACCGGTTCAAATAATCGTCACTGGCGTTGGCCGTGAGCGGGAACCAACCTCGGGGAGCTGGGCTCCTAGCGCAGCGTGCTAACCGCTATATAACAAAGACTCGCACACACACACAAAAAGACAATCCCACCTAAAGTAACAATTACAGACACGAATTCTTACACACGCGCACAAGTAAATACACGCAAAATCACACACTACTTAACATAAATATTGTATGCAACCTGCCACAACCAGGTTCATGTTACAGTGGCCATATTGCACAGGGACTTCACTGCGGCCATGTTGCATGGGGGTTATCTTCCTGGCAGGTGATTGGATTGTGCAGTGGGAGTGACGACGTAATCCCTAGCAACTACTGCTGAGCACCCAATGTTGCAATCTTGTTGGGACGCGGCGCACAAATCCTCTGTACTTTTGCCTACAAAGTTTCAGAGCCTATGTCAATCATTGCCTGGAAAATGTTACGCGCTTTATCTCTCCTCAGGCCCCTCTGCTCATTGGTGACCAGACCTCGCAAGACTTGAGAGCAGAGTTCACCCGGCATGGTGCACTACGTTCATATAAACCCACATGACCTGACACGGCACGCAAAGGGCCGTCATCTAGCAGCGGATTGCCAAATGAGACCTTAAGTGTACAGCTAGCGTATTGAGCCCGTAACATGCAGTTGCACCCGTGCTGGAGTTGCGATGCCAAACATACCTTGGCTTACAGTACGGCTAGAGTTGCCTCTCTTCAATTTGGAGAGACACAGCCGTGACATTGATGAAGGGGGTGACATGTCTCGACTCGATTCTTGGAACAGCTGTGCAGGCGACGCAGCTTTTCAGATTCCGCTATCGCCATCGGCTGTACGTACAGCAAACAATCCATTTAGACTAACATGGTTTTACTACAGTAGACAATGCATTTAGACTGTCATGGTTGTATGTACAGTAGACAATGCATTTAGACTGTCATGGTTGTATGTACAGTAGACAATACATTTAGACTGGCATGGTTGTATGTACAGTAGACAATGCATTTAGACTGTCATGGTTGTATGTACAGTAGACGATACATTTCGACTGTCATGGCCGTACGTACAGTAGACAATGCATGTAGACTGTCATGGTTGTGTGTACAGTAGACAATGCATTTAGACTGTCATGGTTGTATGTACAGTAGACAAAGCATTTAGACTGTCATGGTTGTATGTACAGTAGACAAATGCACTTAGACCGTCGTGGTTGTAACTACAGAAGACAATGCATTTAGACTGTCATGATTGTATGTACAGTAGACAATGCATTTAGACTGTGATGGTTGTATGTACAGTAGACAATGTACTTAGACTGTCATGGTTGTATGTACAGTATAGAATGCATTTAGCCCGTGATGGTTGTATGTACAGTAGACGATGCACTTAGACTGTCATGCCTGTACGTACAGTAGACAATGCACTTAGACTGTCATGGCTGTATGTACAGTAGACAATGCACTTAGACTGTCATGGTTGTATGTACAGTAGACAATGCATTTAGACTGTCATGGCTGTATGTACAGTAGACAATGCATTTAGACTGCCATGGTTGTATGTACAGTTGACAATGCATTTAGACTGTCATGGTTGTATGTACAGTAGGCAATGTACTTAGACTGTCATGGTTGTATGTACAGTAGACAATGCATTTAGACTGTGATGGTTGTATGTACAGTAGACAATGCACTTAGACTGTCATGGTTGTATGTACAGTAGACAATGCATTTAGACTGTCATGGTTGTATGTACAGTAGGCAATGCGTTTAGACTGTCATGGTTGTATGTACAGTAGACAATGCACTTAGACTGTGATGGTTGCATGTACAGTAGACAATGCACTTAGACTGTCATGGTTGTATGTACAGTAGACAATGCACTTAGACTGTCATGGTTGTATGTACAGTAGACAATGCATTTAGACTGTCATGGTTTTAAGTACAGTAGCCAATGCATTTAGACTGGCATGGTTGTATGTACAGTAAACAATGCATTTAGACTGTGATGGTTGTGTGTACACTAGACAATGCATTTAGACTGTCATGGTTGTATGTACAGTAGACAATGTACTTAGACTGTGATGGTTGTATGTACACTAGACAATGCATTTAGACTGTCATGGCTGTATGTACAGTAGACAATGCACTTAGACTGTCATGGTTGTATGTACAGTAGACAATGCACTTAGACTGTTATGGTTGTATGTACAGTAGACAATGCACTTAGACTGTCATGGCTGTATGTACAGTAGACAATGCACTTAGACTGTCATGGTTGTATGTACAGTAGACAATGCATTTAGACTGTCATGGTTGTATGTACAGTAGACAATGTACTTAGACTGTCATTGTTGTATGTACAGTATACAATGCATTTAGACCGTGATGGTTGTATGTACAGTCGACAATGCATTTAGACTGTCATGGTTGTAACTACAGTAGACAATGCATTTAGACTGTCATGGTTGTATGTACAGTAGGCAATGCGTTTAGACTGTCATGGCTGTATGTACAGTAGACAATGCACTTAGACTGTCATGGTTGTATGTACAGTAGACAATGCATTTAGACTGTCATGGCTGTATGTACAGTAGACAATGCATTTAGACTGCCATGGTTGTATGTACAGTTGACAATGCATTTAGACTGTCATGGTTGTATGTACATTAGGCAATGTACTTAGACTGTCATGGTTGTATGTACAGTAGACAATGCATTTAGACTGTGATGGTTGTATGTACAGTAGACAATGCATTTAGACTGCCATGGTTGTATGTACAGTTGACAATGCATTTAGACTGTCATGGTTGTATGTACAGTAGGCAATGTACTTAGACTGTCATGGTTGTATGTACAGTAGACAATGCACTTAGACTGTGATGGTTGTATGTACAGTAGACAATGCACTTAGACTGTCATGGTTGTATGTACAGTAGACAATGCATTTAGACTGTCATGATTGTATGTACAGTAGGCAATGCACTTAGACGGGCATGGTTGTATGTACAGTCGACAATGCATTTAGACTGTCATGGTTGTAACTACAGTAGCCAATGCATTTAGACTGGCATGGTTGTATGTACAGTAGACAATGCACTTAGACTGTGATGGTTGCATGTACAGTAGACAATGCACTTAGACTGTCATGGTTGTATGTACAGTAGACAATGCACTTAGACAGTCATGGTTGTATGTACAGTAGACAATGCATTTAGACTGTCATGGTTTTAAGTACAGTAGACAATGCATTTAGACTGTCATGGCTGTATGTACAGTAGACAATGCATTTAGACTGCCATGGTTGTATGTACAGTTGACAATGCATTTAGACTGTCATGGTTGTATGTACAGTAGGCAATGTACTTATACTGTCATGGTTGTATGTACAGTAGACAATGCATTTAGACTGTGATGGTTGTATGTACAGTAGACAATGCACTTAGACTGTCATGGTTGTATGTACAGTAGACAATGCATTTAGACTGTCATGGTTGTATGTACAGTAGACAATACATTTCGACTGTCATGGCCGTACGTACAGTAGACAATGTATTTAGACTGTCATGGATGTGTGTACAGTAGACAATGCATTTAGACTGTCATGGCTGTATGTACAGTAGACAATGCATTTAGACTGTCATGGTTGTATGTACAGTAGACAATGCATTTAGACTGTCATGGTTGTATGTACAGTAGACAAAGCATTTAGACTGTCATGGTTGTATGTACAGTAGACAATGCACTTAGACTGTCGTGGTTGTAACTACAGTAGACAATGCATTTAGACTGGCATGGTTGTATGTACAGTAGACAATGCATTTAGACTGTGATGGTTGTGTGTACAGTAGACAATGCATTTAGACTGTCATGGTTTTAAGTACAGTAGCCAATACATTTAGACTGGAATGGTTGTATGTACAGTAAACAATGCATTTAGACTGTGATGGTTGTGTGTACACTAGACAATGCATTTAGACTGTCATGGTTGTATGTACAGTAGACAATGTACTTAGACTGTGATGGTTGTATGTACACTAGACAATGCATTTAGACTGTCATGGTTGTATGTACAGTAGACAATGCATTTAGACTGTCATGGTTGTATGTACAGTAGACAATGCATTTAGACTGTCAGGGTTGTATGTACAGTAGACAATACATTTCGATTGTCATGGTTGTATGTACATTAGACAATGTACTTAGTGTCATGGTTGTATGTACAATAGACAATGCATTTAGACTGTGATGGTTGTATGTACAGTAGACAATGCATTTAAACTGTCATGGTTGTATGTACAGTAGACAATGCACTTAGACTGTCATGGTTTTAAGTACAGTAGCCAATGCATTTAGACTGGCATGGTTGTATGTACAGTAAACAATGCATTTAGACTGTGATGGTTGTGTGTACACTAGACAATGCATTTAGACTGTCATGGTTGTATGTACAGTAGACAATGTACTTAGACTGTGATGGTAGTATGTACACTAGACAATGCATTTAGACTGTCATGGCTGTATGTACAGTAGACAATGCACTTAGACTGTCATGGTTGTATGTACAGTAGACAATGCACTTAGACTGTTATGGTTGTATGTACAGTAGACAATGCACTTAGACTGTCATGGCTGTATGTACAGTAGACAATGCACTTAGACTGTCATGGTTGTATGTACAGTAGACAATGCATTTAGACTGTCATGGTTGTATGTACAGTAGACAATGTACTTAGACTGTCATTGTTGTATGTACAGTATACAATGCATTTAGACCGTGATGGTTGTATGTACAGTAGACAATGCACTTAGACTGTCATGCTTGTACGTACAGTAGACAATGCACTTAGACTGTCATGGCTGTATGTACAGTCGACAATGCACTTAGACTGTCATGGTTGTATGTACAGTAGACAATGCATTTAGACTGTCATGGCTGTATGTACAGTAGACAATGCATTTAGACTGCCATGGTTGTATGTACAGTTGACAATGCATTTAGACTGTCATGGTTGTATGTACATTAGGCAATGTACTTAGACTGTCATGGTTGTATGTACAGTAGACAAAGCATTTAGACTGTCATGGTTGTATGTACAGTAGACAAATGCACTTAGACCGTCGTGGTTGTAACTACAGAAGACAATGCATTTAGACTGTCATGATTGTATGTACAGTAGACAATGCATTTAGACTGTGATGGTTGTATGTACAGTAGACAATGTACTTAGACTGTCATGGTTGTATGTACAGTATAGAATGCATTTAGCCCGTGATGGTTGTATGTACAGTAGACGATGCACTTAGACTGTCATGCCTGTACGTACAGTAGACAATGCACTTAGACTGTCATGGCTGTATGTACAGTAGACAATGCACTTAGACTGTCATGGTTGTATGTACAGTAGACAATGCATTTAGACTGTTATGGCTGTGTGTACAGTAGACAATGCATTTAGACTGCCATGGTTGTATGTACAGTTGACAATGCATTTAGACTGTCATGGTTGTATGTACAGTAGGCAATGTACTTAGACTGTCATGGTTGTATGTACAGTAGACAATGCATTTAGACTGTGATGGTTGTATGTACAGTAGACAATGCACTTAGACTGTCATGGTTGTATGTACAGTAGACAATGCATTTAGACTGTCATGGTTGTATGTACAGTAGGCAATGCGTTTAGACTGTCATGGTTGTATGTACAGTAGACAATGCACTTAGACTGGGATGGTTGCATGTACAGTAGACAATGCACTTAGACTGTCATGGTTGTATGTACAGTAGACAATGCACTTAGACTGTCATGGTTGTATGTACAGTAGACAATGCATTTAGACTGTCATGGTTTTAAGTACAGTAGCCAATGCATTTAGACTGGCATGGTTGTATGTACAGTAAACAATGCATTTAGACTGTGATGGTTGTGTGTACACTAGACAATGCATTTAGACTGTCATGGTTGTATGTACAGTAGACAATGTACTTAGACTGTGATGGTTGTATGTACACTAGACAATGCATTTAGACTGTCATGGCTGTATGTACAGTAGACAATGCACTTAGACTGTCATGGTTGTATGTACAGTAGACAATGCACTTAGACTGTTATGGTTGTATGTACAGTAGACAATGCACTTAGACTGTCATGGCTGTATGTACAGTAGACAATGCACTTAGACTGTCATGGTTGTATGTACAGTAGACAATGCATTTAGACTGTCATGGTTGTATGTACAGTAGACAATGTACTTAGACTGTCATTGTTGTATGTACAGTATACAATGCATTTAGACCGTGATGGTTGTATGTACAGTCGACAATGCATTTAGACTGTCATGGTTGTAACTACAGTAGACAATGCATTTAGACTGTCATGGTTGTATGTACAGTAGGCAATGCGTTTAGACTGTCATGGCTGTATGTACAGTAGACAATGCACTTAGACTGTCATGGTTGTATGTACAGTAGACAATGCATTTAGACTGTCATGGCTGTATGTACAGTAGACAATGCATTTAGACTGCCATGGTTGTATGTACAGTTGACAATGCATTTAGACTGTCATGGTTGTATGTACATTAGGCAATGTACTTAGACTGTCATGGTTGTATGTACAGTAGACAATGCATTTAGACTGTGATGGTTGTATGTACAGTAGACAATGCACTTAGACTGTCATGGTTGTATGTACAGTAGACAATGCACTTAGACTGTCATGGTTGTATGTACAGTAGACAATGCATTTAGACTGCCATGGTTGTATGTACAGTTGACAATGCATTTAGACTGTCATGGTTGTATGTACAGTAGGCAATGTACTTAGACTGTCATGGTTGTATGTACAGTAGACAATGCATTTAGACTGTGATGGTTGTATGTACAGTAGACAATGCACTTAGACTGTCATGGTTGTATGTACAGTAGACAATGCATTTAGACTGTCATGATTGTATGTACAGTAGGCAATGCACTTAGACGGGCATGGTTGTATGTACAGTCGACAATGCATTTAGACTGTCATGGTTGTAACTACAGTAGCCAATGCATTTAGACTGGCATGGTTGTATGTACAGTAGACAATGCACTTAGACTGTGATGGTTGCATGTACAGTAGACAATGCACTTAGACTGTCATGGTTGTATGTACAGTAGACAATGCACTTAGACAGTCATGGTTGTATGTACAGTAGACAATGCATTTAGACTGTCATGGTTTTAAGTACAGTAGACAATGCATTTAGACTGTCATGGCTGTATGTACAGTAGACAATGCATTTAGACTGCCATGGTTGTATGTACAGTTGACAATGCATTTAGACTGTCATGGTTGTATGTACAGTAGGCAATGTACTTATACTGTCATGGTTGTATGTACAGTAGACAATGCATTTAGACTGTGATGGTTGTATGTACAGTAGACAATGCACTTAGACTGTCATGGTTGTATGTACAGTAGACAATGCATTTAGACTGTCATGGTTGTATGTACAGTAGACAATACATTTCGACTGTCATGGCCGTACGTACAGTAGACAATGTATTTAGACTGCCATGGATGTGTGTACAGTAGACAATGCATTTAGACTGTCATGGCTGTATGTACAGTAGACAATGCATTTAGACTGTCATGGTTGTATGTACAGTAGACAATGCATTTAGACTGTCATGGTTGTATGTACAGTAGACAAAGCATTTAGACTGTCATGGTTGTATGTACAGTAGACAATGCACTTAGACTGTCGTGGTTGTAACTACAGTAGACAATGCATTTAGACTGGCATGGTTGTATGTACAGTAGACAATGCATTTAGACTGTGATGGTTGTGTGTACAGTAGACAATGCATTTAGACTGTCATGGTTTTAAGTACAGTAGCCAATACATTTAGACTGGAATGGTTGTATGTACAGTAAACAATGCATTTAGACTGTGATGGTTGTGTGTACACTAGACAATGCATTTAGACTGTCATGGTTGTATGTACAGTAGACAATGTACTTAGACTGTGATGGTTGTATGTACACTAGACAATGCATTTAGACTGTCATGGTTGTATGTACAGTAGACAATGCACTTAGACTGTCATGGTTGTATGTACAGTAGACAATGCACTTAGACTGTCATGGTTGTATGTACAGTCGACAATTCATTTAGACTGTGATGGTTGTATGTACAGTAGACAATGCACTTAGACTGTCATGCTTGTACGTACAGTAGACAATGCACTTAGACTGTCATGGCTGTATGTACAGTAGACAATGCATTTAGACTGTCATGGTTGTATGTACAGTAGACAATGCATTTAGACTGTCAGGGTTGTATGTACAGTAGACAATACATTTCGATTGTCATGGTTGTATGTACATTAGACAATGTACTTAGTGTCATGGTTGTATGTACAGTAGACAATGCATTTAGACTGTGATGGTTGTATGTACAGTAGACACTGCATTTAAACTGTCATGGTTGTATGTACAGTAGACAATGCACTTAGACTGTCATGGTTTTAAGTACAGTAGCCAATGCATTTAGACTGGCATGGTTGTATGTACAGTAAACAATGCATTTAGACTGTGATGGTTGTGTGTACACTAGACAATGCATTTAGACTGTCATGGTTGTATGTACAGTAGACAATGTACTTAGACTGTGATGGTTGTATGTACACTAGACAATGCATTTAGACTGTCATGGCTGTATGTACAGTAGACAATGCACTTAGACTGTCATGGTTGTATGTACAGTAGACAATGCACTTAGACTGTTATGGTTGTATGTACAGTAGACAATGCACTTAGACTGTCATGGCTGTATGTACAGTCGACAATGCACTTAGACTGTCATGGTTGTATGTACAGTAGACAATGCATTTAGACTGTCATGGCTGTATGTACAGTAGACAATGCACTTAGACTGTCATGGCTGTATGTACAGTAGACAATGCATTTAGACTGCCATGGTTGTATGTACAGTTGACAATGTATTTAGACTGTCATGGTTGTATGTACATTAGGCAATGTACTTAGACTGTCATGGTTGTATGTACAGTAGACAAAGCATTTAGGCTGTCATGGTTGTATGTACAGTAGACAAATGCACTTAGACCGTCGTGGTTGTAACTACAGAAGACAATGCATTTAGACTGTCATGATTGTATGTACAGTAGACAATGCATTTAGACTGTGATGGTTGTATGTACAGTAGACAATGTACTTAGACTGTCATGGTTGTATGTACAGTATAGAATGCATTTAGCCCGTGATGGTTGTATGTACAGTAGACGATGCACTTAGACTGTCATGCCTGTACGTACAGTAGACAATGCACTTAGACTGTCATGGCTGTATGTACAGTAGACAATGCACTTAGACTGTCATGGTTGTATGTACAGTAGACAATGCATTTAGACTGTCATGGCTGTATGTACAGTAGACAATGCATTTAGACTGCCATGGTTGTATGTACAGTTGACAATGCATTTAGACTGTCATGGTTGTATGTACAGTAGGCAATGTACTTAGACTGTCATGGTTGTATGTACAGTAGACAATGCATTTAGACTGTGATGGTTGTATGTACAGTAGACAATGCACTTAGACTGTCATGGTTGTATGTACAGTAGACAATGCATTTAGACTGTCATGGTTGTATGTACAGTAGACAATGCACTTAGACTGTGATGGTTGCATGTACAGTAGACAATGCACTTAGACTGTCATGGATGTGTGTACAGTAGACAATGCATTTAGACTGTCATGGCTGTATGTACAGTAGACAATGCATTTAGACTGTCATGGTTGTATGTACAGTAGACAATGCATTTAGACTGTCATGGTTGTATGTACAGTAGACAAAGCATTTAGACTGTCATGGTTGTATGTACAGTAGACAATGCACTTAGACTGTCGTGGTTGTAACTACAGTAGACAATGCATTTAGACTGGCATGGTTGTATGTACAGTAGACAATGCATTTAGACTGTGATGGTTGTGTGTACAGTAGACAATGCATTTAGACTGTCATGGTTTTAAGTACAGTAGCCAATACATTTAGACTGGAATGGTTGTATGTACAGTAAACAATGCATTTAGACTGTGATGGTTGTGTGTACACTAGACAATGCATTTAGACTGTCATGGTTGTATGTACAGTAGACAATGTACTTAGACTGTGATGGTTGTATGTACACTAGACAATGCATTTAGACTGTCATGGTTGTATGTACAGTAGACAATGCATTTAGACTGTCATGGTTGTATGTACAGTAGACAATGCATTTAGACTGTCAGGGTTGTATGTACAGTAGACAATACATTTCGATTGTCATGGTTGTATGTACATTAGACAATGTACTTAGTGTCATGGTTGTATGTACAATAGACAATGCATTTAGACTGTGATGGTTGTATGTACAGTAGACAATGCATTTAAACTGTCATGGTTGTATGTACAGTAGACAATGCACTTAGACTGTCATGGTTTTAAGTACAGTAGCCAATGCATTTAGACTGGCATGGTTGTATGTACAGTAAACAATGCATTTAGACTGTGATGGTTGTGTGTACACTAGACAATGCATTTAGACTGTCATGGTTGTATGTACAGTAGACAATGTACTTAGACTGTGATGGTAGTATGTACACTAGACAATGCATTTAGACTGTCATGGCTGTATGTACAGTAGACAATGCACTTAGACTGTCATGGTTGTATGTACAGTAGACAATGCACTTAGACTGTTATGGTTGTATGTACAGTAGACAATGCACTTAGACTGTCATGGCTGTATGTACAGTAGACAATGCACTTAGACTGTCATGGTTGTATGTACAGTAGACAATGCATTTAGACTGTCATGGTTGTATGTACAGTAGACAATGTACTTAGACTGTCATTGTTGTATGTACAGTATACAATGCATTTAGACCGTGATGGTTGTATGTACAGTAGACAATGCACTTAGACTGTCATGCTTGTACGTACAGTAGACAATGCACTTAGACTGTCATGGCTGTATGTACAGTCGACAATGCACTTAGACTGTCATGGTTGTATGTACAGTAGACAATGCATTTAGACTGTCATGGCTGTATGTACAGTAGACAATGCATTTAGACTGCCATGGTTGTATGTACAGTTGACAATGCATTTAGACTGTCATGGTTGTATGTACATTAGGCAATGTACTTAGACTGTCATGGTTGTATGTACAGTAGACAAAGCATTTAGACTGTCATGGTTGTATGTACAGTAGACAAATGCACTTAGACCGTCGTGGTTGTAACTACAGAAGACAATGCATTTAGACTGTCATGATTGTATGTACAGTAGACAATGCATTTAGACTGTGATGGTTGTATGTACAGTAGACAATGTACTTAGACTGTCATGGTTGTATGTACAGTATAGAATGCATTTAGCCCGTGATGGTTGTATGTACAGTAGACGATGCACTTAGACTGTCATGCCTGTACGTACAGTAGACAATGCACTTAGACTGTCATGGCTGTATGTACAGTAGACAATGCACTTAGACTGTCATGGTTGTATGTACAGTAGACAATGCATTTAGACTGTTATGGCTGTGTGTACAGTAGACAATGCATTTAGACTGCCATGGTTGTATGTACAGTTGACAATGCATTTAGACTGTCATGGTTGTATGTACAGTAGGCAATGTACTTAGACTGTCATGGTTGTATGTACAGTAGACAATGCATTTAGACTGTGATGGTTGTATGTACAGTAGACAATGCACTTAGACTGTCATGGTTGTATGTACAGTAGACAATGCATTTAGACTGTCATGGTTGTATGTACAGTAGGCAATGCGTTTAGACTGTCATGGTTGTATGTACAGTAGACAATGCACTTAGACTGGGATGGTTGCATGTACAGTAGACAATGCACTTAGACTGTCATGGTTGTATGTACAGTAGACAATGCACTTAGACTGTCATGGTTGTATGTACAGTAGACAATGCATTTAGACTGTCATGGTTTTAAGTACAGTAGCCAATGCATTTAGACTGGCATGGTTGTATGTACAGTAAACAATGCATTTAGACTGTGATGGTTGTGTGTACACTAGACAATGCATTTAGACTGTCATGGTTGTATGTACAGTAGACAATGTACTTAGACTGTGATGGTTGTATGTACACTAGACAATGCATTTAGACTGTCATGGCTGTATGTACAGTAGACAATGCACTTAGACTGTCATGGTTGTATGTACAGTAGACAATGCACTTAGACTGTTATGGTTGTATGTACAGTAGACAATGCACTTAGACTGTCATGGCTGTATGTACAGTAGACAATGCACTTAGACTGTCATGGTTGTATGTACAGTAGACAATGCATTTAGACTGTCATGGTTGTATGTACAGTAGACAATGTACTTAGACTGTCATTGTTGTATGTACAGTATACAATGCATTTAGACCGTGATGGTTGTATGTACAGTCGACAATGCATTTAGACTGTCATGGTTGTAACTACAGTAGACAATGCATTTAGACTGTCATGGTTGTATGTACAGTAGGCAATGCGTTTAGACTGTCATGGCTGTATGTACAGTAGACAATGCACTTAGACTGTCATGGTTGTATGTACAGTAGACAATGCATTTAGACTGTCATGGCTGTATGTACAGTAGACAATGCATTTAGACTGCCATGGTTGTATGTACAGTTGACAATGCATTTAGACTGTCATGGTTGTATGTACATTAGGCAATGTACTTAGACTGTCATGGTTGTATGTACAGTAGACAATGCATTTAGACTGTGATGGTTGTATGTACAGTAGACAATGCACTTAGACTGTCATGGTTGTATGTACAGTAGACAATGCACTTAGACTGTCATGGTTGTATGTACAGTAGACAATGCATTTAGACTGCCATGGTTGTATGTACAGTTGACAATGCATTTAGACTGTCATGGTTGTATGTACAGTAGGCAATGTACTTAGACTGTCATGGTTGTATGTACAGTAGACAATGCATTTAGACTGTGATGGTTGTATGTACAGTAGACAATGCACTTAGACTGTCATGGTTGTATGTACAGTAGACAATGCATTTAGACTGTCATGATTGTATGTACAGTAGGCAATGCACTTAGACGGGCATGGTTGTATGTACAGTCGACAATGCATTTAGACTGTCATGGTTGTAACTACAGTAGCCAATGCATTTAGACTGGCATGGTTGTATGTACAGTAGACAATGCACTTAGACTGTGATGGTTGCATGTACAGTAGACAATGCACTTAGACTGTCATGGTTGTATGTACAGTAGACAATGCACTTAGACAGTCATGGTTGTATGTACAGTAGACAATGCATTTAGACTGTCATGGTTTTAAGTACAGTAGACAATGCATTTAGACTGTCATGGCTGTATGTACAGTAGACAATGCATTTAGACTGCCATGGTTGTATGTACAGTTGACAATGCATTTAGACTGTCATGGTTGTATGTACAGTAGGCAATGTACTTATACTGTCATGGTTGTATGTACAGTAGACAATGCATTTAGACTGTGATGGTTGTATGTACAGTAGACAATGCACTTAGACTGTCATGGTTGTATGTACAGTAGACAATGCATTTAGACTGTCATGGTTGTATGTACAGTAGACAATACATTTCGACTGTCATGGCCGTACGTACAGTAGACAATGTATTTAGACTGCCATGGATGTGTGTACAGTAGACAATGCATTTAGACTGTCATGGCTGTATGTACAGTAGACAATGCATTTAGACTGTCATGGTTGTATGTACAGTAGACAATGCATTTAGACTGTCATGGTTGTATGTACAGTAGACAAAGCATTTAGACTGTCATGGTTGTATGTACAGTAGACAATGCACTTAGACTGTCGTGGTTGTAACTACAGTAGACAATGCATTTAGACTGGCATGGTTGTATGTACAGTAGACAATGCATTTAGACTGTGATGGTTGTGTGTACAGTAGACAATGCATTTAGACTGTCATGGTTTTAAGTACAGTAGCCAATACATTTAGACTGGAATGGTTGTATGTACAGTAAACAATGCATTTAGACTGTGATGGTTGTGTGTACACTAGACAATGCATTTAGACTGTCATGGTTGTATGTACAGTAGACAATGTACTTAGACTGTGATGGTTGTATGTACACTAGACAATGCATTTAGACTGTCATGGTTGTATGTACAGTAGACAATGCACTTAGACTGTCATGGTTGTATGTACAGTAGACAATGCACTTAGACTGTCATGGTTGTATGTACAGTCGACAATTCATTTAGACTGTGATGGTTGTATGTACAGTAGACAATGCACTTAGACTGTCATGCTTGTACGTACAGTAGACAATGCACTTAGACTGTCATGGCTGTATGTACAGTAGACAATGCATTTAGACTGTCATGGTTGTATGTACAGTAGACAATGCATTTAGACTGTCAGGGTTGTATGTACAGTAGACAATACATTTCGATTGTCATGGTTGTATGTACATTAGACAATGTACTTAGTGTCATGGTTGTATGTACAGTAGACAATGCATTTAGACTGTGATGGTTGTATGTACAGTAGACACTGCATTTAAACTGTCATGGTTGTATGTACAGTAGACAATGCACTTAGACTGTCATGGTTTTAAGTACAGTAGCCAATGCATTTAGACTGGCATGGTTGTATGTACAGTAAACAATGCATTTAGACTGTGATGGTTGTGTGTACACTAGACAATGCATTTAGACTGTCATGGTTGTATGTACAGTAGACAATGTACTTAGACTGTGATGGTTGTATGTACACTAGACAATGCATTTAGACTGTCATGGCTGTATGTACAGTAGACAATGCACTTAGACTGTCATGGTTGTATGTACAGTAGACAATGCACTTAGACTGTTATGGTTGTATGTACAGTAGACAATGCACTTAGACTGTCATGGCTGTATGTACAGTCGACAATGCACTTAGACTGTCATGGTTGTATGTACAGTAGACAATGCATTTAGACTGTCATGGCTGTATGTACAGTAGACAATGCACTTAGACTGTCATGGCTGTATGTACAGTAGACAATGCATTTAGACTGCCATGGTTGTATGTACAGTTGACAATGTATTTAGACTGTCATGGTTGTATGTACATTAGGCAATGTACTTAGACTGTCATGGTTGTATGTACAGTAGACAAAGCATTTAGGCTGTCATGGTTGTATGTACAGTAGACAAATGCACTTAGACCGTCGTGGTTGTAACTACAGAAGACAATGCATTTAGACTGTCATGATTGTATGTACAGTAGACAATGCATTTAGACTGTGATGGTTGTATGTACAGTAGACAATGTACTTAGACTGTCATGGTTGTATGTACAGTATAGAATGCATTTAGCCCGTGATGGTTGTATGTACAGTAGACGATGCACTTAGACTGTCATGCCTGTACGTACAGTAGACAATGCACTTAGACTGTCATGGCTGTATGTACAGTAGACAATGCACTTAGACTGTCATGGTTGTATGTACAGTAGACAATGCATTTAGACTGTCATGGCTGTATGTACAGTAGACAATGCATTTAGACTGCCATGGTTGTATGTACAGTTGACAATGCATTTAGACTGTCATGGTTGTATGTACAGTAGGCAATGTACTTAGACTGTCATGGTTGTATGTACAGTAGACAATGCATTTAGACTGTGATGGTTGTATGTACAGTAGACAATGCACTTAGACTGTCATGGTTGTATGTACAGTAGACAATGCATTTAGACTGTCATGGTTGTATGTACAGTAGACAATGCACTTAGACTGTGATGGTTGCATGTACAGTAGACAATGCACTTAGACTGTCATGGTTGTATGTACAGTAGACAATGCACTTAGACTGTCATGGTTGTATGTACAGTAGACAATGCATTTAGACTGTCATGGTTTTAAGTACAGTAGCCAATGCATTTAGACTGGCATGGTTGTATGTACAGTAAACAATGCATTTAGACTGTGATGGTTGTGTGTACACTAGACAATGCATTTAGACTGTCATGGTTGTATGTACAGTAGACAATGTACTTAGACTGTGATGGTTGTATGTACACTAGACAATGCATTTAGACTGTCATGGCTGTATGTACAGTAGACAATGCACTTAGACTGTGATGGTAGTATGTACACTAGACAATGCATTTAGACTGTCATGGCTGTATGTACAGTAGACAATGCACTTAGACTGTCATGGTTGTATGTACAGTAGACAATGCACTTAGACTGTTATGGTTGTATGTACAGTAGACAATGCACTTAGACTGTCATGGCTGTATGTACAGTAGACAATGCACTTAGACTGTCATGGTTGTATGTACAGTAGACAATGCATTTAGACTGTCATGGTTGTATGTACAGTAGACAATGTACTTAGACTGTCATTGTTGTATGTACAGTATACAATGCATTTAGACCGTGATGGTTGTATGTACAGTAGACAATGCACTTAGACTGTCATGCTTGTACGTACAGTAGACAATGCACTTAGACTGTCATGGCTGTATGTACAGTCGACAATGCACTTAGACTGTCATGGTTGTATGTACAGTAGACAATGCATTTAGACTGTCATGGCTGTATGTACAGTAGACAATGCATTTAGACTGCCATGGTTGTATGTACAGTTGACAATGCATTTAGACTGTCATGGTTGTATGTACATTAGGCAATGTACTTAGACTGTCATGGTTGTATGTACAGTAGACAAAGCATTTAGACTGTCATGGTTGTATGTACAGTAGACAAATGCACTTAGACCGTCGTGGTTGTAACTACAGAAGACAATGCATTTAGACTGTCATGATTGTATGTACAGTAGACAATGCATTTAGACTGTGATGGTTGTATGTACAGTAGACAATGTACTTAGACTGTCATGGTTGTATGTACAGTATAGAATGCATTTAGCCCGTCATGGTTGTATGTACAGTAGACGATGCACTTAGACTGTCATGCCTGTACGTACAGTAGACAATGCACTTAGACTGTCATGGCTGTATGTACAGTAGACAATGCACTTAGACTGTCATGGTTGTATGTACAGTAGACAATGCATTTAGACTGTCATGGCTGTGTGTACAGTAGACAATGCATTTAGACTGCCATGGTTGTATGTACAGTTGACAATGCATTTAGACTGTCATGGTTGTATGTACAGTAGGCAATGTACTTAGACTGTCATGGTTGTATGTACAGTAGACAATGCATTTAGACTGTCATGGTTGTATGTACAGTAGGCAATGCGTTTAGACTGTCATGGTTGTATGTACAGTAGACAATGCACTTAGACTGTGATGGTTGCATGTACAGTAGACAATGCACTTAGACTGTCATGGTTGTATGTACAGTAGACAATGCACTTGGACTGTCATGGTTGTATGTACAGTAGACAATGCATTTAGACTGTCATGGTTTTAAGTACAGTAGCCAATGCATTTAGACTGGCATGGTTGTATGTACAGTAAACAATGCATTTAGACTGTGATGGTTGTGTGTACACTAGACAATGCATTTAGACTGTCATGGTTGTATGTACAGTAGACAATGTACTTAGACTGTGATGGTTGTATGTACACTAGACAATGCATTTAGACTGTCATGGCTGTATGTACAGTAGACAATGCACTTAGACTGTCATGGTTGTATGTACAGTAGACAATGCACTTAGACTGTGATGGTTGTATGTACACTAGACAATGCATTTAGACTGTCATGGCTGTATGTACAGTAGACAATGCACTTAGACTGTCATGGTTGTATGTACAGTAGACAATGCACTTAGACTGTTATGGTTGTATGTACAGTAGACAATGCACTTAGACTGTCATGGTTGTATGTACAGTAGACAATGCACTTAGACTGTTATGGTTGTATGTACAGTAGACAATGCACTTAGACTGTCATGGTTGTATGTACAGTAGACAATGCATTTAGACTGTCATGGTTGTATGTACAGTAGACAATGTACTTAGACTGTCATTGTTGTATGTACAGTATACAATGCATTTAGACCGTGATGGTTGTATGTACAGTCGACAATGCATTTAGACTGTCATGGTTGTAACTACAGTAGACAATGCATTTAGACTGTCATGGTTGTATGTACAGTAGGCAATGCGTTTAGACTGTCATGGCTGTATGTACAGTAGACAATGCACTTAGACTGTCATGGTTGTATGTACAGTAGACAATGCATTTAGACTGTCATGGCTGTATGTACAGTAGACAATGCATTTAGACTGCCATGGTTGTATGTACAGTTGACAATGCATTTAGACTGTCATGGTTGTATGTACATTAGGCAATGTACTTAGACTGTCATGGTTGTATGTACAGTAGACAATGCATTTAGACTGTCATGGTTGTATGTACAGTAGACAATGCACTTAGACTGTCATGGTTGTATGTACATTAGACAATGCACTTAGACTGTCATGGTTGTATGTACAGTAGACAATGCATTTAGACTGCCATGGTTGTATGTACAGTTGACAATGCATTTAGACTGTCATGGTTGTATGTACAGTAGGCAATGTACTTAGACTGTCATGGTTGTATGTACAGTAGACAATGCATTTAGACTGTGATGGTTGTATGTACAGTAGACAATGCACTTAGACTGTCATGGTTGTATGTACAGTAGACAATGCATTTAGACTGTCATGATTGTATGTACAGTAGGCAATGCACTTAGACGGGCATGGTTGTATGTACAGTCGACAATGCATTTAGACTGTCATGGTTGTAACTACAGTAGCCAATGCATTTAGACTGGCATGGTTGTATGTACAGTAGACAATGCACTTAGACTGTGATGGTTGCATGTACAGTAGACAATGCACTTAGACTGTCATGGTTGTATGTACAGTAGACAATGCACTTAGACAGTCATGGTTGTATGTACAGTAGACAATGCATTTAGACTGTCATGGTTTTAAGTACAGTAGACAATGCATTTAGACTGTCATGGCTGTATGTACAGTAGACAATGCATTTAGACTGCCATGGTTGTATGTACAGTTGACAATGCATTTAGACTGTCATGGTTGTATGTACAGTAGGCAATGTACTTATACTGTCATGGTTGTATGTACAGTAGACAATGCATTTAGACTGTGATGGTTGTATGTACAGTAGACAATGCACTTAGACTGTCATGGTTGTATGTACAGTAGACAATGCACTTAGACTGTCATGGTTGTATGTACAGTAGACAATGCACTTAGACTGTCATGGTTGTATGTACAGTAGACAATGCATTTAGACTGTCATGGTTTTAAGTACAGTAGCCAATGCATTTAGACTGGCATGGTTGTATGTACAGTAAACAATGCATTTAGACTGTGATGGTTGTGTGTACACTAGACAATGCATTTAGACTGTCATGGTTGTATGTACAGTAGACAATGTACTTAGACTGTGATGGTTGTATGTACACTAGACAATGCATTTAGACTGTCATGGCTGTATGTACAGTAGACAATGCACTTAGACTGTCATGGTTGTATGTACAGTAGACAATGCACTTAGACTGTGATGGTTGTATGTACACTAGACAATGCATTTAGACTGTCATGGCTGTATGTACAGTAGACAATGCACTTAGACTGTCATGGTTGTATGTACAGTAGACAATGCACTTAGACTGTTATGGTTGTATGTACAGTAGACAATGCACTTAGACTGTCATGGTTGTATGTACAGTAGACAATGCACTTAGACTGTTATGGTTGTATGTACAGTAGACAATGCACTTAGACTGTCATGGTTGTATGTACAGTAGACAATGCATTTAGACTGTCATGGTTGTATGTACAGTAGACAATGTACTTAGACTGTCATTGTTGTATGTACAGTATACAATGCATTTAGACCGTGATGGTTGTATGTACAGTCGACAATGCATTTAGACTGTCATGGTTGTAACTACAGTAGACAATGCATTTAGACTGTCATGGTTGTATGTACAGTAGGCAATGCGTTTAGACTGTCATGGCTGTATGTACAGTAGACAATGCACTTAGACTGTCATGGTTGTATGTACAGTAGACAATGCATTTAGACTGTCATGGCTGTATGTACAGTAGACAATGCATTTAGACTGCCATGGTTGTATGTACAGTTGACAATGCATTTAGACTGTCATGGTTGTATGTACATTAGGCAATGTACTTAGACTGTCATGGTTGTATGTACAGTAGACAATGCATTTAGACTGTCATGGTTGTATGTACAGTAGACAATGCACTTAGACTGTCATGGTTGTATGTACATTAGACAATGCACTTAGACTGTCATGGTTGTATGTACAGTAGACAATGCATTTAGACTGCCATGGTTGTATGTACAGTTGACAATGCATTTAGACTGTCATGGTTGTATGTACAGTAGGCAATGTACTTAGACTGTCATGGTTGTATGTACAGTAGACAATGCATTTAGACTGTGATGGTTGTATGTACAGTAGACAATGCACTTAGACTGTCATGGTTGTATGTACAGTAGACAATGCATTTAGACTGTCATGATTGTATGTACAGTAGGCAATGCACTTAGACGGGCATGGTTGTATGTACAGTCGACAATGCATTTAGACTGTCATGGTTGTAACTACAGTAGCCAATGCATTTAGACTGGCATGGTTGTATGTACAGTAGACAATGCACTTAGACTGTGATGGTTGCATGTACAGTAGACAATGCACTTAGACTGTCATGGTTGTATGTACAGTAGACAATGCACTTAGACAGTCATGGTTGTATGTACAGTAGACAATGCATTTAGACTGTCATGGTTTTAAGTACAGTAGACAATGCATTTAGACTGTCATGGCTGTATGTACAGTAGACAATGCATTTAGACTGCCATGGTTGTATGTACAGTTGACAATGCATTTAGACTGTCATGGTTGTATGTACAGTAGGCAATGTACTTATACTGTCATGGTTGTATGTACAGTAGACAATGCATTTAGACTGTGATGGTTGTATGTACAGTAGACAATGCACTTAGACTGTCATGGTTGTATGTACAGTAGACAATGCATTTAGACTGTCATGGTTGTATGTACAGTAGACAATACATTTCGACTGTCATGGCCGTACGTACAGTAGACAATGTATTTAGACTGTCATGGATGTGTGTACAGTAGACAATGCATTTAGACTGTCATGGCTGTATGTACAGTAGACAATGCATTTAGACTGTCATGGTTGTATGTACAGTAGACAATGCATTTAGACTGTCATGGTTGTATGTACAGTAGACAAAGCATTTAGACTGTCATGGTTGTATGTACAGTAGACAATGCACTTAGACTGTCGTGGTTGTAACTACAGTAGACAATGCATTTAGACTGGCATGGTTGTATGTACAGTAGACAATGCATTTAGACTGTGATGGTTGTGTGTACAGTAGACAATGCATTTAGACTGTCATGGTTTTAAGTACAGTAGCCAATACATTTAGACTGGAATGGTTGTATGTACAGTAAACAATGCATTTAGACTGTGATGGTTGTGTGTACACTAGACAATGCATTTAGACTGTCATGGTTGTATGTACAGTAGACAATGTACTTAGACTGTGATGGTTGTATGTACACTAGACAATGCATTTAGACTGTCATGGTTGTATGTACAGTAGACAATGCACTTAGACTGTCATGGTTGTATGTACAGTAGACAATGCACTTAGACTGTCATGGTTGTATGTACAGTCGACAATTCATTTAGACTGTGATGGTTGTATGTACAGTAGACAATGCACTTAGACTGTCATGCTTGTACGTACAGTAGACAATGCACTTGGACTGTCATGGCTGTATGTACAGTAGACAATGCATTTAGACTGTCATGGTTGTATGTACAGTAGACAATGCATTTAGACTGTCAGGGTTGTATGTACAGTAGACAATACATTTCGATTGTCATGGTTGTATGTACATTAGACAATGTACTTAGTGTCATGGTTGTATGTACAGTAGACAATGCACTTAGACTGTCATGGTTTTAAGTACAGTAGCCAATGCATTTAGACTGGCATGGTTGTATGTACAGTAAACAATGCATTTAGACTGTGATGGTTGTGTGTACACTAGACAATGCATTTAGACTGTCATGGTTGTATGTACAGTAGACAATGTACTTAGACTGTGATGGTTGTATGTACACTAGACAATGCATTTAGACTGTCATGGCTGTATGTACAGTAGACAATGCACTTAGACTGTCATGGTTGTATGTACAGTAGACAATGCACTTAGACTGTTATGGTTGTATGTACAGTAGACAATGCACTTAGACTGTCATGGCTGTATGTACAGTCGACAATGCACTTAGACTGTCATGGTTGTATGTACAGTAGACAATGCATTTAGACTGTCATGGCTGTATGTACAGTAGACAATGCACTTAGACTGTCATGGCTGTATGTACAGTAGACAATGCATTTAGACTGCCATGGTTGTATGTACAGTTGACAATGCATTTAGACTGTCATGGTTGTATGTACATTAGGCAATGTACTTAGACTGTCATGGTTGTATGTACAGTAGACAAAGCATTTAGACTGTCATGGTTGTATGTACAGTAGACAAATGCACTTAGACCGTCGTGGTTGTAACTACAGAAGACAATGCATTTAGACTGTCATGATTGTATGTACAGTAGACAATGCATTTAGACTGTGATGGTTGTATGTACAGTAGACAATGTACTTAGACTGTCATGGTTGTATGTACAGTATAGAATGCATTTAGCCCGTGATGGTTGTATGTACAGTAGACGATGCACTTAGACTGTCATGCCTGTACGTACAGTAGACAATGCACTTAGACTGTCATGGCTGTATGTACAGTAGACAATGCACTTAGACTGTCATGGTTGTATGTACAGTAGACAATGCATTTAGACTGTCATGGCTGTATGTACAGTAGACAATGCATTTAGACTGCCATGGTTGTATGTACAGTTGACAATGCATTTAGACTGTCATGGTTGTATGTACAGTAGGCAATGTACTTAGACTGTCATGGTTGTATGTACAGTAGACAATGCATTTAGACTGTGATGGTTGTATGTACAGTAGACAATGCACTTAGACTGTCATGGTTGTATGTACAGTAGACAATGCATTTAGACTGCCATGGTTGTATGTACAGTAGACAATGTACTTAGACTGTCATTGTTGTATGTACAGTATACAATGCATTTAGACCGTGATGGTTGTATGTACAGTCGACAATGCATTTAGACTGTCATGGTTGTATGTACAGTAGGCAATGTACTTAGACTGTCATGGTTGTATGTACAGTAGACAATGCATTTAGACTGTGATGGTTGTATGTACAGTAGACAATGCACTTAGACTGTCATGGTTGTATGTACAGTAGACAATGCATTTAGACTGCCATGGTTGTATGTACAGTAGACAATGTACTTAGACTGTCATTGTTGTATGTACAGTATACAATGCATTTAGACCGTGATGGTTGTATGTACAGTCGACAATGCATTTAGACTGCCATGGTTGTATGTACAGTAGACAATGCACTTAGACTGTCATGGTTGTATGTACAGTAGACAATGCATTTAGACTGTCATGGTTGTATGTACAGTAGACAATGTACTTAGACTGTCATTGTTGTATGTACAGTATACAATGCATTTAGACCGTGATGGTTGTATGTACAGTCGACAATGCATTTAGACTGTCATGGTTGTAACTACAGTAGACAATGCATTTAGACTGTCATGGTTGTATGTACAGTAGGCAATGCGTTTAGACTGTCATGGCTGTATGTACAGTAGACAATGCACTTAGACTGTCATGGTTGTATGTACAGTAGACAATGCATTTAGACTGTCATGGCTGTATGTACAGTAGACAATGCATTTAGACTGCCATGGTTGTATGTACAGTTGACAATGCATTTAGACTGTCATGGTTGTATGTACATTAGGCAATGTACTTAGACTGTCATGGTTGTATGTACAGTAGACAATGCATTTAGACTGTCATGGTTGTATGTACAGTAGACAATGCACTTAGACTGTCATGGTTGTATGTACATTAGACAATGCACTTAGACTGTCATGGTTGTATGTACAGTAGACAATGCATTTAGACTGCCATGGTTGTATGTACAGTTGACAATGCATTTAGACTGTCATGGTTGTATGTACAGTAGGCAATGTACTTAGACTGTCATGGTTGTATGTACAGTAGACAATGCATTTAGACTGTGATGGTTGTATGTACAGTAGACAATGCACTTAGACTGTCATGGTTGTATGTACAGTAGACAATGCATTTAGACTGTCATGATTGTATGTACAGTAGGCAATGCACTTAGACGGGCATGGTTGTATGTACAGTCGACAATGCATTTAGACTGTCATGGTTGTAACTACAGTAGCCAATGCATTTAGACTGGCATGGTTGTATGTACAGTAGACAATGCACTTAGACTGTGATGGTTGCATGTACAGTAGACAATGCACTTAGACTGTCATGGTTGTATGTACAGTAGACAATGCACTTAGACAGTCATGGTTGTATGTACAGTAGACAATGCATTTAGACTGTCATGGTTTTAAGTACAGTAGACAATGCATTTAGACTGTCATGGCTGTATGTACAGTAGACAATGCATTTAGACTGCCATGGTTGTATGTACAGTTGACAATGCATTTAGACTGTCATGGTTGTATGTACAGTAGGCAATGTACTTATACTGTCATGGTTGTATGTACAGTAGACAATGCATTTAGACTGTGATGGTTGTATGTACAGTAGACAATGCACTTAGACTGTCATGGTTGTATGTACAGTAGACAATGCATTTAGACTGTCATGGTTGTATGTACAGTAGACAATACATTTCGACTGTCATGGCCGTACGTACAGTAGACAATGTATTTAGACTGTCATGGATGTGTGTACAGTAGACAATGCATTTAGACTGTCATGGCTGTATGTACAGTAGACAATGCATTTAGACTGTCATGGTTGTATGTACAGTAGACAATGCATTTAGACTGTCATGGTTGTATGTACAGTAGACAAAGCATTTAGACTGTCATGGTTGTATGTACAGTAGACAATGCACTTAGACTGTCGTGGTTGTAACTACAGTAGACAATGCATTTAGACTGGCATGGTTGTATGTACAGTAGACAATGCATTTAGACTGTGATGGTTGTGTGTACAGTAGACAATGCATTTAGACTGTCATGGTTTTAAGTACAGTAGCCAATACATTTAGACTGGAATGGTTGTATGTACAGTAAACAATGCATTTAGACTGTGATGGTTGTGTGTACACTAGACAATGCATTTAGACTGTCATGGTTGTATGTACAGTAGACAATGTACTTAGACTGTGATGGTTGTATGTACACTAGACAATGCATTTAGACTGTCATGGTTGTATGTACAGTAGACAATGCACTTAGACTGTCATGGTTGTATGTACAGTAGACAATGCACTTAGACTGTCATGGTTGTATGTACAGTCGACAATTCATTTAGACTGTGATGGTTGTATGTACAGTAGACAATGCACTTAGACTGTCATGCTTGTACGTACAGTAGACAATGCACTTGGACTGTCATGGCTGTATGTACAGTAGACAATGCATTTAGACTGTCATGGTTGTATGTACAGTAGACAATGCATTTAGACTGTCAGGGTTGTATGTACAGTAGACAATACATTTCGATTGTCATGGTTGTATGTACATTAGACAATGTACTTAGTGTCATGGTTGTATGTACAGTAGACAATGCACTTAGACTGTCATGGTTTTAAGTACAGTAGCCAATGCATTTAGACTGGCATGGTTGTATGTACAGTAAACAATGCATTTAGACTGTGATGGTTGTGTGTACACTAGACAATGCATTTAGACTGTCATGGTTGTATGTACAGTAGACAATGTACTTAGACTGTGATGGTTGTATGTACACTAGACAATGCATTTAGACTGTCATGGCTGTATGTACAGTAGACAATGCACTTAGACTGTCATGGTTGTATGTACAGTAGACAATGCACTTAGACTGTTATGGTTGTATGTACAGTAGACAATGCACTTAGACTGTCATGGCTGTATGTACAGTCGACAATGCACTTAGACTGTCATGGTTGTATGTACAGTAGACAATGCATTTAGACTGTCATGGCTGTATGTACAGTAGACAATGCACTTAGACTGTCATGGCTGTATGTACAGTAGACAATGCATTTAGACTGCCATGGTTGTATGTACAGTTGACAATGCATTTAGACTGTCATGGTTGTATGTACATTAGGCAATGTACTTAGACTGTCATGGTTGTATGTACAGTAGACAAAGCATTTAGACTGTCATGGTTGTATGTACAGTAGACAAATGCACTTAGACCGTCGTGGTTGTAACTACAGAAGACAATGCATTTAGACTGTCATGATTGTATGTACAGTAGACAATGCATTTAGACTGTGATGGTTGTATGTACAGTAGACAATGTACTTAGACTGTCATGGTTGTATGTACAGTATAGAATGCATTTAGCCCGTGATGGTTGTATGTACAGTAGACGATGCACTTAGACTGTCATGCCTGTACGTACAGTAGACAATGCACTTAGACTGTCATGGCTGTATGTACAGTAGACAATGCACTTAGACTGTCATGGTTGTATGTACAGTAGACAATGCATTTAGACTGTCATGGCTGTATGTACAGTAGACAATGCATTTAGACTGCCATGGTTGTATGTACAGTTGACAATGCATTTAGACTGTCATGGTTGTATGTACAGTAGGCAATGTACTTAGACTGTCATGGTTGTATGTACAGTAGACAATGCATTTAGACTGTGATGGTTGTATGTACAGTAGACAATGCACTTAGACTGTCATGGTTGTATGTACAGTAGACAATGCATTTAGACTGCCATGGTTGTATGTACAGTAGACAATGCACTTAGACTGTGATGGTTGCATGTACAGTAGACAATGCACTTAGACTGTCATGGTTGTATGTACAGTAGAC
The DNA here is from genome assembly GCF_048934315.1 of Petromyzon marinus. Classification (NCBI taxonomy): domain Eukaryota; kingdom Metazoa; phylum Chordata; class Hyperoartia; order Petromyzontiformes; family Petromyzontidae; genus Petromyzon; species Petromyzon marinus. The sequence goes on from NC_133719.1 coordinate 3,154,765, forward strand.
AATGCACTTAGACTGTCATGGTTGTATGTACAGTAGACAATGCATTTAGACTGTCATGGTTTTAAGTACAGTAGCCAATGCATTTAGACTGGCATGGTTGTATGTACAGTAAACAATGCATTTAGACTGTGATGGTTGTGTGTACACTAGACAATGCATTTAGACTGTCATGGTTGTATGTACAGTAGACAATGTACTTAGACTGTGATGGTTGTATGTACACTAGACAATGCATTTAGACTGTCATGGCTGTATGTACAGTAGACAATGCACTTAGACTGTCATGGTTGTATGTACAGTAGACAATGCACTTAGACTGTTATGGTTGTATGTACAGTAGACAATGCACTTAGACTGTCATGGCTGTATGTACAGTAGACAATGCACTTAGACTGTCATGGTTGTATGTACAGTAGACAATGCATTTAGACTGTCATGGTTGTATGTACAGTAGACAATGTACTTAGACTGTCATTGTTGTATGTACAGTATACAATGCATTTAGACCGTGATGGTTGTATGTACAGTCGACAATGCATTTAGACTGTCATGGTTGTAACTACAGTAGACAATGCATTTAGACTGTCATGGTTGTATGTACAGTAGGCAATGCGTTTAGACTGTCATGGCTGTATGTACAGTAGACAATGCACTTAGACTGTCATGGTTGTATGTACAGTAGACAATGCATTTAGACTGTCATGGCTGTATGTACAGTAGACAATGCATTTAGACTGCCATGGTTGTATGTACAGTTGACAATGCATTTAGACTGTCATGGTTGTATGTACATTAGGCAATGTACTTAGACTGTCATGGTTGTATGTACAGTAGACAATGCATTTAGACTGTGATGGTTGTATGTACAGTAGACAATGCACTTAGACTGTCATGGTTGTATGTACAGTAGACAATGCACTTAGACTGTCATGGTTGTATGTACAGTAGACAATGCATTTAGACTGCCATGGTTGTATGTACAGTTGACAATGCATTTAGACTGTCATGGTTGTATGTACAGTAGGCAATGTACTTAGACTGTCATGGTTGTATGTACAGTATAGAATGCATTTAGCCCGTGATGGTTGTATGTACAGTAGACGACGCACTTAGACTGTCATGCCTGTACGTACAGTAGACAATGCACTTAGACTGTCATGGCTGTATGTACAGTAGACAATGCACTTAGACTGTCATGGTTGTATGTACAGTAGACAATGCATTTAGACTGTCATGGCTGTATGTACAGTAGACAATGCATTTAGACTGCCATGGTTGTATGTACAGTTGACAATGCATTTAGACTGTCATGGTTGTATGTACAGTAGGCAATGTACTTAGACTGTCATGGTTGTATGTACAGTAGACAATGCATTTAGACTGTGATGGTTGTATGTACAGTAGACAATGCACTTAGACTGTCGTGGTTGTAACTACAGTAGACAATGCATTTAGACTGGCATGGTTGTATGTACAGTAGACAATGCATTTAGACTGTGATGGTTGTGTGTACAGTAGACAATGCATTTAGACTGTCATGGTTTTAAGTACAGTAGCCAATACATTTAGACTGGAATGGTTGTATGTACAGTAAACAATGCATTTAGACTGTGATGGTTGTGTGTACACTAGACAATGCATTTAGACTGTCATGGTTGTATGTACAGTAGACAATGTACTTAGACTGTGATGGTTGTATGTACACTAGACAATGCATTTAGACTGTCATGGTTGTATGTACAGTAGACAATGCACTTAGACTGTCATGGTTGTATGTACAGTAGACAATGCACTTAGACTGTCATGGTTGTATGTACAGTCGACAATTCATTTAGACTGTGATGGTTGTATGTACAGTAGACAATGCACTTAGACTGTCATGCTTGTACGTACAGTAGACAATGCACTTGGACTGTCATGGCTGTATGTACAGTAGACAATGCATTTAGACTGTCATGGTTGTATGTACAGTAGACAATGCATTTAGACTGTCAGGGTTGTATGTACAGTAGACAATACATTTCGATTGTCATGGTTGTATGTACATTAGACAATGTACTTAGTGTCATGGTTGTATGTACAGTAGACAATGCACTTAGACTGTCATGGTTTTAAGTACAGTAGCCAATGCATTTAGACTGGCATGGTTGTATGTACAGTAAACAATGCATTTAGACTGTGATGGTTGTGTGTACACTAGACAATGCATTTAGACTGTCATGGTTGTATGTACAGTAGACAATGTACTTAGACTGTGATGGTTGTATGTACACTAGACAATGCATTTAGACTGTCATGGCTGTATGTACAGTAGACAATGCACTTAGACTGTCATGGTTGTATGTACAGTAGACAATGCACTTAGACTGTTATGGTTGTATGTACAGTAGACAATGCACTTAGACTGTCATGGCTGTATGTACAGTCGACAATGCACTTAGACTGTCATGGTTGTATGTACAGTAGACAATGCATTTAGACTGTCATGGCTGTATGTACAGTAGACAATGCACTTAGACTGTCATGGCTGTATGTACAGTAGACAATGCATTTAGACTGCCATGGTTGTATGTACAGTTGACAATGCATTTAGACTGTCATGGTTGTATGTACATTAGGCAATGTACTTAGACTGTCATGGTTGTATGTACAGTAGACAAAGCATTTAGACTGTCATGGTTGTATGTACAGTAGACAAATGCACTTAGACCGTCGTGGTTGTAACTACAGAAGACAATGCATTTAGACTGTCATGATTGTATGTACAGTAGACAATGCATTTAGACTGTGATGGTTGTATGTACAGTAGACAATGTACTTAGACTGTCATGGTTGTATGTACAGTATAGAATGCATTTAGCCCGTGATGGTTGTATGTACAGTAGACGATGCACTTAGACTGTCATGCCTGTACGTACAGTAGACAATGCACTTAGACTGTCATGGCTGTATGTACAGTAGACAATGCACTTAGACTGTCATGGTTGTATGTACAGTAGACAATGCATTTAGACTGTCATGGCTGTATGTACAGTAGACAATGCATTTAGACTGCCATGGTTGTATGTACAGTTGACAATGCATTTAGACTGTCATGGTTGTATGTACAGTAGGCAATGTACTTAGACTGTCATGGTTGTATGTACAGTAGACAATGCATTTAGACTGTGATGGTTGTATGTACAGTAGACAATGCACTTAGACTGTCATGGTTGTATGTACAGTAGACAATGCATTTAGACTGCCATGGTTGTATGTACAGTAGACAATGCACTTAGACTGTGATGGTTGCATGTACAGTAGACAATGCACTTAGACTGTCATGGTTGTATGTACAGTAGACAATGCACTTAGACTGTCATGGTTGTATGTACAGTAGACAATGCATTTAGACTGTCATGGTTTTAAGTACAGTAGCCAATGCATTTAGACTGGCATGGTTGTATGTACAGTAAACAATGCATTTAGACTGTGATGGTTGTGTGTACACTAGACAATGCATTTAGACTGTCATGGTTGTATGTACAGTAGACAATGTACTTAGACTGTGATGGTTGTATGTACACTAGACAATGCATTTAGACTGTCATGGCTGTATGTACAGTAGACAATGCACTTAGACTGTCATGGTTGTATGTACAGTAGACAATGCACTTAGACTGTTATGGTTGTATGTACAGTAGACAATGCACTTAGACTGTCATGGCTGTATGTACAGTAGACAATGCACTTAGACTGTCATGGTTGTATGTACAGTAGACAATGCATTTAGACTGTCATGGTTGTATGTACAGTAGACAATGTACTTAGACTGTCATTGTTGTATGTACAGTATACAATGCATTTAGACCGTGATGGTTGTATGTACAGTCGACAATGCATTTAGACTGTCATGGTTGTAACTACAGTAGACAATGCATTTAGACTGTCATGGTTGTATGTACAGTAGGCAATGCGTTTAGACTGTCATGGCTGTATGTACAGTAGACAATGCACTTAGACTGTCATGGTTGTATGTACAGTAGACAATGCATTTAGACTGTCATGGCTGTATGTACAGTAGACAATGCATTTAGACTGCCATGGTTGTATGTACAGTTGACAATGCATTTAGACTGTCATGGTTGTATGTACATTAGGCAATGTACTTAGACTGTCATGGTTGTATGTACAGTAGACAATGCATTTAGACTGTGATGGTTGTATGTACAGTAGACAATGCACTTAGACTGTCATGGTTGTATGTACAGTAGACAATGCACTTAGACTGTCATGGTTGTATGTACAGTAGACAATGCATTTAGACTGCCATGGTTGTATGTACAGTTGACAATGCATTTAGACTGTCATGGTTGTATGTACAGTAGGCAATGTACTTAGACTGTCATGGTTGTATGTACAGTATAGAATGCATTTAGCCCGTGATGGTTGTATGTACAGTAGACGACGCACTTAGACTGTCATGCCTGTACGTACAGTAGACAATGCACTTAGACTGTCATGGCTGTATGTACAGTAGACAATGCACTTAGACTGTCATGGTTGTATGTACAGTAGACAATGCATTTAGACTGTCATGGCTGTATGTACAGTAGACAATGCATTTAGACTGCCATGGTTGTATGTACAGTTGACAATGCATTTAGACTGTCATGGTTGTATGTACAGTAGGCAATGTACTTAGACTGTCATGGTTGTATGTACAGTAGACAATGCATTTAGACTGTGATGGTTGTATGTACAGTAGACAATGCACTTAGACTGTCATGGCTGTATGTACAGTAGACAATGCATTTAGACTGCCATGGTTGTATGTACAGTTGACAATGCAATTAGACTGCCATGGTTGTATGTACATTAGGCAATGTACTTAGACTGTCATGGTTGTATGTACAGTAGACAATGCATTTAGACTGTGATGGTTGTATGTACAGTAGACAATGCACTTAGACTGTCATGGTTGTATGTACAGTAGACAATGCACTTAGACTGTCATGGTTGTATGTACAGTAGACAATGCATTTAGACTGCCATGGTTGTATGTACAGTTGACAATGCATTTAGACTGTCATGGTTGTATGTACAGTAGGCAATGTACTTAGACTGTCATGGTTGTATGTACAGTATAGAATGCATTTAGCCCGTGATGGTTGTATGTACAGTAGACGATGCACTTAGACTGTCATGCCTGTACGTACAGTAGACAATGCACTTAGACTGTCATGGCTGTATGTACAGTAGACAATGCACTTAGACTGTCATGGTTGTATGTACAGTAGACAATGCATTTAGACTGTCATGGCTGTATGTACAGTAGACAATGCATTTAGACTGCCATGGTTGTATGTACAGTTGACAATGCATTTAGACTGTCATGGTTGTATGTACAGTAGGCAATGTACTTAGACTGTCATGGTTGTATGTACAGTAGACAATGCATTTAGACTGTGATGGTTGTATGTACAGTAGACAATGCACTTAGACTGTCATGGTTGTATGTACAGTAGACAATGCATTTAGACTGTCATGGTTGTATGTACAGTAGACAATGCACTTAGACTGTGATGGTTGCATGTACAGTAGACAATGCACTTAGACTGTCATGGTTGTATGTACAGTAGACAATGCACTTAGACTGTCATGGTTGTATGTACAGTAGACAATGCATTTAGACTGTCATGGTTTTAAGTACAGTAGCCAATGCATTTAGACTGGCATGGTTGTATGTACAGTAAACAATGCATTTAGACTGTGATGGTTGTGTGTACACTAGACAATGCATTTAGACTGTCATGGTTGTATGTACAGTAGACAATGTACTTAGACTGTGATGGTTGTATGTACACTAGACAATGCATTTAGACTGTCATGGCTGTATGTACAGTAGACAATGCACTTAGACTGTCATGGTTGTATGTACAGTAGACAATGCACTTAGACTGTTATGGTTGTATGTACAGTAGACAATGCACTTAGACTGTCATGGCTGTATGTACAGTAGACAATGCACTTAGACTGTCATGGTTGTATGTACAGTAGACAATGCATTTAGACTGTCATGGTTGTATGTACAGTAGACAATGTACTTAGACTGTCATTGTTGTATGTACAGTATACAATGCATTTAGACCGTGATGGTTGTATGTACAGTCGACAATGCATTTAGACTGTCATGGTTGTAACTACAGTAGACAATGCATTTAGACTGTCATGGTTGTATGTACAGTAGGCAATGCGTTTAGACTGTCATGGCTGTATGTACAGTAGACAATGCACTTAGACTGTCATGGTTGTATGTACAGTAGACAATGCATTTAGACTGTCATGGCTGTATGTACAGTAGACAATGCATTTAGACTGCCATGGTTGTATGTACAGTTGACAATGCATTTAGACTGTCATGGTTGTATGTACATTAGGCAATGTACTTAGACTGTCATGGTTGTATGTACAGTAGACAATGCATTTAGACTGTGATGGTTGTATGTACAGTAGACAATGCACTTAGACTGTCATGGTTGTATGTACAGTAGACAATGCACTTAGACTGTCATGGTTGTATGTACAGTAGACAATGCATTTAGACTGCCATGGTTGTATGTACAGTTGACAATGCATTTAGACTGTCATGGTTGTATGTACAGTAGGCAATGTACTTAGACTGTCATGGTTGTATGTACAGTATAGAATGCATTTAGCCCGTGATGGTTGTATGTACAGTAGACGACGCACTTAGACTGTCATGCCTGTACGTACAGTAGACAATGCACTTAGACTGTCATGGCTGTATGTACAGTAGACAATGCACTTAGACTGTCATGGTTGTATGTACAGTAGACAATGCATTTAGACTGTCATGGCTGTATGTACAGTAGACAATGCATTTAGACTGCCATGGTTGTATGTACAGTTGACAATGCATTTAGACTGTCATGGTTGTATGTACAGTAGGCAATGTACTTAGACTGTCATGGTTGTATGTACAGTAGACAATGCATTTAGACTGTGATGGTTGTATGTACAGTAGACAATGCACTTAGACTGTCATGGCTGTATGTACAGTAGACAATGCATTTAGACTGCCATGGTTGTATGTACAGTTGACAATGCAATTAGACTGCCATGGTTGTATGTACATTAGGCAATGTACTTAGACTGTCATGGTTGTATGTACAGTAGACAATGCATTTAGACTGTGATGGTTGTATGTACAGTAGACAATGCACTTAGACTGTCATGGTTGTATGTACAGTAGACAATGCACTTAGACTGTCATGGTTGTATGTACAGTAGACAATGCATTTAGACTGCCATGGTTGTATGTACAGTTGACAATGCATTTAGACTGTCATGGTTGTATGTACAGTAGGCAATGTACTTAGACTGTCATGGTTGTATGTACAGTATAGAATGCATTTAGCCCGTGATGGTTGTATGTACAGTAGACGATGCACTTAGACTGTCATGCCTGTACGTACAGTAGACAATGCACTTAGACTGTCATGGCTGTATGTACAGTAGACAATGCACTTAGACTGTCATGGTTGTATGTACAGTAGACAATGCATTTAGACTGTCATGGCTGTATGTACAGTAGACAATGCATTTAGACTGCCATGGTTGTATGTACAGTTGACAATGCATTTAGACTGTCATGGTTGTATGTACAGTAGGCAATGTACTTAGACTGTCATGGTTGTATGTACAGTAGACAATGCATTTAGACTGTGATGGTTGTATGTACAGTAGACAATGCACTTAGACTGTCATGGTTGTATGTACAGTAGACAATGCATTTAGACTGTCATGGTTGTATGTACAGTAGACAATGCACTTAGACTGTGATGGTTGCATGTACAGTAGACAATGCACTTAGACTGTCATGGTTGTATGTACAGTAGACAATGCACTTAGACTGTCATGGTTGTATGTACAGTAGACAATGCATTTAGACTGTCATGGTTTTAAGTACAGTAGCCAATGCATTTAGACTGGCATGGTTGTATGTACAGTAAACAATGCATTTAGACTGTGATGGTTGTGTGTACACTAGACAATGCATTTAGACTGTCATGGTTGTATGTACAGTAGACAATGTACTTAGACTGTGATGGTTGTATGTACACTAGACAATGCATTTAGACTGTCATGGCTGTATGTACAGTAGACAATGCACTTAGACTGTCATGGTTGTATGTACAGTAGACAATGCACTTAGACTGTTATGGTTGTATGTACAGTAGACAATGCACTTAGACTGTCATGGCTGTATGTACAGTAGACAATGCACTTAGACTGTCATGGTTGTATGTACAGTAGACAATGCATTTAGACTGTCATGGTTGTATGTACAGTAGACAATGTACTTAGACTGTCATTGTTGTATGTACAGTATACAATGCATTTAGACCGTGATGGTTGTATGTACAGTCGACAATGCATTTAGAATGTCATGGTTGTAACTACAGTAGACAATGCATTTAGACTGTCATGGTTGTATGTACAGTAGGCAATGCGTTTAGACTGTCATGGCTGTATGTACAGTAGACAATGCACTTAGACTGTCATGGTTGTATGTACAGTAGACAATGCATTTAGACTGTCATGGCTGTATGTACAGTAGACAATGCATTTAGACTGCCATGGTTGTATGTACAGTTGACAATGCATTTAGACTGTCATGGTTGTATGTACATTAGGCAATGTACTTAGACTGTCATGGTTGTATGTACAGTAGACAATGCATTTAGACTGTGATGGTTGTATGTACAGTAGACAATGCACTTAGACTGTCATGGTTGTATGTACAGTAGACAATGCACTTAGACTGTCATGGTTGTATGTACAGTAGACAATGCATTTAGACTGCCATGGTTGTATGTACAGTTGACAATGCATTTAGACTGTCATGGTTGTATGTACAGTAGGCAATGTACTTAGACTGTCATGGTTGTATGTACAGTAGACAATGCATTTAGACTGTGATGGTTGTATGTACAGTAGACAATGCACTTAGACTGTCATGGTTGTATGTACAGTAGACAATGCATTTAGACTGTCATGATTGTATGTACAGTAGGCAATGCACTTAGACGGGCATGGTTGTATGTACAGTCGACAAGGCATTTAGACTGTCATGGTTGTAACTACAGTAGCCAATGCATTTAGACTGGCATGGTTGTATGTACAGTAGACAATGCACTTAGACTATGATGGTTGCATGTACAGTAGACAATGCACTTAGACTGTCATGGTTGTATGTACAGTAGACAATGCACTTAGACAGTCATGGTTGTATGTACAGTAGACAATGCATTTAGACTGTCATGGTTTTAAGTACAGTAGACAATGCATTTAGACTGTCATGGCTGTATGTACAGTAGACAATGCATTTAGACTGCCATGGTTGTATGTACAGTTGACAATGCATTTAGACTGTCATGGTTGTATGTACAGTAGGCAATGTACTTATACTGTCATGGTTGTATGTACAGTAGGCAATGTACTTATACTGTCATGGTTGTATGTACAGTAGACAATGCATTTAGACTGTGATGGTTGTATGTACAGTAGACAATGCACTTAGACTGTCATGGTTGTATGTACAGTAGACAATGCATTTAGACTGTCATGGTTGTATGTACAGTAGACAATACATTTCGACTGTCATGGCCGTACGTACAGTAGACAATGTATTTAGACTGTCATGGATGTGTGTACAGTAGACAATGCATTTAGACTGTCATGGCTGTATGTACAGTAGACAATGCATTTAGACTGTCATGGTTGTATGTACAGTAGACAATGCATTTAGACTGTCATGGTTGTATGTACAGTAGACAAAGCATTTAGACTGTCATGGTTGTATTACAGTAGACAATGCACTTAGACTGTCGTGGTTGTAACTACAGTAGACAATGCATTTAGACTGGCATGGTTGTATGTACAGTAGACAATGCATTTAGACTGTGATGGTTGTGTGTACAGTAGACAATGCATTTAGACTGTCATGGTTTTAAGTACAGTAGCCAATACATTTAGACTGGAATGGTTGTATGTACAGTAAACAATGCATTTAGACTGTGATGGTTGTGTGTACACTAGACAATGCATTTAGACTGTCATGGTTGTATGTACAGTAGACAATGTACTTAGACTGTGATGGTTGTATGTACACTAGACAATGCATTTAGACTGTCATGGTTGTATGTACAGTAGACAATGCACTTAGACTGTCATGGTTGTATGTACAGTAGACAATGCACTTAGACTGTCATGGTTGTATGTACAGTCGACAATTCATTTAGACTGTGATGGTTGTATGTACAGTAGACAATGCACTTAGACTGTCATGCTTGTACGTACAGTAGACAATGCACTTAGACTGTCATGGCTGTATGTACAGTAGACAATGCATTTAGACTGTCATGGTTGTATGTACAGTAGACAATGCATTTAGACTGTCAGGGTTGTATGTACAGTAGACAATACATTTCGATTGTCATGGTTGTATGTACATTAGACAATGTACTTAGTGTCATGGTTGTATGTACAGTAGACAATGCATTTAGACTGTGATGGTTGTATGTACAGTAGACACTGCATTTAAACTGTCATGGTTGTATGTACAGTAGACAATGCACTTAGACTGTCATGGTTTTAAGTACAGTAGCCAATGCATTTAGACTGGCATGGTTGTATGTACAGTAAACAATGCATTTAGACTGTGATGGTTGTGTGTACACTAGACAATGCATTTAGACTGTCATGGTTGTATGTACAGTAGACAATGTACTTAGACTGTGATGGTTGTATGTACACTAGACAATGCATTTAGACTGTCATGGCTGTATGTACAGTAGACAATGCACTTAGACTGTCATGGTTGTATGTACAGTAGACAATGCACTTAGACTGTTATGGTTGTATGTACAGTAGACAATGCACTTAGACTGTCATGGCTGTATGTACAGTAGACAATGCACTTAGACTGTCATGGTTGTATGTACAGTAGACAATGCATTTAGATTGTCATGGTTGTATGTACAGTAGACAATGTACTTAGACTGTCATTGTTGTATGTACAGTATACAATGCATTTAGACCGTGATGGTTGTATGTACAGTAGACAATGCACTTAGACTGTCATGCTTGTACGTACAGTAGACAATGCACTTAGACTGTCATGGCTGTATGTACAGTCGACAATGCACTTAGACTGTCATGGTTGTATGTACAGTAGACAATGAATTTAGACTGTCATGGCTGTATGTACAGTAGACAATGCATTTAGACTGCCATGGTTGTATGTACAGTTGACAATGCATTTAGACTGTCATGGTTGTATGTACATTAGGCAATGTACTTAGACTGTCATGGTTGTATGTACAGTAGACAATGCATTTAGACTGTGATGGTTGTATGTACAGTAGACAATGCACTTAGACTGTCATGGTTGTATGTACAGTAGATAATGCACTTAGACTGTCATGGTTGTATGTACAGTAGACAATGCATTTAGACTGTCATGGCTGTATGTACAGTAGACAATGCATTTAGACTGCCATGGTTGTATGTACAGTTGACAATACATTTAGACTGTCATGGTTGTATGTACAGTAGGCAATGTACTTAGACTGTCATGGTTGTATGTACAGTAGACAATGCATTTAGACTGTGATGGTTGTATGTACAGTAGACAATGCACTTAGACTGTCATGGTTGTATGTACAGTAGACAATGCATTTAGACTGTCATGATTGTATGTACAGTAGGCAATGCACTTAGACGGGCATGGTTGTATGTACAGTCGACAATGCATTTAGACTGTCATGGTTGTAACTACAGTAGCCAATGCATTTAGACTGGCATGGTTGTATGTACAGTAGACAATGCACTTAGACTGTGATGGTTGCATGTACAGTAGACAATGCACTTAGACTGTCATGGCTGTATGTACAGTAGACAATGCACTTATACTGTCATGGTTGTATGTACAGTAGACAATGCACTTAGACTGTCGTGGTTGTAACTACAGTAGGCAATGCACTTAGACTGTCATGGCTGTATGTACAGTAGACAATGCATTTAGACTGTCATGGTTGTATGTACAGTAGACAATGCATTTAGACTGTCAGGGTTGTATGTACAGTAGACAATACATTTCGACTGTCATGGTTGTATGTACATTAGACAATGTACTTAGTGTCATGGTTGTATGTACAGTAGACAATGCATTTAGACTGTGATGGTTGTATGTACAGTAGACAATGCATTTAAACTGTCATGGTTGTATGTACAGTAGACAATGCACTTAGACTGTCATGGCTGTATGTACAGTAGACAATGCATTTAGACTGTCATGGTTGTATGTACAGTAGACAATACATTTCGACTGTCACGGCCGTACGTACAGTAGACAATCTATTTAGACTGTCATGGTTATGTGTACGGTAGACAATGCATTTAGACTGTCATAGTTGTATGTACAGTAGAAAAAGCATTTAGACTGTCATGGTTGTATGTACAGTAGACAATGCATTTAGACTGTCATGGCTGTATGTACAGTAGACAATGCATTTAGACTGCCATGGTTGTATGTACAGTTGACAATGCATTTAGACTGTCATGGTTGTATGTACAGTAGGCAATGTACTTAGACTGTCATGGTTGTATGTACAGTAGACAATGCATTTAGACTGTGATGGTTGTATGTACAGTAGACAATGCACTTAGATTGTCATGGTTGTATGTACAGTAGACAATGCATTTAGACTGTCATGGTTGTATGTACAGTAGGCAATGCGTTTAGACTGTCATGGTTGTATGTACAGTAGACAATGCATTTAGACTGTGATGGTTGTATGTACAGTCGACAATGCATTTAGACTGTCATGGTTGTAACTACAGTAGCCAATGCATTTAGACTGGCATGGTTGTATGTACAGTAGACAATGCACTTAGACTGTGATGGTTGCATGTACAGTAGACAATGCACTTAGACTGTCATGGTTGTATGTACAGTAGACAATGCACTTAGACTGTCATGGTTGTATGTACAGTATACAATGCATTTAGACCGTGATGCTTGTATGTACAGTAGACAATGCACTTAGACTGTCATGCTTGTACGTACAGTAGACAATGCACTTAGACTGTCATGGCTGTATGTACAGTAGACAATGCACTTAGACTGTGATGGTTGCATGTACAGTAGACAATGCACTTAGACTGTCATGGTTGTATGTACAGTAGACAATGCACTTAGACTGTCATGGTTGTATGTACAGTAGACAATGCATTTAGACTGTCATGGTTTTAAGTACAGTAGCCAATGCATTTAGACTGGCATGGTTGTATGTACAGTAAACAATGCATTTAGATTGTGATGGTTGTATGTACAGTAGACAATGCATTTAGACTGTCATAGTTGTATGTGCAGTAGACAATGTACTTAGACTGTGATGGTTGTATGTAGACTAGACAAAGCATTTAGACTGTCATGGTTGTATGTACAGTAGACAATGCACTTAGACTGTCATGGCTGTATGTACAGTAGACAATGCACTTAGACTGTCATGGTTGTATGTACAGTAGACAATGCATTTAGACTGTCATGGCTGTATGTACAGTAGACAATGCATTTAGACTGCCATGGTTGTATGTACAGTTGACAATGCATTTAGACTGTCATGGTTGTATGTACAGTAGGCAATGTACTTAGACTGTCATGGTTGTATGTACAGTAGACAATGCATTTAGACTGTGATGGTTGTATGTACAGTAGACAATGCACTTAGACTGTCATGGTTGTATGTACAGTAGACAATGCATTTAGACTGTCATGGTTGTATGTACAGTAGACAATGCACTTAGACTGTGATGGTTGCATGTACAGTAGACAATGCACTTAGACTGTCATGGTTGTATGTACAGTAGACAATGCACTTAGACTGTCATGGTTGTATGTACAGTAGACAATGCATTTAGACTGTCATGGTTTTAAGTACAGTAGCCAATGCATTTAGACTGGCATGGTTGTATGTACAGTAAACAATGCATTTAGACTGTGATGGTTGTGTGTACACTAGACAATGCATTTAGACTGTCATGGTTGTATGTACAGTAGACAATGTACTTAGACTGTGATGGTTGTATGTACACTAGACAATGCATTTAGACTGTCATGGCTGTATGTACAGTAGACAATGCACTTAGACTGTCATGGTTGTATGTACAGTAGACAATGCACTTAGACTGTTATGGTTGTATGTACAGTAGACAATGCACTTAGACTGTCATGGCTGTATGTACAGTAGACAATGCACTTAGACTGTCATGGTTGTATGTACAGTAGACAATGCATTTAGACTGTCATGGTTGTATGTACAGTAGACAATGTACTTAGACTGTCATTGTTGTATGTACAGTATACAATGCATTTAGACCGTGATGGTTGTATGTACAGTCGACAATGCATTTAGAATGTCATGGTTGTAACTACAGTAGACAATGCATTTAGACTGTCATGGTTGTATGTACAGTAGGCAATGCGTTTAGACTGTCATGGCTGTATGTACAGTAGACAATGCACTTAGACTGTCATGGTTGTATGTACAGTAGACAATGCATTTAGACTGTCATGGCTGTATGTACAGTAGACAATGCATTTAGACTGCCATGGTTGTATGTACAGTTGACAATGCATTTAGACTGTCATGGTTGTATGTACATTAGGCAATGTACTTAGACTGTCATGGTTGTATGTACAGTAGACAATGCATTTAGACTGTGATGGTTGTATGTACAGTAGACAATGCACTTAGACTGTCATGGTTGTATGTACAGTAGACAATGCACTTAGACTGTCATGGTTGTATGTACAGTAGACAATGCATTTAGACTGCCATGGTTGTATGTACAGTTGACAATGCATTTAGACTGTCATGGTTGTATGTACAGTAGGCAATGTACTTAGACTGTCATGGTTGTATGTACAGTAGACAATGCATTTAGACTGTGATGGTTGTATGTACAGTAGACAATGCACTTAGACTGTCATGGTTGTATGTACAGTAGACAATGCATTTAGACTGTCATGATTGTATGTACAGTAGGCAATGCACTTAGACGGGCATGGTTGTATGTACAGTCGACAAGGCATTTAGACTGTCATGGTTGTAACTACAGTAGCCAATGCATTTAGACTGGCATGGTTGTATGTACAGTAGACAATGCACTTAGACTATGATGGTTGCATGTACAGTAGACAATGCACTTAGACTGTCATGGTTGTATGTACAGTAGACAATGCACTTAGACAGTCATGGTTGTATGTACAGTAGACAATGCATTTAGACTGTCATGGTTTTAAGTACAGTAGACAATGCATTTAGACTGTCATGGCTGTATGTACAGTAGACAATGCATTTAGACTGCCATGGTTGTATGTACAGTTGACAATGCATTTAGACTGTCATGGTTGTATGTACAGTAGGCAATGTACTTATACTGTCATGGTTGTATGTACAGTAGGCAATGTACTTATACTGTCATGGTTGTATGTACAGTAGACAATGCATTTAGACTGTGATGGTTGTATGTACAGTAGACAATGCACTTAGACTGTCATGGTTGTATGTACAGTAGACAATGCATTTAGACTGTCATGGTTGTATGTACAGTAGACAATACATTTCGACTGTCATGGCCGTACGTACAGTAGACAATGTATTTAGACTGTCATGGATGTGTGTACAGTAGACAATGCATTTAGACTGTCATGGCTGTATGTACAGTAGACAATGCATTTAGACTGTCATGGTTGTATGTACAGTAGACAATGCATTTAGACTGTCATGGTTGTATGTACAGTAGACAAAGCATTTAGACTGTCATGGTTGTATTACAGTAGACAATGCACTTAGACTGTCGTGGTTGTAACTACAGTAGACAATGCATTTAGACTGGCATGGTTGTATGTACAGTAGACAATGCATTTAGACTGTGATGGTTGTGTGTACAGTAGACAATGCATTTAGACTGTCATGGTTTTAAGTACAGTAGCCAATACATTTAGACTGGAATGGTTGTATGTACAGTAAACAATGCATTTAGACTGTGATGGTTGTGTGTACACTAGACAATGCATTTAGACTGTCATGGTTGTATGTACAGTAGACAATGTACTTAGACTGTGATGGTTGTATGTACACTAGACAATGCATTTAGACTGTCATGGTTGTATGTACAGTAGACAATGCACTTAGACTGTCATGGTTGTATGTACAGTAGACAATGCACTTAGACTGTCATGGTTGTATGTACAGTCGACAATTCATTTAGACTGTGATGGTTGTATGTACAGTAGACAATGCACTTAGACTGTCATGCTTGTACGTACAGTAGACAATGCACTTAGACTGTCATGGCTGTATGTACAGTAGACAATGCATTTAGACTGTCATGGTTGTATGTACAGTAGACAATGCATTTAGACTGTCAGGGTTGTATGTACAGTAGACAATACATTTCGATTGTCATGGTTGTATGTACATTAGACAATGTACTTAGTGTCATGGTTGTATGTACAGTAGACAATGCATTTAGACTGTGATGGTTGTATGTACAGTAGACACTGCATTTAAACTGTCATGGTTGTATGTACAGTAGACAATGCACTTAGACTGTCATGGTTTTAAGTACAGTAGCCAATGCATTTAGACTGGCATGGTTGTATGTACAGTAAACAATGCATTTAGACTGTGATGGTTGTGTGTACACTAGACAATGCATTTAGACTGTCATGGTTGTATGTACAGTAGACAATGTACTTAGACTGTGATGGTTGTATGTACACTAGACAATGCATTTAGACTGTCATGGCTGTATGTACAGTAGACAATGCACTTAGACTGTCATGGTTGTATGTACAGTAGACAATGCACTTAGACTGTTATGGTTGTATGTACAGTAGACAATGCACTTAGACTGTCATGGCTGTATGTACAGTAGACAATGCACTTAGACTGTCATGGTTGTATGTACAGTAGACAATGCATTTAGATTGTCATGGTTGTATGTACAGTAGACAATGTACTTAGACTGTCATTGTTGTATGTACAGTATACAATGCATTTAGACCGTGATGGTTGTATGTACAGTAGACAATGCACTTAGACTGTCATGCTTGTACGTACAGTAGACAATGCACTTAGACTGTCATGGCTGTATGTACAGTCGACAATGCACTTAGACTGTCATGGTTGTATGTACAGTAGACAATGAATTTAGACTGTCATGGCTGTATGTACAGTAGACAATGCATTTAGACTGCCATGGTTGTATGTACAGTTGACAATGCATTTAGACTGTCATGGTTGTATGTACATTAGGCAATGTACTTAGACTGTCATGGTTGTATGTACAGTAGACAATGCATTTAGACTGTGATGGTTGTATGTACAGTAGACAATGCACTTAGACTGTCATGGTTGTATGTACAGTAGATAATGCACTTAGACTGTCATGGTTGTATGTACAGTAGACAATGCATTTAGACTGTCATGGCTGTATGTACAGTAGACAATGCATTTAGACTGCCATGGTTGTATGTACAGTTGACAATACATTTAGACTGTCATGGTTGTATGTACAGTAGGCAATGTACTTAGACTGTCATGGTTGTATGTACAGTAGACAATGCATTTAGACTGTGATGGTTGTATGTACAGTAGACAATGCACTTAGACTGTCATGGTTGTATGTACAGTAGACAATGCATTTAGACTGTCATGATTGTATGTACAGTAGGCAATGCACTTAGACGGGCATGGTTGTATGTACAGTCGACAATGCATTTAGACTGTCATGGTTGTAACTACAGTAGCCAATGCATTTAGACTGGCATGGTTGTATGTACAGTAGACAATGCACTTAGACTGTGATGGTTGCATGTACAGTAGACAATGCACTTAGACTGTCATGGCTGTATGTACAGTAGACAATGCACTTATACTGTCATGGTTGTATGTACAGTAGACAATGCACTTAGACTGTCGTGGTTGTAACTACAGTAGGCAATGCACTTAGACTGTCATGGCTGTATGTACAGTAGACAATGCATTTAGACTGTCATGGTTGTATGTACAGTAGACAATGCATTTAGACTGTCAGGGTTGTATGTACAGTAGACAATACATTTCGACTGTCATGGTTGTATGTACATTAGACAATGTACTTAGTGTCATGGTTGTATGTACAGTAGACAATGCATTTAGACTGTGATGGTTGTATGTACAGTAGACAATGCATTTAAACTGTCATGGTTGTATGTACAGTAGACAATGCACTTAGACTGTCATGGCTGTATGTACAGTAGACAATGCATTTAGACTGTCATGGTTGTATGTACAGTAGACAATACATTTCGACTGTCACGGCCGTACGTACAGTAGACAATCTATTTAGACTGTCATGGTTATGTGTACGGTAGACAATGCATTTAGACTGTCATAGTTGTATGTACAGTAGAAAAAGCATTTAGACTGTCATGGTTGTATGTACAGTAGACAATGCATTTAGACTGTCATGGCTGTATGTACAGTAGACAATGCATTTAGACTGCCATGGTTGTATGTACAGTTGACAATGCATTTAGACTGTCATGGTTGTATGTACAGTAGGCAATGTACTTAGACTGTCATGGTTGTATGTACAGTAGACAATGCATTTAGACTGTGATGGTTGTATGTACAGTAGACAATGCACTTAGATTGTCATGGTTGTATGTACAGTAGACAATGCATTTAGACTGTCATGGTTGTATGTACAGTAGGCAATGCGTTTAGACTGTCATGGTTGTATGTACAGTAGACAATGCATTTAGACTGTGATGGTTGTATGTACAGTCGACAATGCATTTAGACTGTCATGGTTGTAACTACAGTAGCCAATGCATTTAGACTGGCATGGTTGTATGTACAGTAGACAATGCACTTAGACTGTGATGGTTGCATGTACAGTAGACAATGCACTTAGACTGTCATGGTTGTATGTACAGTAGACAATGCACTTAGACTGTCATGGTTGTATGTACAGTATACAATGCATTTAGACCGTGATGCTTGTATGTACAGTAGACAATGCACTTAGACTGTCATGCTTGTACGTACAGTAGACAATGCACTTAGACTGTCATGGCTGTATGTACAGTAGACAATGCACTTAGACTGTGATGGTTGCATGTACAGTAGACAATGCACTTAGACTGTCATGGTTGTATGTACAGTAGACAATGCACTTAGACTGTCATGGTTGTATGTACAGTAGACAATGCATTTAGACTGTCATGGTTTTAAGTACAGTAGCCAATGCATTTAGACTGGCATGGTTGTATGTACAGTAAACAATGCATTTAGATTGTGATGGTTGTATGTACAGTAGACAATGCATTTAGACTGTCATAGTTGTATGTGCAGTAGACAATGTACTTAGACTGTGATGGTTGTATGTAGACTAGACAAAGCATTTAGACTGTCATGGTTGTATGTACAGTAGACAATGCACTTAGACTGTCATGGTTGTATGTACAGTAGACAATGCATTTAGACTGTCATGGTTGTATGTACAGTAGACAATGTACTTAGACTGTCATGGTTGTATGTACAGTATACAATGCATTTAGACCGTGATGGTTGTATGTACAGTAGACAATGCACTTAGACTGTCATGCTTGTACGTACAGTAGACAATGCACTTAGACTGTCATGGCTGTATGTACAGTAGACAATGCACTTAGACTGTCATGGTTGTATGTACAGTAGACAATGCATTTAGACCGTCATGGCTGTATGTACAGTAGACAATGCATTTAGACTGCCATGGTTGTATGTACAGTTGACAATGCATTTAGACTGTCATGGTTGTATGTACAGTAGGCAATGTACTTATACTGTCATGGTTGTATGTACAGTAGACAATGCATTTAGACTGTGATGGTTGTATGTACAGTAGACAATGCACTTAGACTGTCATGGTTGTATGTACAGTACACAATGCATTTAGACTGTCATGGTTGTATGTACAGTAGACAGTACATTTCGTCTGTCATGGCCGTACGTACAGTAGACAATGTATTTAGACTGTCATGGATGTGTGTACAGTAGACAATGCATTTAGACTGTCATGGCTGTATGTACAGTAGACAATGCATTTAGACTGTCATGGTTGTATGTACAGTAGACAATGCATTTAGACTGTCATGGTTGTATGTACAGTAGACAAAGCATTTAGACTGTCATGGTTGTATGTACAGTAGACAATGCACTTAGACTGTCGTGGTTGTAACTACAGTAGACAATGCATTTAGACTGGCATGGTTGTATGTACACTAGACAATGCATTTAGACTGTCATGGTTGTATGTACAGTAGACAATGCACTTAGTCTGTCATGGTTGTATGTACAGTAGCCAATGCATTTAGACTGGAATGGTTGTATGTACAGTAAACAATGCATTTAGACTGTGATGGTTGTGTGTACACTAGACAATGCATTTAGACTGTCATGGTTGTATGTACAGTAGACAATGTACTTAGACTGTGATGGTTGTATGTACACTAGACAATGCATTTAGACTGTCATGGTTGTATGTACAGTAGACAATGCACTTAGACTGTCATGGTTGTATGTACAGTAGACAATGCACTTAGACTGTCATGGTTGTATGTACAGTAGACAATGCATTTAGACTGTGATGGTTGTATGTACAGTAGACAATGCACTTAGACTGTCATGCTTGTACGTACAGTAGACAATGCACTTAGACTGTCATGGCTGTATATACAGTAGACAATGCATTTAGACTGTCATGGTTGTATGTACAGTAGACAATGCATTTAGACTGTCAGGGTTGTATGTACAGTAGACAATACATTTCGACTGTCATGGTTGTATGTACATTAGACAATGTACTTAGTGTCATGGTTGTATGTACAGTAGACAATGCATTTAGACTGTGATGGTTGTATGTACAGTAGACAATGCATTTAGACTGTCATGGTTGTGCGTACAGTAGACAATGCACTTAGACTGTCATGGCTGTATGTACAGTAGACAATGCATTTAGACTGTCAAGGTTGTATGTACAGTAGACAATACATTTCGACTGTCATGGCCGTACGTACAGTAGACAATCTATTTAGACTGTCATGGTTATGTGTACAGTAGACAATGCATTTAGACTGTCATAGTTGTATGTACAGTAGAAAAAGCATTTAGACTGTCATGGTTGTATGTACAGTAGACAATGTACTTAGACTGTCGTGGTTGTAACTACAGTAGACAATGTACTTAGACTGTCATTGTTGTATGTACAGTATACAATGCATTTAGACCGTGATGGTTGTATGTACAGTCGACAATGCATTTAGACTGTCATGGTTGTAACTACAGTAGACAATGCATTTAGACTGTCATGGTTGTATGCACAGTAGGCAATGCGTTTAGACTGTCATGGCTGTATGTACAGTAGACAATGCACTTAGACTGTCATGGTTGTATGTACAGTAGACAATGCATTTAGACTGTCATGGCTGTATGTACAGTAGACAATGCATTTAGACTGCCATGGTTGTATGTACAGTTGACAATGCATTTAGACTGTCATGGTTGTATGTACATTAGGCAATGTACTTAGACTGTCATGGTTGTATGTACAGTAGACAATGCATTTAGACTGTGATGGTTGTATGTACAGTAGACAATGCACTTAGACTGTCATGGTTGTATGTACAGTAGACAATGCACTTAGACTGTCATGGTTGTATGTACAGTAGACAATGCATTTAGACTGCCATGGTTGTATGTACAGTTGACAATGCATTTAGACTGTCATGGTTGTATGTACAGTAGGCAATGTACTTAGACTGTCATGGTTGTATGTACAGTAGACAATGCATTTAGACTGTGATGGTTGTATGTACAGTAGACAATGCACTTAGACTGTCATGGTTGTATGTACAGTAGACAATGCATTTAGACTGTCATGATTGTATGTACAGTAGGCAATGCACTTAGACGGGCATGGTTGTATGTACAGTCGACAATGCATTTAGACTGTCATGGTTGTAACTACAGTAGCCAATGCATTTAGACTGGCATGGTTGTATGTACAGTAGACAATGCACTTAGACTGTGATGGTTGTATGTACACTAGACAATGCATTTAGACTGTCATGGCTGTATGTACAGTAGACAATGCACTTAGACTGTCATGGTTGTATGTACAGTAGACAATGCACTTAGACTGTTATGGTTGTATGTACAGTAGACAATGCACTTAGACTGTCATGGCTGTATGTACAGTAGACAATGCACTTAGACTGTCATGGTTGTATGTACAGTAGACAATGCATTTAGACTGTCATGGTTGTATGTACAGTAGACAATGTACTTAGACTGTCATTGTTGTATGTACAGTATACAATGCATTTAGACCGTGATGGTTGTATGTACAGTAGACAATGCACTTAGACTGTCATGCTTGTACGTACAGTAGACAATGCACTTAGACTGTCATGGCTGTATGTACAGTCGACAATGCACTTAGACTGTCATGGTTGTATGTACAGTAGACAATGCATTTAGACTGTCATGGCTGTATGTACAGTAGACAATGCATTTAGACTGCCATGGTTGTATGTACAGTTGACAATGCATTTAGACTGTCATGGTTGTATGTACATTAGGCAATGTACTTAGACTGTCATGGTTGTATGTACAGTAGACAATGCATTTAGACTGTGATGGTTGTATGTACAGTAGACAATGCACTTAGACTGTCATGGTTGTATGTACAGTAGATAATGCACTTAGACTGTCATGGTTGTATGTACAGTAGACAATGCATTTAAACTGTCATGGCTGTATGTACAGTAGACAATGCATTTAGACTGCTATGGTTGTATGTACAGTTGACAATACATTTAGACTGTCATGGTTGTATGTACAGTAGGCAATGTACTTAGACTGTCATGGTTGTATGTACAGTAGACAATGCATTTAGACTGATGGTTGTATGTACAGTAGACAATGCACTTAGACTGTCATGGTTGTATGTACAGTAGACAATGCATTTAGACTGTCATGATTGTATGTACAGTAGGCAATGCACTTAGACGGGCATGGTTGTATGTACAGTCGACAATGCATTTAGACTGTCATGGTTGTAACTACAGTAGCCAATGCATTTAGACTGTCAGGGTTGTATGTACAGTAGACAATACATTTCGACTGTCATGGTTGTATGTACATTAGACAATGTACTTAGTGTCATGGTTGTATGTACAGTAGACAATGCATTTAGACTGTGATGGTTGTATGTACAGTAGACAATGCATTTAAACTGTCATGGTTGTATGTACAGTAGACAATGCACTTAGACTGTCATGGCTGTATGTACAGTAGACAATGCATTTAGACTGTCATGGTTGTATGTACAGTAGACAATACATTTCGACTGTCATGGCCGTACGTACAGTAGACAATCTATTTAGACTGTCATGGTTATGTGTACGGTAGACAATGCATTTAGACTGTCATAGTTGTATGTACAGTAGAAAAAGCATTTAGACTGTCATGGTTGTATGTACAGTAGACAATGCATTTAGACTGTCATGGCTGTATGTACAGTAGACAATGCATTTAGACTGCCATGGTTGTATGTACAGTTGACAATGCATTTAGACTGTCATGGTTGTATGTACAGTAGACAATGTACTTAGACTGTCATGGTTGTATGTACAGTAGACAATGCATTTAGACTGTGATGGTTGTATGTACAGTAGACAATGCACTTAGATTGTCATGGTTGTATGTACAGTAGACAATGCATTTAGACTGTCATGGTTGTATGTACAGTAGGCAATGCGTTTAGACTGTCATGGTTGTATGTACAGTAGACAATGCATTTAGACTGTGATGGTTGTATGTACAGTCGACAATGCATTTAGACTGTCATGGTTGTAACTACAGTAGCCAATGCATTTAGACTGGCATGGTTGTATGTACAGTAGACAATGCACTTAGACTGTGATGGTTGCATGTACAGTAGACAATGCACTTAGACTGTCATGGTTGTATGTACAGTAGACAATGCACTTAGACTGTCATGGTTGTATGTACAGTATACAATGAATTTAGACCGTGATGCTTGTATGTACAGTAGACAATGCACTTAGACTGTCATGGCTGTATGTACAGTAGACAATGCACTTAGACTGTGATGGTTGCATGTACAGTAGACAATGCACTTAGACTGTCATGGTTGTATGTACAGTAGACAATGCACTTAGACTGTCATGGTTGTATGTACAGTAGACAATGCATTTAGACTGTCATGGTTTTAAGTACAGTAGCCAATGCATTTAGACTGGCATGGTTGTATGTACAGTAAACAATGCATTTAGATTGTGATGGTTGTATGTACAGTAGACAATGCATTTAGACTGTCATAGTTGTATGTGCAGTAGACAATGTACTTAGACTGTGATGGTTGTATGTACACTAGACAAAGCATTTAGACTGTCATGGTTGTATGTACAGTAGACAATGCACTTAGACTGTCATGGTTGTATGTACAGTAGACAATGCATTTAGACTGTCATGGTTGTATGTACAGTAGACAATGTACTTAGACTGTCATGGTTGTATGTACAGTATACAATGCATTTAGACCGTGATGGTTGTATGTACAGTAGACAATGCACTTAGACTGTCATGCTTGTACGTACAGTAGACAATGCACTTAGACTGTCATGGCTGTATGTACAGTAGACAATGCCCTTAGACTGTCATGGTTGTATGTACAGTAGACAATGCATTTAGACCGTCATGGCTGTATGTACAGTAGACAATGCATTTAGACTGCCATGGTTGTATGTACAGTTGACAATGCATTTAGACTGTCATGGTTGTATGTACAGTAGGCAATGTACTTATACTGTCATGGTTGTATGTACAGTAGACAATGCATTTAGACTGTGATGGTTGTATGTACAGTAGACAATGCACTTAGACTGTCATGGATGTGTGTACAGTAGACAATGCATTTAGACTGTCATGGCTGTATGTACAGTAGACAATGCATTTAGACTGTCATGGTTGTATGTACAGTAGACAATGCATTTAGACTGTCATGGTTGTATGTACAGTAGACAAAGCATTTAGACTGTCATGGTTGTATGTACAGTAGACAATGCACTTAGACTGTCGTGGTTGTAACTACAGTAGACAATGCATTTAGACTGGCATGGTTGTATGTACACTAGACAATGCATTTAGACTGTCATGGTTGTATGTACAGTAGACAATGCACTTAGACTGTCATGGTTGTATGTACAGTAGCCAATGCATTTAGACTGGAATGGTTGTATGTACAGTAAACAATGCATTTAGACTGTGATGGTTGTGTGTACACTAGACAATGCATTTAGACTGTCATGGTTGTATGTACAGTAGACAATGTACTTAGACTGTGATGGTTGTATGTACACTAGACAATGCATTTAGACTGTCATGGTTGTATGTACAGTAGACAATGCACTTAGACTGTCATGGTTGTATGTACAGTAGACAATGCACTTAGACTGTCATGGTTGTATGTACAGTAGACAATGCATTTAGACTGTGATGGTTGTATGTACAGTAGACAATGCACTTAGACTGTCATGCTTGTACGTACAGTAGACAATGCACTTAGACTGTCATGGCTGTATATACAGTAGACAATGCATTTAGACTGTCATGGTTGTATGTACAGTAGACAATGCATTTAGACTGTCAGGGTTGTATGTACAGTAGACAATACATTTCGACTGTCATGGTTGTATGTACATTAGACAATGTACTTAGTGTCATGGTTGTATGTACAGTAGACAATGCATTTAGACTGTGATGGTTGTTTGTACAGTAGACAATGCATTTAGACTGTCATGGTTGTACGTACAGTAGACAATGCACTTAGACTGTCATGGCTGTATGTACAGTAGACAATGCATTTAGACTGTCAAGGTTGTATGTACAGTAGACAATACATTTCGACTGTCATGGCCGTACGTACAGTAGACAATCTATTTAGACTGTCATGGTTATGTGTACAGTAGACAATGCATTTAGACTGTCATAGTTGTATTACAGTAGAAAAAGCATTTAGACTGTCATGGTTGTATGTACAGTAGACAATGCACTTAGACTGTCGTGGTTGTAACTACAGTAGACAATGTACTTAGACTGTCATTGTTGTATGTACAGTATACAATGCATTTAGACCGTGATGGTTGTATGTACAGTCGACAATGCATTTAGACTGTCATGGTTGTAACTACAGTAGACAATGCATTTAGACTGTCATGGTTGTATGTACAGTAGGCAATGCGTTTAGACTGTCATGGCTGTATGTACAGTAGACAATGCACTTAGACTGTCATGGTTGTATGTACAGTAGACAATGCATTTAGACTGTCATGGCTGTATGTACAGTAGACAATGCATTTAGACTGCCATGGTTGTATGTACAGTTGACAATGCATTTAGACAGTCATGGTTGTATGTACATTAGGCAATGTACTTAGACTGTCATGGTTGTATGTACAGTAGACAATGCATTTAGACTGTGATGGTTGTATGTACAGTAGACAATGCACTTAGACTGTCATGGTTGTATGTACAGTAGACAATGCACTTAGACTGTCATGGTTGTATGTACAGTAGACAATGCATTTAGACTGCCATGGTTGTATGTACAGTTGACAATGCATTTAGACTGTCATGGTTGTATGTACAGTAGGCAATGTACTTAGACTGTCATGGTTGTATGTACAGTAGACAATGCATTTAGACTGTGATGGTTGTATGTACAGTAGACAATGCACTTACACTGTCATGGTTGTATGTACAGTAGACAATGCATTTAGACTGTCATGATTGTATGTACAGTAGGCAATGCACTTAGACGGGCATGGTTGTATGTACAGTCGACAATGCATTTAGACTGTCATGGTTGTAACTACAGTAGCCAATGCATTTAGACTGGCATGGTTGTATGTACAGTAGACAATGCACTTAGACTGTGATGGTTGCATGTACAGTAGACAATGCACTTAGACTGTCATGGTTGTATGTACAGTAGACAATGCACTTAGACAGTCATGGTTGTATGTACAGTAGACAATGCATTTAGACTGTCATGGTTTTAAGTACAGTAGACAATGCATTTAGACTGTCATGGCTGTATGTACAGTAGACAATGCATTTAGACTGCCATGGTTGTATGTACAGTTGACAATGCATTTAGACTGTCATGGTTGTATGTACAGTAGGCAATGTACTTATACTGTCATGGTTGTATGTACAGTAGGCAATGTACTTATACTGTCATGGTTGTATGTACAGTAGACAATGCGTTTAGACTGTGATGGTTGTATGTACAGTAGACAATGCACTTAGACTGTCATGGTTATATGTACAGTAGACAATGCATTTAGACTGTCATGGTTGTATGTACAGTAGACAATACATTTCGACTGTCATGGCCGTACGTACAGTAGACAATGTATTTAGACTGTCATGGATGTGTGTACAGTAGACAATGCATTTAGACTGTCATGGCTGTATGTACAGTAGACAATGCATTTAGACTGTCATGGTTGTATGTACAGTAGACAATGCATTTAGACTGTCATGGTTGTATGTACAGTAGACAAAGCATTTAGACCGTCATGGTTGTATGTACAGTAGACAATGCACTTAGACTGTCGTGGTTGTAACTACAGTAGACAATGCATTTAGACTGGCATGGTTGTATGTACAGTAGACAATGCATTTAGACTGTGATGGTTGTGTGTACAGTAGACAATGCATTTAGACTGTCATGGTTTTAAGTACAGTAGCCAATACATTTAGACTGGAATGGTTGTATGTACAGTAAACAATGCATTTAGACTGTGATGGTTGTGTGTACACTAGACAATGCATTTAGACTGTCATGGTTGTATGTACAGTAGACAATGTACTTAGACTGTGATGGTTGTATGTACACTAGACAATGCATTTTGACTGTCATGGTTGTATGTACAGTAGACAATGCACTTAGACTGTCATGGTTGTATGTACAGTAGACAATGCACTTAGACTGTCATGGTTGTATGTACAGTCGACAATTAATTTAGACTGTGATGGTTGTATGTACAGTAGACAATGCACTTAGACTGTCATGCTTGTACGTACAGTAGACAATGCACTTAGACTGTCATGGCTGTATGTACAGTAGACAATGCATTTAGACTGTCATGGTTGTATGTACAGTAGACAATGCATTTAGACTGTCAGGGTTGTATGTACAGTAGACAATACATTTCGATTGTCATGGTTGTATGTACATTAGACAATGTACTTAGTGTCATGGTTGTATGTACAGTAGACAATGCATTTAGACTGTGATGGTTGTATGTACAGTAGACACTGCATTTAAACTGTCATGGTTGTATGTACAGTAGACAATGCACTTAGACTGTCATGGTTTTAAGTACAGTAGCCAATGCATTTAGACTGGCATGGTTGTATGTACAGTAAACAATGCATTTAGACTGTGATGGTTGTGTGTACACTAGACAATGCATTTAGACTGTCATGGCTGTATGTACAGTAGACAATGCACTTAGACTGTCATGGTTGTATGTACAGTAGACAATGCACTTAGACTGTTATGGTTGTATGTACAGTAGACAATGCACTTAGACTGTCATGGCTGTATGTAGAGTAGACAATGCACTTAGACTGTCGTGGTTGTAACTACAGTAGACAATGCATTTAGACTGGCATGGTTGTATGTACAGTAGACAATGCATTTAGACTGTGATGGTTGTGTGTACAGTAGACAATGCATTTAGACTGTCATGGTTTTAAGTACAGTAGCCCATACATTTAGACTGGAATGGTTGTATGTACAGTAAACAATGCATTTAGACTGTGATGGTTGTGTGTACACTAGACAATGCATTTAGACTGTCATGGTTGTATGTACAGTAGACAATGTACTTAGACTGTGATGGTTGTATGTACACTAGACAATGCATTTAGACTGTCATGGTTGTATGTACAGTAGACAATGCACTTAGACTGTCATGGTTGTATGTACAGTAGACAATGCACTTAGACTGTCATGGTTGTATGTACAGTCGACAATTCATTTAGACTGTGATGGTTGTATGTACAGTAGACAATGCACTTAGACTGTCATGCTTGTACGTACAGTAGACAATGCACTTAGACTGTCATGGCTGTATGTACAGTAGACAATGCATTTAGACTGTCATGGTTGTATGTACAGTAGACAATGCATTTAGACTGTCAGGGTTGTATGTACAGTAGACAATACATTTCGATTGTCATGGTTGTATGTACATTAGACAATGTACTTAGTGTCATGGTTGTATGTACAGTAGACAATGCATTTAGACTGTGATGGTTGTATGTACAGTAGACACTGCATTTAAACTGTCATGGTTGTATGTACAGTAGACAATGCACTTAGACTGTCATGGTTTTAAGTACAGTAGCCAATGCATTTAGACTGGCATGGTTGTATGTACAGTAAACAATGCATTTAGACTGTGATGGTTGTGTGTACACTAGACAATGCATTTAGACTGTCATGGTTGTATGTACAGTAGACAATGCACTTAGACTGTCATGGTTGTATGTACAGTAGACAATGCACTTAGACTGTTATGGTTGTATGTACAGTAGACAATGCACTTAGACTGTCATGGCTGTATGTACAGTAGACAATGCACTTAGACTGTCATGGTTGTATGTACAGTAGACAATGCATTTAGACTGTCATGGTTGTATGTACAGTAGACAATGTACTTAGACTGTCATTGTTGTATGTACAGTATACAATGCATTTAGACCGTGATGGTTGTATGTACAGTAGACAATGCACTTAGACTGTCATGCTTGTACGTACAGTAGACAATGCACTTAGACTGTCATGGCTGTATGTACAGTCGACAATGCACTTAGACTGTTATGGTTGTATGTACAGTAGACAATGCACTTAGACTGTCATGGCTGTATGTACAGTAGACAATGCACTTAGACTGTCATGGTTGTATGTACAGTAGACAATGCATTTAGACTGTCATGGTTGTATGTACAGTAGACAATGTACTTAGACTGTCATTGTTGTATGTACAGTATACAATGCATTTAGACCGTGATGGTTGTATGTAGAGTAGACAATGCACTTAGACTGTCATGCTTGTACGTACAGTAGACAATGCACTTAGACTGTCATGGCTGTATGTACAGTCGAAAATGCACTTAGACTGTCATGGTTGTATGTACAGTAGACAATGCATTTAGACTGTCATGGCTGTATGTACAGTAGACAATGCATTTAGACTGCCATGGTTGTATGTACAGTTGACAATGCATTTAGACTGTCATGGTTGTATGTACATTAGGCAATGTACTTAGACTGTCATGGTTGTATGTACAGTAGACAATGCATTTAGACTGTGATGGTTGTATGTACAGTAGACAATGCACTTAGACTGTCATGGTTGTATGTACAGTAGACAATGCATTTAGACTGTCATGGCTGTATGTACAGTAGACAATGCATTTAGACTGCCATGGTTGTATGTACAGTTGACAATACATTTAGACTGTCATGGTTGTATGTACAGTAGACAATGCATTTAGACTGATGGTTGTATGTACAGTAGACAATGCACTTAGACTGTCGTGGTTGTATGTACAGTAGACAATGCATTTAGACTGTCATGATTGTATGTACAGTAGGCAATGCACTTAGACGGGCATGGTTGTATGTACAGTCGACAATGCATTTAGACTGTCATGGTTGTAACTACAGTAGCCAATGCATTTAGACTGGCATGGTTGTATGTACAGTAGACAATGCACTTAGACTGTGATGGTTGCATGTACAGTAGACAATGCACTTAGACTGTCATGGCTGTATGTACAGTAGACAATGCACTTAGACTGTCATGGTTGTATGTACAGTAGACAATGCACTTAGACTGTCGTGGTTGTAACTACAGTAGGCAATGCACTTAGACTGTCATGGCTGTATGTACAGTAGACAATGCATTTAGACTGTCATGGTTGTATGTACAGTAGACAATGCATTTAGACTGTCAGGGTTGTATGTACAGTAGACAATACATTCCGACTGTCATGGTTGTATGTACATTAGACAATGTACTTAGTGTCATGGTTGTATGTACAGTAGACAATGCATTCAGACTGTGATGGTTGTATGTACAGTAGACAATGCATTTAAACTGTCATGGTTGTATGTACAGTAGACAATGCACTTAGACTGTCATGGCTGTATGTACAGTAGACAATGCATTTAGACTGTCATGGTTGTATGTACAGTAGACAATACATTTCGACTGTCATGGCCGTACGTACAGTAGACAATCTATTGAGACTGTCATGGTTATGTGTACGGTAGACAATGCATTTAGACTGTCATAGTTGTATGTACAGTAGAAAAAGCATTTAGACTGTCATGGTTGTATGTACAGTAGACAATGCATTTAGACTGTCATGGCTGTATGTACAGTAGACAATGCATTTAGACTGCCATGGTTGTATGTACAGTTGACAATGCATTTAGACTGTCATGGTTGTATGTACAGTAGGCAATGTACTTAGACTGTCATGGTTGTATGTACAGTAGACAATGCATTTAGACTGTGATGGTTGTATGTACAGTAGACAATGCACTTAGATTGTCATGGTTGTATGTACAGTAGACAATGCATTTAGACTGTCATGGTTGTATGTACAGTAGGCAATGCGTTTAGACTGTCATGGTTGTATGTACAGTAGACAATGCATTTAGACTGTGATGGTTGTATGTACAGTCGACAATGCATTTAGACTGTCATGGTTGTAACTACAGTAGCCAATGCATTTAGACTGGCATGGTTGTATGTACAGTAGACAATGCACTTAGACTGTGATGGTTGCATGTACAGTAGACAATGCACTTAGACTGTCATGGTTGTATGTACAGTAGACAATGCACTTAGACTGTCATGGTTGTATGTACAGTAGACAATGCATTTAGACTGTCATGGTTTTAAGTACAGTAGCCAATGCATTTAGACTGGCATGGTTGTATGTACAGTAAACAATGCATTTAGACTGTGATGGTTGTATGTACAGTAGACAATGCATTTAGACTGTCATAGTTGTATGTACAGTAGACAATGTACTTAGACTGTGATGGTTGTATGTACACTAGACAAAGCATTTAGACTGTCATGGTTGTATGTACAGTAGACAATGCACTTAGACTGTCATGGTTGTATGTACAGTAGACAATGCATTTAGACTGTCATGGTTGTATGTACAGTAGACAATGTACTTAGACTGTCATGGTTGTATGTACAGTATACAATGCATTTAGACCGTGATGCTTGTATGTACAGTAGACAATGCACTTAGACTGTCATGCTTGTACGTACAGTAGACAATGCACTTAGACTGTCATGGCTGTATGTACAGTAGACAATGCACTTAGACTGTG
This sequence comes from Petromyzon marinus, assembly GCF_048934315.1. Taxonomy (NCBI): domain Eukaryota; kingdom Metazoa; phylum Chordata; class Hyperoartia; order Petromyzontiformes; family Petromyzontidae; genus Petromyzon; species Petromyzon marinus. The sequence goes on from NC_133719.1 coordinate 3,187,396, forward strand.
ATGGTTGCATGTACAGTAGACAATGCACTTAGACTGTCATGGTTGTATGTACAGTAGACAATGCACTTAGACTGTCATGGTTGTATGTACAGTAGACAATGCATTTAGACTGTCATGGTTTTAAGTACAGTAGCCAATGCATTTAGACTGGCATGGTTGTATGTACAGTAAACAATGCATTTAGATTGTGATGGTTGTATGTACAGTAGACAATGCATTTAGACTGTCATAGTTGTATGTGCAGTAGACAATGTACTTAGACTGTGATGGTTGTATGTACACTAGACAAAGCATTTAGACTGTCATGGTTGTATGTACAGTAGACAATGCACTTAGACTGTCATGGTTGTATGTACAGTAGACAATGCATTTAGACTGTCATGGTTGTATGTACAGTAGACAATGTACTTAGACTGTCATGGTTGTATGTACAGTATACAATGCATTTAGACCGTGATGGTTGTATGTACAGTAGACAATGCACTTAGACTGTCATGCTTGTACGTACAGTAGACAATGCACTTAGACTGTCATGGCTGTATGTACAGTAGACAATGCACTTAGACTGTCATGGTTGTATGTACAGTAGACAATGCATTTAGACCGTCATGGCTGTATGTACAGTAGACAATGCATTTAGACTGCCATGGTTGTATGTACAGTTGACAATGCATTTAGACTGTCATGGTTGTATGTACAGTAGGCAATGTACTTATACTGTCATGGTTGTATGTACAGTAGACAATGCATTTAGACTGTGATGGTTGTATGTACAGTAGACAATGCACTTAGACTGTCATGGTTGTATGTACAGTACACAATGCATTTAGACTGTCATGGTTGTATGTACAGTAGACAGTACATTTCGTCTGTCATGGCCGTACGTACAGTAGACAATGTATTTAGACTGTCATGGATGTGTGTACAGTAGACAATGCATTTAGACTGTCATGGCTGTATGTACAGTAGACAATGCATTTAGACTGTCATGGTTGTATGTACAGTAGACAATGCATTTAGACTGTCATGGTTGTATGTACAGTAGACAAAGCATTTAGACTGTCATGGTTGTATGTACAGTAGACAATGCACTTAGACTGTCGTGGTTGTAACTACAGTAGACAATGCGTTTAGACTGGCATGGTTGTATGTACACTAGACAATGCATTTAGACTGTCATGGTTGTATGTACAGTAGACAATGCACTTAGACTGTCATGGTTGTATGTACAGTAGCCAATGCATTTAGACTGGAATGGTTGTATGTACAGTAAACAATGCATTTAGACTGTGATGGTTGTGTGTACACTAGACAATGCATTTAGACTGTCATGGTTGTATGTACAGTAGACAATGTACTTAGACTGCGATGGTTGTATGTACACTAGACAATGCATTTAGACTGTCATGGTTGTATGTACAGTAGACAATGCACTTAGACTGTCATGGTTGTATGTACAGTAGACAATGCACTTAGACTGTCATGGTTGTATGTACAGTAGACAATGCATTTAGACTGTGATGGTTGTATGTACAGTAGACAATGCACTTAGACTGTCATGCTTGTACGTACAGTAGACAATGCACTTAGACTGTCATGGCTGTATATACAGTAGACAATGCATTTAGACTGTCATGGTTGTATGTACAGTAGACAATGCATTTAGACTGTCAGGGTTGTATGTACAGTAGACAATACATTTCGACTGTCATGGTTGTATGTACATTAGACAATGTACTTAGTGTCATGGTTGTATGTACAGTAGACAATGCATTTAGACTGTGATGGTTGTATGTACAGTAGACAATGCACTTAGACTGTCATGGTTGTATGTACAGTAGACAATGCATTTAGACTGTCATGGCTGTATGTAAAGTAGACAATGCATTTAGACTGTCATGGTTGTATGTACAGTAGACAAAGCATTTAGACTGTCATGGTTGTATGTACAGTAGACAATGCACTTAGACTGTCGTGGTTGTAACTACAGTAGACAATGCGTTTAGACTGGCATGGTTGTATGTACACTAGACAATGCATTTAGACTGTCATGGTTGTATGTACAGTAGACAATGCACTTAGACTGTCATGGTTGTATGTACAGTAGCCAATGCATTTAGACTGGAATGGTTGTATGTACAGTAAACAATGCATTTAGACTGTGATGGTTGTGTGTACACTAGACAATGCATTTAGACTGTCATGGTTGTATGTACAGTAGACAATGTACTTAGACTGTGATGGTTGTATGTACACTAGACAATGCATTTAGACTGTCATGGTTGTATGTACAGTAGACAATGCACTTAGACTGTCATGGTTGTATGTACAGTAGACAATGCACTTAGACTGTCATGGTTGTATGTACAGTAGACAATGCATTTAGACTGTGATGGTTGTATGTACAGTAGACAATGCACTTAGACTGTCATGCTTGTACGTACAGTAGACAATGCACTTAGACTGTCATGGCTGTATATACAGTAGACAATGCATTTAGACTGTCATGGTTGTATGTACAGTAGACAATGCATTTAGACTGTCAGGGTTGTATGTACAGTAGACAATACATTTCGACTGTCATGGTTGTATGTACATTAGACAATGTACTTAGTGTCATGGTTGTATGTACAGTAGACAATGCATTTAGACTGTGATGGTTGTATGTACAGTAGACAATGCACTTAGACTGTCATGGTTGTATGTACAGTAGACAATGCATTTAGACTGTCATGGCTGTATGTACAGTAGACAATGCATTTAGACTGTCATGGTTGTATGTACAGTAGACAAAGCATTTAGACTGTCATGGTTGTATGTACAGTAGACAATGCACTTAGACTGTCGTGGTTGTAACTACAGTAGACAATGCATTTAGACTGTCATGGTTGTATGTACAGTAGACAATGCACTTAGACTGTCGTGGTTGTAACTACAGTAGACAATGCATTTAGACTGTCATGGTTGTATGTACAGTAGACAATGCACTTAGACTGTCATGGTTGTATGTACAGTAGACAATGCACTTAGACTGTCGTGGTTGTAACTACAGTAGACAATGCATTTAGACTGGCATGGTTGTATGTACAGTAGGCAATGCATTTAGATTGTGATGGTTGTGTGTACAGTAGACAATGCATTTAGACTGTCATGGTTTTAAGTACAGTAGCCAATGCATTTAGACTGGAATGGTTGTATGTACAGTAAACAATTCATTTAGACTGTGATGGTTGTGTGTACACTAGACAATGCATTTAGACTGTCATGGTTGTATGTACAGTAGACAATGTACTTAGACTGTGATGGTTGTATGTACACTAGACAATGCATTTAGACTGTCATGGTTGTATGTACAGTAGACAATGCACTTAGACTGTCATGGTTGTATGTACAGTAGACAATGCACTTAGACTGTCATGGTTGTATGTACAGTAGACAATGCATTTAGACTGTGATGGTTGTATGTACAGTAGACAATGCACTTAGACTGTCATGCTTGTACGTACAGTAGACAATGCACTTAGACTGTCATGGCTGTATATACAGTAGACAATGCATTTAGACTGTCATGGTTGTATGTACAGTAGACAATGCATTTAGACTGTCAGGGTTGTATGTACAGTAGACAATACATTTCGATTGTCATGGTTGTATGTACAGTAGACAATGCATTTAGACTGTGATGGTTGTATGTACAGTAGACAATGCACTTAGACTGTCATGCTTGTACGTACAGTAGACAATGCACTTAGACTGTCATGGCTGTATATACAGTAGACAATGCATTTAGACTGTCATGGTTGTATGTACAGTAGACAATGCATTTAGACTGTCATGGTTGTATGTACAGTAGACAATGCACTTAGACTGTCATGGTTGTATGTACAGTAGACAATGCATTTAGACTGTCATGGTTTTAAGTACAGTAGCCAATGCATTTAGACTGGCATGGTTGTATGTACAGTAGACAATGCACTTAGACTGTCATGGTTGTATGTACAGTAGACAATGCATTTAGACTGTGATGGTTGTATGTACAGTAGACAATGCACTTAGACTGTCATGCTTGTACGTACAGTAGACAATGCACTTAGACTGTCATGGCTGTATATACAGTAGACAATGCATTTAGACTGTCATGGTTGTATGTACAGTAGACAATGCATTTAGACTGTCAGGGTTGTATGTACAGTAGACAATACATTTCGATTGTCATGGTTGTATGTACAGTAGACAATGCATTTAGACTGTGATGGTTGTATGTACAGTAGACAATGCACTTAGACTGTCATGCTTGTACGTACAGTAGACAATGCACTTAGACTGTCATGGCTGTATATACAGTAGACAATGCATTTAGACTGTCATGGTTGTATGTACAGTAGACAATGCATTTAGACTGTCATGGTTGTATGTACAGTAGACAATGCACTTAGACTGTCATGGTTGTATGTACAGTAGACAATGCATTTAGACTGTCATGGTTTTAAGTACAGTAGCCAATGCATTTAGACTGGCATGGTTGTATGTACAGTAAACAATGCATTTAGACTGTGATGGTTGTGTGTACACTAGACAATGCATTTAGACTGTCATGGTTGTATGTACAGTAGACAATGTACTTAGACTGTGATGGTTGTATGTACACTAGACAATGCATTTAGACTGTCATGGCTGTATGTACAGTAGACAATGCACTTAGACTGTCATGGTTGTATGTACAGTAGACAATGCACTTAGACTGTTATGGTTGTATGTACAGTAGACAATGCACTTAGACTGTCATGGCTGTATGTACAGTAGACAATGCACTTAGACTGTCATGGTTGTATATACAGTAGACAATGCATTTAGACTCATGGTTGTATGTACAGTAGACAATGTACTTAGACTGTCATTGTTGTATGTACAGTATACAATGCATTTAGACCGTGATGGTTGTATGTACAGTCGACAATGCATTTAGACTGTCATGGTTGTAACTACAGTAGACAATGCATTTAGACTGTCATGGTTGTATGTACAGTAGGCAATGCGTTTAGACTGTCATGGCTGTATGTACAGTAGACAATGCACTTAGACTGTCATGGTTGTATGTACAGTAGACAATGCATTTAGACTGTCATGGCTGTATGTACAGTAGACAATGCATTTAGACAGCCATGGTTGTATGTACAGTTGACAATGCATTTAGACTGTCATGGTTGTATGTACATTAGGCAATGTACTTAGACTGTCATGGTTGTATGTACAGTAGACAATGCATTTAGACTGTGATGGTTGTATGTACAGTAGACAATGCACTTAGACTGTCATGGTTGTATGTACAGTAGACAATGCACTTAGACTGTCATGGTTGTATGTACAGTAGACAATGCATTTAGACTGCCATGGTTGTATGTACAGTTGACAATGCATTTAGACTGTCATGGTTTTATGTACAGTAGGCAATGTACTTAGACTGTCATGGTTGTATGTACAGTAGACAATGCATTTAGACTGTGATGGTTGTATGTACAGTAGACAATGCACTTAGACTGTCATGGTTGTATGTACAGTAGACAATGCATTTAGACTGTCATGATTGTATGTACAGTAGGCAATGCACTTAGACGGGCATGGTTGTATGTACAGTCGACAATGCATTTAGACTGTCATGGTTGTAACTACAGTAGCCAATGCATTTAGACTGGCATGGTTGTATGTACAGTAGACAATGCACTTAGACTGTGATGGTTGCATGTACAGTAGACAATGCACTTAGACTGTCATGGTTGTATGTACAGTAGACAATGCACTTAGACAGTCATGGTTGTATGTACAGTAGACAATGCATTTAGACTGTCATGGTTTTAAGTACAGTAGACAATGCATTTAGACTGGCATGGCTGTATGTACAGTAGACAATGCATTTAGACTGCCATGGTTGTATGTACAGTTGACAATGCATTTAGACTGTCATGGTTGTATGTACAGTAGGCAATGTACTTATACTGTCATGGTTGTATGTACAGTAGACAATGCATTTAGACTGTGATGGTTGTATGTACAGTAGACAATGCACTTAGACTGTCATGGTTGTATGTACAGTAGACAATGCACTTAGACTGTCATGGCCGTACGTACAGTAGACAATGTATTTAGACTGTCATGGATGTGTGTACAGTAGACATTGCATTTAGACTGTCATGGCTGTATGTACAGTAGACAATGCATTTAGACTGTCATGGTTGTATGTACAGTAGACAAAGCATTTAGACTGTCATGGTTGTATGTACAGTAGACAATGCACTTAGACTGTCGTGGTTGTAACTACAGTAGACAATGCATTTAGACTGGCATGGTTGTATGTACAGTAGACAATGCATTTAGACTGTGATGGTTGTGTGTACAGTAGACAATGCATTTAGACTGTCATGGTTTTAAGTACAGTAGCCAATACATTTAGACTGGAATGGTTGTATGTACAGTAAACAATGCATTTAGACTGTGATGGTTGTGTGTACACTAGACAATGCATTTAGACTGTCATGGTTGTATGTACAGTAGACAATGTACTTAGACTGTGATGGTTGTATGTACACTAGACAATGCATTTAGACTGTCATGGTTGTATGTACAGTAGACAATGCACTTAGACTGTCATGGTTGTATGTACAGTAGACAATGCACTTAGACTGTCATGGTTGTATGTACAGTCGACAATTCATTTAGACTGTGATGGTTGTATGTACAGTAGACAATGCATTAGACTGTCATGCTTGTACGTACAGTAGCCAATGCATTTAGACTGGCATGGTTGTATGTACAGTAAACAATGCATTTAGACTGTGATGGTTGTGTGTACACTAGACAATGCATTTAGACTGTCATGGTTGTATGTACAGTAGACAATGTACTTAGACTGTGATGGTTGTATGTACACTAGACAATGCATTTAGACTGTCATGGCTGTATGTACAGTAGACAATGCACTTAGACTGTCATGGTTGTATGTACAGTAGACAATGCACTTAGACTGTTATGGTTGTATGTACAGTAGACAATGCACTTAGACTGTCATGGCTGTATGTACAGTAGACAATGCACTTAGACTGTCATTGTTGTATGTACAGTATACAATGCATTTAGACCGTGATGGTTGTATGTACAGTAGACAATGCACTTAGACTGTCATGCTTGTACGTACACTAGACAATGCATTTAGACTGTCATGGTTGTATGTACAGTAGACAATGCACTTAGACTGTCATGGTTGTATGTACAGTAGACAATGCACTTAGACTGTCATGGTTGTATGTACAGTCGACAATTCATTTAGACTGTGATGGTTGTATGTACAGTAGACAATGCACTTAGACTGTCATGCTTGTACGTACAGTAGACAATGCACTTAGACTGTCATGGCTGTATGTACAGTAGACAATGCATTTAGACTGTCATGGTTGTATGTACAGTAGACAATGCATTTAGACTGTCAGGGTTGTATGTACAGTAGACAATACATTTCGATTGTCATGGTTGTATGCACATTAGACAATGTACTTAGTGTCATGGTTGTATGTACAGTAGACAATGCATTTAGACTGTGATGGTTGTATGTACAGTAGACAATGCATTTAAACTGTCATGGTTGTATGTACAGTAGACAATGCACTTAGACTGTCATGGTTTTAAGTACAGTAGCCAATGCATTTAGACTGGCATGGTTGTATGTACAGTAAACAATGCATTTAGACTGTGATGGTTGTGTGTACACTAGACAATGCATTTAGACTGTCATGGTTGTATGTACAGTAGACAATGTACTTAGACTGTGATGGTTGTATGTACACTAGACAATGCATTTAGACTGTCATGGCTGTATGTACAGTATACAATGCACTTAGACTGTCATGGTTGTATGTACAGTAGACAATGCACTTAGACTGTTATGGTTGTATGTACAGTAGACAATGCACTTAGACTGTCATGGCTGTATGTACAGTATACAATGCATTTAGACCGTGATGGTTGTATGTACAGTAGACAATGCACTTAGACTGTCATGCTTGTACGTACACTAGACAATGCATTTAGACTGTCATGGTTGTATGTACAGTAGACAATGCACTTAGACTGTCATGGTTGTATGTACAGTAGACAATGCACTTAGACTGTCATGGTTGTATGTACAGTCGACAATTCATTTAGACTGTGATGGTTGTATGTACAGTAGACAATGCACTTAGACTGTCATGCTTGTACGTACAGTAGACAATGCACTTAGACTGTCATGGCTGTATGTACAGTAGACAATGCATTTAGACTGTCATGGTTGTATGTACAGTAGACAATGCATTTAGACTGTCAGGGTTGTATGTACAGTAGACAATACATTTCGATTGTCATGGTTGTATGCACATTAGACAATGTACTTAGTGTCATGGTTGTATGTACAGTAGACAATGCATTTAGACTGTGATGGTTGTATGTACAGTAGACAATGCATTTAAACTGTCATGGTTGTATGTACAGTAGACAATGCACTTAGACTGTCATGGTTTTAAGTACAGTAGCCAATGCATTTAGACTGGCATGGTTGTATGTACAGTAAACAATGCATTTAGACTGTGATGGTTGTGTGTACACTAGACAATGCATTTAGACTGTCATGGTTGTATGTACAGTAGACAATGTACTTAGACTGTGATGGTTGTATGTACACTAGACAATGCATTTAGACTGCCATGGTTGTATGTACAGTTGACAATGCATTTAGACTGTCATGGTTGTATGTACATTAGGCAATGTACTTAGACTGTCATGGTTGTATGTACAGTAGACAATGCATTTAGACTGTGATGGTTGTATGTACAGTAGACAATGCACTTAGACTGTCATGGCTGTATGTACAGTCGACAATGCACTTAGACTGTCATGGTTGTATGTACAGTAGACAATGCATTTAGACTGTCATGGCTGTATGTACAGTAGACAATGCATTTAGACTGCCATGGTTGTATGTACAGTTGACAATGCATTTAGACTGTCATGGTTGTATGTACATTAGGCAATGTACTTAGACTGTCATGGTTGTATGTACAGTAGACAATGCATTTAGACTGTGATGGTTGTATGTACAGTAGACAATGCATTTAAACTGTCATGGTTGTATGTACAGTAGACAATGCACTTAGACTGTCATGGTTTTAAGTACAGTAGCCAATGCATTTAGACTGGCATGGTTGTATGTACAGTAAACAATGCATTTAGACTGTGATGGTTGTGTGTACACTAGACAATGCATTTAGACTGTCATGGTTGTATGTACAGTAGACAATGTACTTAGACTGTGATGGTTGTATGTACACTAGACAATGCATTTAGACTGTCATGGCTGTATGTACAGTAGACAATGCACTTAGACTGTCATGGTTGTATGTACAGTAGACAATGCACTTAGACTGTTATGGTTGTATGTACAGTAGACAATGCACTTAGACTGTCATGGCTGTATGTACAGTAGACAATGCACTTAGACTGTCATTGTTGTATGTACAGTATACAATGCATTTAGACCGTGATGGTTGTATGTACAGTAGACAATGCACTTAGACTGTCATGCTTGTACGTACACTAGACAATGCATTTAGACTGTCATGGTTGTATGTACAGTAGACAATGCACTTAGACTGTCATGGTTGTATGTACAGTAGACAATGCACTTAGACTGTCATGGTTGTATGTACAGTCGACAATTCATTTAGACTGTCATGGTTGTATGTACAGTAGACAATGCATTTAGACTGTCATGATTGTATGTACAGTAGGCAATGCACTTAGACGGGCATGGTTGTATGTACAGTCGACAATGCATTTAGACTGTCATGGTTGTAACTACAGTAGCCAATGCATTTAGACTGGCATGGTTGTATGTACAGTAGACAATGCACTTAGACTGTGATGGTTGCATGTACAGTAGACAATGCACTTAGACTGTCATGGTTGTATGTACAGTAGACAATGCACTTAGACAGTCATGGTTGTATGTACAGTAGACAATGCATTTAGACTGTCATGGTTTTAAGTACAGTAGACAATGCATTTAGACTGGCATGGCTGTATGTACAGTAGACAATGCATTTAGACTGCCATGGTTGTATGTACAGTTGACAATGCATTTAGACTGTCATGGTTGTATGTACAGTAGGCAATGTACTTATACTGTCATGGTTGTATGTACAGTAGACAATGCATTTAGACTGTGATGGTTGTATGTACAGTAGACAATGCACTTAGACTGTCATGGTTGTATGTACAGTAGACAATGCACTTAGACTGTCATGGCCGTACGTACAGTAGACAATGTATTTAGACTGTCATGGATGTGTGTACAGTAGACATTGCATTTAGACTGTCATGGCTGTATGTACAGTAGACAATGCATTTAGACTGTCATGGTTGTATGTACAGTAGACAAAGCATTTAGACTGTCATGGTTGTATGTACAGTAGACAATGCACTTAGACTGTCGTGGTTGTAACTACAGTAGACAATGCATTTAGACTGGCATGGTTGTATGTACAGTAGACAATGCATTTAGACTGTGATGGTTGTGTGTACAGTAGACAATGCATTTAGACTGTCATGGTTTTAAGTACAGTAGCCAATACATTTAGACTGGAATGGTTGTATGTACAGTAAACAATGCATTTAGACTGTGATGGTTGTGTGTACACTAGACAATGCATTTAGACTGTCATGGTTGTATGTACAGTAGACAATGTACTTAGACTGTGATGGTTGTATGTACACTAGACAATGCATTTAGACTGTCATGGTTGTATGTACAGTAGACAATGCACTTAGACTGTCATGGTTGTATGTACAGTAGACAATGCACTTAGACTGTCATGGTTGTATGTACAGTCGACAATTCATTTAGACTGTGATGGTTGTATGTACAGTAGACAATGCATTAGACTGTCATGCTTGTACGTACAGTAGCCAATGCATTTAGACTGGCATGGTTGTATGTACAGTAAACAATGCATTTAGACTGTGATGGTTGTGTGTACACTAGACAATGCATTTAGACTGTCATGGTTGTATGTACAGTAGACAATGTACTTAGACTGTGATGGTTGTATGTACACTAGACAATGCATTTAGACTGTCATGGCTGTATGTACAGTAGACAATGCACTTAGACTGTCATGGTTGTATGTACAGTAGACAATGCACTTAGACTGTTATGGTTGTATGTACAGTAGACAATGCACTTAGACTGTCATGGCTGTATGTACAGTAGACAATGCACTTAGACTGTCATTGTTGTATGTACAGTATACAATGCATTTAGACCGTGATGGTTGTATGTACAGTAGACAATGCACTTAGACTGTCATGCTTGTACGTACACTAGACAATGCATTTAGACTGTCATGGTTGTATGTACAGTAGACAATGCACTTAGACTGTCATGGTTGTATGTACAGTAGACAATGCACTTAGACTGTCATGGTTGTATGTACAGTCGACAATTCATTTAGACTGTGATGGTTGTATGTACAGTAGACAATGCACTTAGACTGTCATGCTTGTACGTACAGTAGACAATGCACTTAGACTGTCATGGCTGTATGTACAGTAGACAATGCATTTAGACTGTCATGGTTGTATGTACAGTAGACAATGCATTTAGACTGTCAGGGTTGTATGTACAGTAGACAATACATTTCGATTGTCATGGTTGTATGCACATTAGACAATGTACTTAGTGTCATGGTTGTATGTACAGTAGACAATGCATTTAGACTGTGATGGTTGTATGTACAGTAGACAATGCATTTAAACTGTCATGGTTGTATGTACAGTAGACAATGCACTTAGACTGTCATGGTTTTAAGTACAGTAGCCAATGCATTTAGACTGGCATGGTTGTATGTACAGTAAACAATGCATTTAGACTGTGATGGTTGTGTGTACACTAGACAATGCATTTAGACTGTCATGGTTGTATGTACAGTAGACAATGTACTTAGACTGTGATGGTTGTATGTACACTAGACAATGCATTTAGACTGTCATGGCTGTATGTACAGTATACAATGCACTTAGACTGTCATGGTTGTATGTACAGTAGACAATGCACTTAGACTGTTATGGTTGTATGTACAGTAGACAATGCACTTAGACTGTCATGGCTGTATGTACAGTATACAATGCATTTAGACCGTGATGGTTGTATGTACAGTAGACAATGCACTTAGACTGTCATGCTTGTACGTACACTAGACAATGCATTTAGACTGTCATGGTTGTATGTACAGTAGACAATGCACTTAGACTGTCATGGTTGTATGTACAGTAGACAATGCACTTAGACTGTCATGGTTGTATGTACAGTCGACAATTCATTTAGACTGTGATGGTTGTATGTACAGTAGACAATGCACTTAGACTGTCATGCTTGTACGTACAGTAGACAATGCACTTAGACTGTCATGGCTGTATGTACAGTAGACAATGCATTTAGACTGTCATGGTTGTATGTACAGTAGACAATGCATTTAGACTGTCAGGGTTGTATGTACAGTAGACAATACATTTCGATTGTCATGGTTGTATGCACATTAGACAATGTACTTAGTGTCATGGTTGTATGTACAGTAGACAATGCATTTAGACTGTGATGGTTGTATGTACAGTAGACAATGCATTTAAACTGTCATGGTTGTATGTACAGTAGACAATGCACTTAGACTGTCATGGTTTTAAGTACAGTAGCCAATGCATTTAGACTGGCATGGTTGTATGTACAGTAAACAATGCATTTAGACTGTGATGGTTGTGTGTACACTAGACAATGCATTTAGACTGTCATGGTTGTATGTACAGTAGACAATGTACTTAGACTGTGATGGTTGTATGTACACTAGACAATGCATTTAGACTGCCATGGTTGTATGTACAGTTGACAATGCATTTAGACTGTCATGGTTGTATGTACATTAGGCAATGTACTTAGACTGTCATGGTTGTATGTACAGTAGACAATGCATTTAGACTGTGATGGTTGTATGTACAGTAGACAATGCACTTAGACTGTCATGGCTGTATGTACAGTCGACAATGCACTTAGACTGTCATGGTTGTATGTACAGTAGACAATGCATTTAGACTGTCATGGCTGTATGTACAGTAGACAATGCATTTAGACTGCCATGGTTGTATGTACAGTTGACAATGCATTTAGACTGTCATGGTTGTATGTACATTAGGCAATGTACTTAGACTGTCATGGTTGTATGTACAGTAGACAATGCATTTAGACTGTGATGGTTGTATGTACAGTAGACAATGCATTTAAACTGTCATGGTTGTATGTACAGTAGACAATGCACTTAGACTGTCATGGTTTTAAGTACAGTAGCCAATGCATTTAGACTGGCATGGTTGTATGTACAGTAAACAATGCATTTAGACTGTGATGGTTGTGTGTACACTAGACAATGCATTTAGACTGTCATGGTTGTATGTACAGTAGACAATGTACTTAGACTGTGATGGTTGTATGTACACTAGACAATGCATTTAGACTGTCATGGCTGTATGTACAGTAGACAATGCACTTAGACTGTCATGGTTGTATGTACAGTAGACAATGCACTTAGACTGTTATGGTTGTATGTACAGTAGACAATGCACTTAGACTGTCATGGCTGTATGTACAGTAGACAATGCACTTAGACTGTCATTGTTGTATGTACAGTATACAATGCATTTAGACCGTGATGGTTGTATGTACAGTAGACAATGCACTTAGACTGTCATGCTTGTACGTACACTAGACAATGCATTTAGACTGTCATGGTTGTATGTACAGTAGACAATGCACTTAGACTGTCATGGTTGTATGTACAGTAGACAATGCACTTAGACTGTCATGGTTGTATGTACAGTCGACAATTCATTTAGACTGTGATGGTTGTATGTACAGTAGACAATGCACTTAGACTGTCATGCTTGTACGTACAGTAGACAATGCACTTAGACTGTCATGGCTGTATGTACAGTAGACAATGCATTTAGACTGTCATGGTTGTATGTACAGTAGACAATGCATTTAGACTGTCAGGGTTGTATGTACAGTAGACAATACATTTCGATTGTCATGGTTGTATGCACATTAGACAATGTACTTAGTGTCATGGTTGTATGTACAGTAGACAATGCATTTAGACTGTGATGGTTGTATGTACAGTAGACAATGCATTTAAACTGTCATGGTTGTATGTACAGTAGACAATGCACTTAGACTGTCATGGTTTTAAGTACAGTAGCCAATGCATTTAGACTGGCATGGTTGTATGTACAGTAAACAATGCATTTAGACTGTGATGGTTGTGTGTACACTAGACAATGCATTTAGACTGTGATGGTTGTATGTACACTAGACAATGCATTTAGACTGCCATGGTTGTATGTACAGTTGACAATGCATTTAGACTGTCATGGTTGTATGTACATTAGGCAATGTACTTAGACTGTCATGGTTGTATGTACAGTAGACAATGCATTTAGACTGTGATGGTTGTATGTACAGTAGACAATGCACTTAGACTGTCATGGCTGTATGTACAGTCGACAATGCACTTAGACTGTCATGGTTGTATGTACAGTAGACAATGCATTTAGACTGTCATGGCTGTATGTACAGTAGACAATGCATTTAGACTGCCATGGTTGTATGTACAGTTGACAATGCATTTAGACTGTCATGGTTGTATGTACATTAGGCAATGTACTTAGACTGTCATGGTTGTATGTACAGTAGACAATGCATTTAGACTGTGATGGTTGTATGTACAGTAGACAATGCACTTAGACTGTCATGGTTGTATGTACAGTAGATAATGCACTTAGACTGTCATGGTTGTATGTACAGTAGACAATGCATTTAGACTGTCATGGCTGTATGTACAGTAGACAATGCATTTAGACTGCCATGGTTGTATGTACAGTTGACAATACATTTAGACTGTCATGGTTGTATGTACAGTAGGCAATGTACTTAGACTGTCATGGTTGTATGTACAGTAGACAATGCATTTAGACTGATGGTTGTATGTACAGTAGACAATGCACTTAGACTGTCATGGTTGTATGTACAGTAGACAATGCATTTAGACTGTCATGATTGTATGTACAGTAGGCAATGCACTTAGACGGGCATGGTTGTATGTACAGTCGACAATGCATTTAGACTGTCATGGTTGTAACTACAGTAGCCAATGCATTTAGACTGGCATGGTTGTATGTACAGTAGACAATGCACTTAGACTGTGATGGTTGCATGTACAGTAGACAATGCACTTAGACTGTCATGGCTGTATGTACAGTAGACAATGCACTTAGACTGTCATGGTTGTATGTACAGTAGACAATGCACTTAGACTGTCGTGGTTGTAACTACAGTAGGCAATGCACTTAGACTGTCATGGCTGTATGTACAGTAGACAATGCATTTAGACTGTCATGGTTGTATGTACAGTAGACAATGCATTTAGACTGTCAGGGTTGTATGTACAGTAGACAATACATTTCGACTGTCATGGTTGTATGTACATTAGACAATGTACTTAGTGTCATGGTTGTATGTACAGTAGACAATGCATTTAGACTGTGATGGTTGTATGTACAGTAGACAATGCATTTAAACTGTCATGGTTGTATGTACAGTAGACAATGCACTTAGACTGTCATGGCTGTATGTACAGTAGACAATACATTTCGACTGTCATGGCCGTACGTACAGTAGACAATCTATTTAGACTGTCATGGTTATGTGTACAGTAGACAATGCATTTAGACTGTCATAGTTGTATGTACAGTAGAAAAAGCATTTAGACTGTCATGGTTGTATGTACAGTAGACAATGCATTTAGACTGTCATGGCTGTATGTACAGTAGACATTGCATTTAGACTGCCATGGTTGTATGTACAGTTGACAATGCATTTAGACTGTCATGGTTGTATGTACAGTAGGCAATGTACTTAGACTGTCATGGTTGTATGTACAGTAGACAATGCATTTAGACTGTGATGGTTGTATGTACAGTAGACAATGCACTTAGATTGTCATGGTTGTATGTACAGTAGACAATGCATTTAGACTGTCATGGTTGTATGTACAGTAGGCAATGCGTTTAGACTGTCATGGTTGTATGTACAGTAGACAATGCATTTATACTGTGATGGTTGTATGTACAGTCGACAATGCATTTAGACTGTCATGGTTGTAACTACAGTAGCCAATGCATTTAGACTGGCATGGTTGTATGTACAGTAGACAATGCACTTAGACTGTGATGGTTGCATGTACAGTAGACAATGCACTTAGACTGTCATGGTTGTATGTACAGTAGACAATGCACTTAGACTGTCATGGTTGTATGTACAGTAGACAATGCATTTAGACTGTCATGGTTTTAAGTACAGTAGCCAATGCATTTAGACTGGCATGGTTGTATGTACAGTAAACAATGCATTTAGACTGTGATGGTTGTATGTACAGTAGACAATGCATTTAGACTGTCATAGTTGTATGTACAGTAGACAATGTACTTAGACTGTGATGGTTGTATGTACACTAGACAAAGCATTTAGACTGTCATGGTTGTATGTACAGGAGACAATGCACTTAGACTGTCATGGTTGTATGTACAGTAGACACTGCATTTAGACTGTCATGGTTGTATGTACAGTAGACAATGTACTTAGACTGTCATGGTTGTATGTACAGTATACAATGCATTTAGACCGTGATGGTTGTATGTACAGTAGACAATGCACTTAGACTGTCATGCTTGTACGTACAGTAGACAATGCACTTAGACTGTCATGGCTGTATGTACAGTAGACAATGCACTTAGACTGTGATGGTTGCATGTACAGTAGACAATGCACTTAGACTGTCATGGTTGTATGTACAGTAGACAATGCACTTAGACTGTCATGGTTGTATGTACAGTAGACAATGCATTTAGACTGTCATGGTTTTAAGTACAGTAGCCAATGCATTTAGACTGGCATGGTTGTATGTACAGTAAACAATGCATTTAGATTGTGATGGTTGTATGTACAGTAGACAATGCATTTAGACTGTCATAGTTGTATGTGCAGTAGACAATGTACTTAGACTGTGATGGTTGTATGTACACTAGACAAAGCATTTAGACTGTCATGGTTGTATGTACAGTAGACAATGCACTTAGACTGTCATGGTTGTATGTACAGTAGACAATGTATTTAGACTGTCATGGTTGTATGTACAGTAGACAATGTACTTAGACTGTCATGGTTGTATGTACAGTATACAATGCATTTAGACCGTGATGGTTGTATGTACAGTAGACAATGCACTTAGACTGTCATGCTTGTACGTACAGTAGACAATGCACTTAGACTGTCATGGCTGTATGTACAGTAGACAATGCACTTAGACTGCCATGGTTGTATGTACAGTTGACAATGCATTTAGACTGTCATGGTTGTATGTACAGTAGGCAATGTACTTATACTGTCATGGTTGTATGTACAGTAGACAATGTATTTAGACTGTCATGGTTGTATGTACAGTAGACAATGTACTTAGACTGTCATGGTTGTATGTACAGTATACAATGCATTTAGACCGTGATGGTTGTATGTACAGTAGACAATGCACTTAGATTGTCATGCTTGTATGTACAGTAGACAATGCATTTAGACTGTCATGGCTGTATGTACAGTAGACAATGCATTTAGACTGCCATGGTTGTATGTACAGTTGACAATGCATTTAGACTGTCATGGTTGTATGTACAGTAGGCAATGCACTTATACTGTCATGGTTGTATGTACAGTAGACAATGCATTTAGACTGTGATGGTTGTATGTACAGTAGACAATGCACTTAGACTGTCATGGTTGTATGTACAGTACACAATGCATTTAGACTGTAATGGTTGTATGTACAGTAGACAGTACATTTCGTCTGTCATGGCCGTATGTACAGTAGACAATGTATTTAGACTGTCATGGATGTGTGTACAGTAGACAATGCATTTAGACTGTCATGGCTGTATGTACAGTAGACAATGCATTTAGACTGTCATGGTTGTATGTACAGTAGACAATGCATTTAGACTGTCATGGTTGTATGTACAGTAGACAAAGCATTTAGACTGTCATGGTTGTATGTACAGTAGACAATGCACTTAGACTGTCGTGGTTGTAACTACAGTAGACAATGCATTTAGACTGGCATGGTTGTATGTACACTAGACAATGCATTTAGACTGTCATGGTTGTATGTACAGTAGACAATGCACTTAGACTGTCATGGTTGTATGTACAGTAGCCAATGCATTTAGACTGGAATGGTTGTATGTACAGTAAACAATGCATTTAGACTGTGATGGTTGTGTGTACACTAGACAATGCATTTAGACTGTCATGCTTGTATGTACAGTAGACAATGTACTTAGACTGTGATGGTTGTATGTACACTAGACAATGCATTTAGACTGTCATGGTTGTATGTACAGTAGACAATGCACTTAGACTGTCATGGTTGTATGTACAGTAGACAATGCACTTAGACTGTCATGGTTGTATGTACAGTAGACAATGCATTTAGACTGTGATGGTTGTATGTACAGTAGACAATGCACTTAGACTGTCATGCTTGTACGTACAGTAGACAATGCACTTAGACTGTCATGGCTGTATATACAGTAGACAATGCATTTAGACTGTCATGGTTGTATGTACAGTAGACAATGCATTTAGACTGTCAGGGTTGTATGTACAGTAGACAATACATTTCGACTGTCATGGTTGTATGTACATTAGACAATGTACTTAGTGTCATGGTTGTATGTACAGTAGACAATGCATTTAGACTGTGATGGTTGTATGTACAGTAGACAATGCACTTAGACTGTCATGGTTGTATGTACAGTAGACAATGCATTTAGACTGTCATGGTTGTATGTACAGTAGACAATGCATTTAGACTGTCATGGTTGTATGTACAGTAGACAATGCATTTAGACTGTCATGGTTGTATGTACAGTAGACAAAGCATTTAGACTGTCATGGTTGTATGTACAGTAGACAATGCACTTAGACTGTCGTGGTTGTAACTACAGTAGACAATGCATTTAGACTGGCATGGTTGTATGTACAGTAGACAATGCATTTAGACTGTCAGGGTTGTATGTACAGTAGACAATACATTTCGACTGTCATGGTTGTATGTACATTAGACAATGTACTTAGTGTCATGGTTGTATGTACAGTAGACAATGCATTTAGACTGTGATGGTTGTATGTACAGTAGACAATGCACTTAGACTGTCATGGTTGTATGTACAGTAGACAATGCATTTAGACTGTCATGGTTGTATGTACAGTAGACAATGCATTTAGACTGTCATGGTTGTATGTACAGTAGACAATGCATTTAGACTGTCATGGTTGTATGTACAGTAGACAAAGCATTTAGACTGTCATGGTTGTATGTACAGTAGACAATGCACTTAGACTGTCGTGGTTGTAACTACAGTAGACAATGCATTTAGACTGGCATGGTTGTATGTACAGTAGACAATGCATTTAGACTGTGATGGTTGTGTGTACAGTAGACAATGCATTTAGACTGTCATGGTTTTAAGTACAGTAGCCAATGCATTTAGACTGGAATGGTTGTATGTACAGCAAACAATGCATTTAGACTGTGATGGTTGTGTGTACACTAGACAATGCATTTAGACTGTCATGGTTGTATGTACAGTAGACAATGTACTTAGACTGTGATGGTTGTATGTACACTAGACAATGCATTTAGACTGTCATGGTTGTATGTACAGTAGACAATGCACTTAGACTGTCATGGTTGTATGTACAGTAGACAATGCACTTAGACTGTCATGGTTGTATGTACAGTAGACAATGCATTTAGACTGTGATGGTTGTATGTACAGTAGACAATGCACTTAGACTGTCATGCTTGTACGTACAGTAGACAATGCACTTAGACTGTCATGGCTGTATATACAGTAGACAATGCATTTAGACTGTCATGGTTGTACGTACAGTAGACAATGCACTTAGACTGTCATGGTTGTATGTACAGTAGACAATGCACTTAGACTGTCATGGTTGTATGTACGGTAGACAATGCATTTAGACTGTGATGGTTGTATGTACAGTAGACAATGCACTTAGACTGTCATGCTTGTACGTACAGTAGACAATGCACTTTGACTGTCATGGCTGTATATACAGTAGACAATGCATTTAGACTGTCATGGTTGTATGTACAGTAGACAATGCATTTAGACTGTCAGGGTTGTATGTACAGTAGACAATACATTTCGACTGTCATGGTTGTATGTACATTAGACAATGTACTTGGTGTCATGGTTGTATGTACAGTAGACAATGCATTTAGACTGTGATGGTTGTATGTACAGTAGATAATGCATTTAGACTGTCATGGTTGTATGTACAGTAGACAATACATTTCGACTGTCATGGCCGTACGTACAGTAGACAATCTATTTAGACTGTCATGGTTATGTGTACAGTAGACAATGCATTTAGACTGTCATAGTTGTATGTACAGTAGAAAAAGCATTTAGACTGTCATGGTTGTATGTACAGTAGACAATGCACTTAGACTGTCGTGGTTGTATGTACAGTAGACAATGCACTTAGACTGTCATGCTTGTACGTACAGTAGACAATGCACTTTGACTGTCATGGCTGTATATACAGTAGACAATGCATTTAGACTGTCATGGTTGTATGTACAGTAGACAATGCATTTAGACTGTCAGGGTTGTATGTACAGTAGACAATACATTTCGACTGTCATGGTTGTATGTACATTAGACAATGTACTTGGTGTCATGGTTGTATGTACAGTAGACAATGCATTTAGACTGCCATGGTTGTATGTACAGTTGACAATGCATTTAGACTGTCATGGTTGTATGTACAGTAGGCAATGCACTTATACTGTCATGGTTGTATGTACAGTAGACAATGCATTTAGACTGTGATGGTTGTATGTACAGTAGACAATGCACTTAGACTGTCATGGTTGTATGTACAGTACACAATGCATTTAGACTGTAATGGTTGTATGTACAGTAGACAGTACATTTCGTCTGTCATGGCCGTATGTACAGTAGACAATGTATTTAGACTGTCATGGATGTGTGTACAGTAGACAATGCATTTAGACTGTCATGGCTGTATGTACAGTAGACAATGCATTTAGACTGTCATGGTTGTATGTACAGTAGACAATGCATTTAGACTGTCATGGTTGTATGTACAGTAGACAAAGCATTTAGACTGTCATGGTTGTATGTACAGTAGACAATGCACTTAGACTGTCGTGGTTGTAACTACAGTAGACAATGCATTTAGACTGGCATGGTTGTATGTACACTAGACAATGCATTTAGACTGTCATGGTTGTATGTACAGTAGACAATGCACTTAGACTGTCATGGTTGTATGTACAGTAGCCAATGCATTTAGACTGGAATGGTTGTATGTACAGTAAACAATGCATTTAGACTGTGATGGTTGTGTGTACACTAGACAATGCATTTAGACTGTCATGCTTGTATGTACAGTAGACAATGTACTTAGACTGTGATGGTTGTATGTACACTAGACAATGCATTTAGACTGTCATGGTTGTATGTACAGTAGACAATGCACTTAGACTGTCATGGTTGTATGTACAGTAGACAATGCACTTAGACTGTCATGGTTGTATGTACAGTAGACAATGCATTTAGACTGTGATGGTTGTATGTACAGTAGACAATGCACTTAGACTGTCATGCTTGTACGTACAGTAGACAATGCACTTAGACTGTCATGGCTGTATATACAGTAGACAATGCATTTAGACTGTCATGGTTGTATGTACAGTAGACAATGCATTTAGACTGTCAGGGTTGTATGTACAGTAGACAATACATTTCGACTGTCATGGTTGTATGTACATTAGACAATGTACTTAGTGTCATGGTTGTATGTACAGTAGACAATGCATTTAGACTGTGATGGTTGTATGTACAGTAGACAATGCACTTAGACTGTCATGGTTGTATGTACAGTAGACAATGCATTTAGACTGTCATGGTTGTATGTACAGTAGACAATGCATTTAGACTGTCATGGTTGTATGTACAGTAGACAATGCATTTAGACTGTCATGGTTGTATGTACAGTAGACAAAGCATTTAGACTGTCATGGTTGTATGTACAGTAGACAATGCACTTAGACTGTCGTGGTTGTAACTACAGTAGACAATGCATTTAGACTGGCATGGTTGTATGTACAGTAGACAATGCATTTAGACTGTCAGGGTTGTATGTACAGTAGACAATACATTTCGACTGTCATGGTTGTATGTACATTAGACAATGTACTTAGTGTCATGGTTGTATGTACAGTAGACAATGCATTTAGACTGTGATGGTTGTATGTACAGTAGACAATGCACTTAGACTGTCATGGTTGTATGTACAGTAGACAATGCATTTAGACTGTCATGGTTGTATGTACAGTAGACAATGCATTTAGACTGTCATGGTTGTATGTACAGTAGACAATGCATTTAGACTGTCATGGTTGTATGTACAGTAGACAAAGCATTTAGACTGTCATGGTTGTATGTACAGTAGACAATGCACTTAGACTGTCGTGGTTGTAACTACAGTAGACAATGCATTTAGACTGGCATGGTTGTATGTACAGTAGACAATGCATTTAGACTGTGATGGTTGTGTGTACAGTAGACAATGCATTTAGACTGTCATGGTTTTAAGTACAGTAGCCAATGCATTTAGACTGGAATGGTTGTATGTACAGCAAACAATGCATTTAGACTGTGATGGTTGTGTGTACACTAGACAATGCATTTAGACTGTCATGGTTGTATGTACAGTAGACAATGTACTTAGACTGTGATGGTTGTATGTACACTAGACAATGCATTTAGACTGTCATGGTTGTATGTACAGTAGACAATGCACTTAGACTGTCATGGTTGTATGTACAGTAGACAATGCACTTAGACTGTCATGGTTGTATGTACAGTAGACAATGCATTTAGACTGTGATGGTTGTATGTACAGTAGACAATGCACTTAGACTGTCATGCTTGTACGTACAGTAGACAATGCACTTAGACTGTCATGGCTGTATATACAGTAGACAATGCATTTAGACTGTCATGGTTGTACGTACAGTAGACAATGCACTTAGACTGTCATGGTTGTATGTACAGTAGACAATGCACTTAGACTGTCATGGTTGTATGTACGGTAGACAATGCATTTAGACTGTGATGGTTGTATGTACAGTAGACAATGCACTTAGACTGTCATGCTTGTACGTACAGTAGACAATGCACTTTGACTGTCATGGCTGTATATACAGTAGACAATGCATTTAGACTGTCATGGTTGTATGTACAGTAGACAATGCATTTAGACTGTCAGGGTTGTATGTACAGTAGACAATACATTTCGACTGTCATGGTTGTATGTACATTAGACAATGTACTTGGTGTCATGGTTGTATGTACAGTAGACAATGCATTTAGACTGTGATGGTTGTATGTACAGTAGATAATGCATTTAGACTGTCATGGTTGTATGTACAGTAGACAATACATTTCGACTGTCATGGCCGTACGTACAGTAGACAATCTATTTAGACTGTCATGGTTATGTGTACAGTAGACAATGCATTTAGACTGTCATAGTTGTATGTACAGTAGAAAAAGCATTTAGACTGTCATGGTTGTATGTACAGTAGACAATGCACTTAGACTGTCGTGGTTGTATGTACAGTAGACAATGCACTTAGACTGTCATGCTTGTACGTACAGTAGACAATGCACTTTGACTGTCATGGCTGTATATACAGTAGACAATGCATTTAGACTGTCATGGTTGTATGTACAGTAGACAATGCATTTAGACTGTCAGGGTTGTATGTACAGTAGACAATACATTTCGACTGTCATGGTTGTATGTACATTAGACAATGTACTTGGTGTCATGGTTGTATGTACAGTAGACAATGCATTTAGACTGTGATGGTTGTATGTACAGTAGACAATGCATTTAGACTGTCATGGTTGTATGTACAGTAGACAATACATTTCGACTGTCATGGCCGTACGTACAGTAGACAATCTATTTAGACTGTCATGGTTATGTGTACAGTAGACAATGCATTTAGACTGTCATAGTTGTATGTACAGTAGAAAAAGCATTTAGACTGTCATGGTTGTATGTACAGTAGACAATGCACTTAGACTGTCGTGGTTGTAACTACAGTAGACAATGCACTTAGACTGTCATGGTTGTATGTACAGTGGACAATGCACTTAGACTGTCATGGTTGTATGTACAGTAGACAATGCATTTAGACTGTCATGGCTGTATGTACAGTAGACAATGCATTTAGACTGTCATGGTTGTATGTACAGTAGACAAAGCATTTAGACTGTCATGGTTGTATGTACAGTAGACAATGCACTTAGACTGTCGTGGTTGTAACTACAGTAGACAATGCATTTAGACTGTCATGGTTGTATGTACAGTAGACAATGCACTTAGACTGTCATGGTTGTATGTACAGTAGACAATGCATTTAGACTGTCATGGTTGTATGTACAGTAGACAATGCATTTAGACTGTCGTGGTTGTATGTACAGTAGACAGTGTACTTAGACTGTCATGGTTGTATGTACAGTCGACAATGCATTTAGACTGTCATGGTTGTATTACAGTAGACAATGCACTTAGACTGTCAGGGTTGTATGTACAGTAGACAATGCATTTAGACTGTCAGGGTTGTATGTACAGTAGACAATGCATTTAGACTGTCATGGTTGTATGTACAGTAGACAATGCATTTAGACTGTCATGGTTGTATGTACAGTAGACAGTACATTTCGACTGTCATGGCCGTACGTACAGTAGACAATGTATTTAGACTGTCATGGATGTGTGTACAGTAGACAATGCATTTAGACTGTCAAGGTTGTATGTACAGTAGACAAAGCATTTAGACTGTCATGGTTGTATGTACAGTAGACAATGCACTTAGACTGTCGTGGTTGTAACTACAGTAGACAATGCATTTAGACTGGCATGGTTGTATGTACACTAGACAATGCATTTAGACTGTCATGGTTGTATGTACAGTAGACAATGCACTTAGACTGTCATGGTTGTATGTACAGTAGCCAATGCATTTAGACTGGAATGGTTGTATGTACAGTAAACAATGCATTTAGACTGTGATGGTTGTGTGTACACTAGACAATGCATTTAGACTGTCATGGTTGTATGTACAGTAGACAATGTACTTAGACTGTGATGGTTGTATGTACACTAGACAATGCATTTAGACTGTCATGGTTGTATGTACAGTAGACAATGCACTTAGACTGTCATGGTTGTATGTACAGTAGACAATGCACTTAGACTGTCATGGTTGTATGTACAGTAGACAATGCATTTAGACTGTGATGGTTGTATGTACAGTAGACAATGCACTTAGACTGTCATGCTTGTACGTACAGTAGACAATGCACTTAGACTGTCATGGCTGTATATACAGTAGACAATGCATTTAGACTGTCATGGTTGTATGTACAGTAGACAATGCATTTAGACTGTCAGGGTTGTATGTACAGTAGACAATACATTTCGACTGTCATGGTTGTATGTACATTAGACAATGTACTTAGTGTCATGGTTGTATGTACAGTAGACAATGCATTTAGACTGTGATGGTTGTATGTACAGTAGACAATGCATTTAGACTGTCATGGTTGTATGTACAGTAGACAATGCACTTAGACTGTCATGGCTGTATGTACAGTAGACAATGCATTCAGACTGTCATGGTTGTATGTACAGTAG
Organism: Petromyzon marinus; assembly: GCF_048934315.1. Classification (NCBI taxonomy): domain Eukaryota; kingdom Metazoa; phylum Chordata; class Hyperoartia; order Petromyzontiformes; family Petromyzontidae; genus Petromyzon; species Petromyzon marinus. The sequence continues at coordinate 3,213,404 of NC_133719.1, forward strand.
ACAATACATTTCGACTGTCATGGCCGTACGTACAGTAGACAATCTATTTAGACTGTCATGGTTATGTGTACAGTAGACAATGCATTTAGACTGTCATAGTTGTATGTACAGTAGAAAAGCATTTAGACTGTCATGGTTGTATGTACAGTAGACAATGCACTTAGACTGTCATGGTTGTATGTACAGTAGACAATGCATTTAGACTGTGATGATTGTATGTACAGTAGACAATGCATTTAGACTGTCATGGTTGTATGTACAGTAGACAATGCACTTAGACTGTCATGGCTGTATGTACAGTAGACAATGCATTTAGACTGTCATGGTTGTATGTACAGTAGACAATACATTTCGACTGTCATGGCCGTACGTACAGTAGACAATCTATTTAGACTGTCATGGTTATGTGTACAGTAGACAATGCATTTAGACTGTCATAGTTGTATGTACAGTAGAAAAAGCATTTAGACTGTCATGGTTGTATGTACAGTAGACAATGCACTTAGACTGTCGTGGTTGTAACTACAGTAGACAATGCACTTAGACTGTCATGGTTGTATGTACAGTGGACAATGCACTTAGACTGTCATGGTTGTATGTACAGTAGACAATGCATTTAGACTGTCATGGTTGTATGTACAGTAGACAATGCATTTAGACTGTCATGGTTGTATGTACAGTAGACAAAGCATTTAGAATGTCATGGTTGTATGTACAGTAGACAATGCACTTAGACTGTCGTGGTTGTAACTACAGTAGACAATGCATTTAGACTGGCATGGTTGTATGTACAGTAGACAATGCATTTAGACTGTGATGGTTGTGTGTACAGTAGACAATGCATTTAGACTGTCATGGTTTTAAGTACAGTAGCCAATGCATTTAGACTGGAATGGTTGTATGTACAGTAAACAATGCATTTAGACTGTGATGGTTGTGTGTACACTAGACAATGCATTTAGACTGTCATGGTTGTATGTACAGTAGACAATGTACTTAGACTGTGATGGTTGTATGTACACTAGACAATGCATTTAGACTGTCATGGTTGTATGTACAGTAGACAATGCACTTAGACTGTCATGGTTGTATGTACAGTAGACAATGCACTTAGACTGTCATGGTTGTATGTACAGTAGACAATGCATTTAGACTGTGATGGTTGTATGTACAGTAGACAATGCACTTAGACTGTCATGCTTGTACGTACAGTAGACAATGCACTTAGACTGTCATGGCTGTATATACAGTAGACAATGCATTTAGACTGTCATGGTTGTATGTACAGTAGACAATGCATTTAGACTGTCAGGGTTGTATGTACAGTAGACAATACATTTCGACTGTCATGGTTGTATGTACATTAGACAATGTACTTGGTGTCATGGTTGTATGTACAGTAGACAATGCATTTAGACTGTGATGGTTGTATGTACAGTAGACAATGCATTTAGACTGTCATGGTTGTATGTACAGTAGACAATGCACTTAGACTGTCATGGGAGTATGTACAGTAGACAATGCATTTAGACTGTCATGGTTGTATGTACAGTAGACAATACATTTCGACTGTCATGGCCGTACGTACAGTAGACAATCTATTTAGACTGTCATGGTTATGTGTACAGTAGACAATGCATTTAGACTGTCATAGTTGTATGTACAGTAGAAAAAGCATTTAGACTGTCATGGTTGTATGTACAGTAGACAATGCACTTAGACTGTCGTGGTTGTAACTACAGTAGACAATGCACTTAGACTGTCATGGTTGTATGTACAGTGGACAATGCACTTAGACTGTCATGGTTGTATGTACAGTAGACAATGCATTTAGACTGTCATGGCTGTATGTACAGTAGACAATGCATTTAGACTGTCATGGTTGTATGTACAGTAGACAAAGCATTTAGACTGTCATGGTTGTATGTACAGTAGACAATGCACTTAGACTGTCGTGGTTGTAACTACAGTAGACAATGCATTTAGACTGTCATGGTTGTATGTACAGTAGACAATGCACTTAGACTGTCATGGTTGTATGTACAGTAGACAATGCATTTAGACTGTCATGGTTGTATGTACAGTAGACAAAGCATTTAGACTGTCATGGTTGTATGTACAGTAGACAATGTACTTAGACTGTCATGGTTGTATGTACAGTATACAATGCATTTAGACCGTGATGGTTGTATGTACAGTAGACAATGCACTTAGACTGTCATGCTTGTACGTACAGTAGACAATGCACTTAGACTGTCATGGCTGTATGTACAGTAGACAATGCACTTAGACTGTGATGGTTGCATGTACAGTAGACAATGCACTTAGACTGTCATGGTTGTATGTACAGTAGACAATGCACTTAGACTGTCATGGTTGTATGTACAGTAGACAATGCATTTAGACTGTCATGGTTTTAAGTACAGTAGCCAATGCATTTAGACTGGCATGGTTGTATGTACAGTAAACAATGCATTTAGATTGTGATGGTTGTATGTACAGTAGACAATGCATTTAGACTGTCATAGTTGTATGTGCAGTAGACAATGTACTTAGACTGTGATGGTTGTATGTACACTAGACAAAGCATTTAGACTGTCATGGTTGTATGTACAGTAGACAATGCACTTAGACTGTCATGGTTGTATGTACAGTAGACAATGTATTTAGACTGTCATGGTTGTATGTACAGTAGACAATGTACTTAGACTGTCATGGTTGTATGTACAGTATACAATGCATTTAGACCGTGATGGTTGTATGTACAGTAGACAATGCACTTAGACTGTCATGCTTGTACGTACAGTAGACAATGCACTTAGACTGTCATGGCTGTATGTACAGTAGACAATGCACTTAGACTGCCATGGTTGTATGTACAGTTGACAATGCATTTAGACTGTCATGGTTGTATGTACAGTAGGCAATGTACTTATACTGTCATGGTTGTATGTACAGTAGACAATGTATTTAGACTGTCATGGTTGTATGTACAGTAGACAATGTACTTAGACTGTCATGGTTGTATGTACAGTATACAATGCATTTAGACCGTGATGGTTGTATGTACAGTAGACAATGCACTTAGATTGTCATGCTTGTATGTACAGTAGACAATGCATTTAGACTGTCATGGCTGTATGTACAGTAGACAATGCATTTAGACTGCCATGGTTGTATGTACAGTTGACAATGCATTTAGACTGTCATGGTTGTATGTACAGTAGGCAATGCACTTATACTGTCATGGTTGTATGTACAGTAGACAATGCATTTAGACTGTGATGGTTGTATGTACAGTAGACAATGCACTTAGACTGTCATGGTTGTATGTACAGTACACAATGCATTTAGACTGTAATGGTTGTATGTACAGTAGACAGTACATTTCGTCTGTCATGGCCGTATGTACAGTAGACAATGTATTTAGACTGTCATGGATGTGTGTACAGTAGACAATGCATTTAGACTGTCATGGCTGTATGTACAGTAGACAATGCATTTAGACTGTCATGGTTGTATGTACAGTAGACAATGCATTTAGACTGTCATGGTTGTATGTACAGTAGACAAAGCATTTAGACTGTCATGGTTGTATGTACAGTAGACAATGCACTTAGACTGTCGTGGTTGTAACTACAGTAGACAATGCATTTAGACTGGCATGGTTGTATGTACACTAGACAATGCATTTAGACTGTCATGGTTGTATGTACAGTAGACAATGCACTTAGACTGTCATGGTTGTATGTACAGTAGCCAATGCATTTAGACTGGAATGGTTGTATGTACAGTAAACAATGCATTTAGACTGTGATGGTTGTGTGTACACTAGACAATGCATTTAGACTGTCATGCTTGTATGTACAGTAGACAATGTACTTAGACTGTGATGGTTGTATGTACACTAGACAATGCATTTAGACTGTCATGGTTGTATGTACAGTAGACAATGCACTTAGACTGTCATGGTTGTATGTACAGTAGACAATGCACTTAGACTGTCATGGTTGTATGTACAGTAGACAATGCATTTAGACTGTGATGGTTGTATGTACAGTAGACAATGCACTTAGACTGTCATGCTTGTACGTACAGTAGACAATGCACTTAGACTGTCATGGCTGTATATACAGTAGACAATGCATTTAGACTGTCATGGTTGTATGTACAGTAGACAATGCATTTAGACTGTCAGGGTTGTATGTACAGTAGACAATACATTTCGACTGTCATGGTTGTATGTACATTAGACAATGTACTTAGTGTCATGGTTGTATGTACAGTAGACAATGCATTTAGACTGTGATGGTTGTATGTACAGTAGACAATGCACTTAGACTGTCATGGTTGTATGTACAGTAGACAATGCATTTAGACTGTCATGGTTGTATGTACAGTAGACAATGCATTTAGACTGTCATGGTTGTATGTACAGTAGACAATGCATTTAGACTGTCATGGTTGTATGTACAGTAGACAAAGCATTTAGACTGTCATGGTTGTATGTACAGTAGACAATGCACTTAGACTGTCGTGGTTGTAACTACAGTAGACAATGCATTTAGACTGGCATGGTTGTATGTACAGTAGACAATGCATTTAGACTGTCAGGGTTGTATGTACAGTAGACAATACATTTCGACTGTCATGGTTGTATGTACATTAGACAATGTACTTAGTGTCATGGTTGTATGTACAGTAGACAATGCATTTAGACTGTGATGGTTGTATGTACAGTAGACAATGCACTTAGACTGTCATGGTTGTATGTACAGTAGACAATGCATTTAGACTGTCATGGTTGTATGTACAGTAGACAATGCATTTAGACTGTCATGGTTGTATGTACAGTAGACAATGCATTTAGACTGTCATGGTTGTATGTACAGTAGACAAAGCATTTAGACTGTCATGGTTGTATGTACAGTAGACAATGCACTTAGACTGTCGTGGTTGTAACTACAGTAGACAATGCATTTAGACTGGCATGGTTGTATGTACAGTAGACAATGCATTTAGACTGTGATGGTTGTGTGTACAGTAGACAATGCATTTAGACTGTCATGGTTTTAAGTACAGTAGCCAATGCATTTAGACTGGAATGGTTGTATGTACAGCAAACAATGCATTTAGACTGTGATGGTTGTGTGTACACTAGACAATGCATTTAGACTGTCATGGTTGTATGTACAGTAGACAATGTACTTAGACTGTGATGGTTGTATGTACACTAGACAATGCATTTAGACTGTCATGGTTGTATGTACAGTAGACAATGCACTTAGACTGTCATGGTTGTATGTACAGTAGACAATGCACTTAGACTGTCATGGTTGTATGTACAGTAGACAATGCATTTAGACTGTGATGGTTGTATGTACAGTAGACAATGCACTTAGACTGTCATGCTTGTACGTACAGTAGACAATGCACTTAGACTGTCATGGCTGTATATACAGTAGACAATGCATTTAGACTGTCATGGTTGTACGTACAGTAGACAATGCACTTAGACTGTCATGGTTGTATGTACAGTAGACAATGCACTTAGACTGTCATGGTTGTATGTACGGTAGACAATGCATTTAGACTGTGATGGTTGTATGTACAGTAGACAATGCACTTAGACTGTCATGCTTGTACGTACAGTAGACAATGCACTTTGACTGTCATGGCTGTATATACAGTAGACAATGCATTTAGACTGTCATGGTTGTATGTACAGTAGACAATGCATTTAGACTGTCAGGGTTGTATGTACAGTAGACAATACATTTCGACTGTCATGGTTGTATGTACATTAGACAATGTACTTGGTGTCATGGTTGTATGTACAGTAGACAATGCATTTAGACTGTGATGGTTGTATGTACAGTAGATAATGCATTTAGACTGTCATGGTTGTATGTACAGTAGACAATACATTTCGACTGTCATGGCCGTACGTACAGTAGACAATCTATTTAGACTGTCATGGTTATGTGTACAGTAGACAATGCATTTAGACTGTCATAGTTGTATGTACAGTAGAAAAAGCATTTAGACTGTCATTGTTGTATGTACAGTAGACAATGCACTTAGACTGTCGTGGTTGTATGTACAGTAGACAATGCACTTAGACTGTCATGCTTGTACGTACAGTAGACAATGCACTTTGACTGTCATGGCTGTATATACAGTAGACAATGCATTTAGACTGTCATGGTTGTATGTACAGTAGACAATGCATTTAGACTGTCAGGGTTGTATGTACAGTAGACAATACATTTCGACTGTCATGGTTGTATGTACATTAGACAATGTACTTGGTGTCATGGTTGTATGTACAGTAGACAATGCATTTAGACTGTGATGGTTGTATGTACAGTAGACAATGCATTTAGACTGTCATGGTTGTATGTACAGTAGACAATACATTTCGACTGTCATGGCCGTACGTACAGTAGACAATCTATTTAGACTGTCATGGTTATGTGTACAGTAGACAATGCATTTAGACTGTCATAGTTGTATGTACAGTAGAAAAAGCATTTAGACTGTCATGGTTGTATGTACAGTAGACAATGCACTTAGACTGTCGTGGTTGTAACTACAGTAGACAATGCACTTAGACTGTCATGGTTGTATGTACAGTGGACAATGCACTTAGACTGTCATGGTTGTATGTACAGTAGACAATGCATTTAGACTGTCATGGCTGTATGTACAGTAGACAATGCATTTAGACTGTCATGGTTGTATGTACAGTAGACAAAGCATTTAGACTGTCATGGTTGTATGTACAGTAGACAATGCACTTAGACTGTCGTGGTTGTAACTACAGTAGACAATGCATTTAGACTGTCATGGTTGTATGTACAGTAGACAATGCACTTAGACTGTCATGGTTGTATGTACAGTAGACAATGCATTTAGACTGTCATGGTTGTATGTACAGTAGACAATGCATTTAGACTGTCGTGGTTGTATGTACAGTAGACAGTGTACTTAGACTGTCATGGTTGTATGTACAGTCGACAATGCATTTAGACTGTCATGGTTGTATTACAGTAGACAATGCACTTAGACTGTCAGGGTTGTATGTACAGTAGACAATGCATTTAGACTGTCAGGGTTGTATGTACAGTAGACAATGCATTTAGACTGTCATGGTTGTATGTACAGTAGACAATGCATTTAGACTGTCATGGTTGTATGTACAGTAGACAGTACATTTCGACTGTCATGGCCGTACGTACAGTAGACAATGTATTTAGACTGTCATGGATGTGTGTACAGTAGACAATGCATTTAGACTGTCAAGGTTGTATGTACAGTAGACAAAGCATTTAGACTGTCATGGTTGTATGTACAGTAGACAATGCACTTAGACTGTCGTGGTTGTAACTACAGTAGACAATGCATTTAGACTGGCATGGTTGTATGTACACTAGACAATGCATTTAGACTGTCATGGTTGTATGTACAGTAGACAATGCACTTAGACTGTCATGGTTGTATGTACAGTAGCCAATGCATTTAGACTGGAATGGTTGTATGTACAGTAAACAATGCATTTAGACTGTGATGGTTGTGTGTACACTAGACAATGCATTTAGACTGTCATGGTTGTATGTACAGTAGACAATGTACTTAGACTGTGATGGTTGTATGTACACTAGACAATGCATTTAGACTGTCATGGTTGTATGTACAGTAGACAATGCACTTAGACTGTCATGGTTGTATGTACAGTAGACAATGCACTTAGACTGTCATGGTTGTATGTACAGTAGACAATGCATTTAGACTGTGATGGTTGTATGTACAGTAGACAATGCACTTAGACTGTCATGCTTGTACGTACAGTAGACAATGCACTTAGACTGTCATGGCTGTATATACAGTAGACAATGCATTTAGACTGTCATGGTTGTATGTACAGTAGACAATGCATTTAGACTGTCAGGGTTGTATGTACAGTAGACAATACATTTCGACTGTCATGGTTGTATGTACATTAGACAATGTACTTAGTGTCATGGTTGTATGTACAGTAGACAATGCATTTAGACTGTGATGGTTGTATGTACAGTAGACAATGCATTTAGACTGTCATGGTTGTATGTACAGTAGACAATGCACTTAGACTGTCATGGCTGTATGTACAGTAGACAATGCATTCAGACTGTCATGGTTGTATGTACAGTAGACAATACATTTCGACTGTCATGGCCGTACGTACAGTAGACAATCTATTTAGACTGTCATGGTTATGTGTACAGTAGACAATGCATTTAGACTGTCATAGTTGTATGTACAGTAGAAAAGCATTTAGACTGTCATGGTTGTATGTACAGTAGACAATGCACTTAGACTGTCATGGTTGTATGTACAGTAGACAATGCATTTAGACTGTGATGATTGTATGTACAGTAGACAATGCATTTAGACTGTCATTGTTGTATGTACAGTAGACAATGCACTTAGACTGTCATGGCTGTATGTACAGTAGACAATGCATTTAGACTGTCATGGTTGTATGTACAGTAGACAATACATTTCGACTGTCATGGCCGTACGTACAGTAGACAATCTATTTAGACTGTCATGGTTATGTGTACAGTAGACAATGCATTTAGACTGTCATAGTTGTATGTACAGTAGAAAAAGCATTTAGACTGTCATGGTTGTATGTACAGTAGACAATGCACTTAGACTGTCGTGGTTGTAACTACAGTAGACAATGCACTTAGACTGTCATGGTTGTATGTACAGTGGACAATGCACTTAGACTGTCATGGTTGTATGTACAGTAGACAATGCATTTAGACTGTCATGGTTGTATGTACAGTAGACAATGCATTTAGACTGTCATGGTTGTATGTACAGTAGACAAAGCATTTAGAATGTCATGGTTGTATGTACAGTAGACAATGCACTTAGACTGTCGTGGTTGTAACTACAGTAGACAATGCATTTAGACTGGCATGGTTGTATGTACAGTAGACAATGCATTTAGACTGTGATGGTTGTGTGTACAGTAGACAATGCATTTAGACTGTCATGGTTTTAAGTACAGTAGCCAATGCATTTAGACTGGAATGGTTGTATGTACAGTAAACAATGCATTTAGACTGTGATGGTTGTGTGTACACTAGACAATGCATTTAGACTGTCATGGTTGTATGTACAGTAGACAATGTACTTAGACTGTGATGGTTGTATGTACACTAGACAATGCATTTAGACTGTCATGGTTGTATGTACAGTAGACAATGCACTTAGACTGTCATGGTTGTATGTACAGTAGACAATGCACTTAGACTGTCATGGTTGTATGTACAGTAGACAATGCATTTAGACTGTGATGGTTGTATGTACAGTAGACAATGCACTTAGACTGTCATGCTTGTACGTACAGTAGACAATGCACTTAGACTGTCATGGCTGTATATACAGTAGACAATGCATTTAGACTGTCATGGTTGTATGTACAGTAGACAATGCATTTAGACTGTCAGGGTTGTATGTACAGTAGACAATACATTTCGACTGTCATGGTTGTATGTACATTAGACAATGTACTTGGTGTCATGGTTGTATGTACAGTAGACAATGCATTTAGACTGTGATGGTTGTATGTACAGTAGACAATGCATTTAGACTGTCATGGTTGTATGTACAGTAGACAATGCACTTAGACTGTCATGGCTGTATGTACAGTAGACAATGCATTTAGACTGTCATGGTTGTATGTACAGTAGACAATACATTTCGACTGTCATGGTTGTATGTACAGTAGACAAAGCATTTAGACTGTCATGGTTGTATGTACAGTAGACAATGCACTTAGACTGTCGTGGTTGTAACTACAGTAGACAATGCATTTAGACTGGCATGGTTGTATGTACAGTAGACAATGCATTTAGACTGTGATGGTTGTGTGTACAGTAGACAATGCATTTAGACTGTCATGGTTTTAAGTACAGTAGCCAATGCATTTAGACTGGAATGGTTGTATGTACAGCAAACAATGCATTTAGACTGTGATGGTTGTGTGTACACTAGACAATGCATTTAGACTGTCATGGTTGTATGTACAGTAGACAATGTACTTAGACTGTGATGGTTGTATGTACACTAGACAATGCATTTAGACTGTCATGGTTGTATGTACAGTAGACAATGCACTTAGACTGTCATGGTTGTATGTACAGTAGACAATGCACTTAGACTGTCATGGTTGTATGTACAGTAGACAATGCATTTAGACTGTGATGGTTGTATGTACAGTAGACAATGCACTTAGACTGTCATGCTTGTACGTACAGTAGACAATGCACTTAGACTGTCATGGCTGTATATACAGTAGACAATGCATTTAGACTGTCATGGTTGTACGTACAGTAGACAATGCACTTAGACTGTCATGGTTGTATGTACAGTAGACAATGCACTTAGACTGTCATGGTTGTATGTACGGTAGACAATGCATTTAGACTGTGATGGTTGTATGTACAGTAGACAATGCACTTAGACTGTCATGCTTGTACGTACAGTAGACAATGCACTTTGACTGTCATGGCTGTATATACAGTAGACAATGCATTTAGACTGTCATGGTTGTATGTACAGTAGACAATGCATTTAGACTGTCAGGGTTGTATGTACAGTAGACAATACATTTCGACTGTCATGGTTGTATGTACATTAGACAATGTACTTGGTGTCATGGTTGTATGTACAGTAGACAATGCATTTAGACTGTGATGGTTGTATGTACAGTAGATAATGCATTTAGACTGTCATGGTTGTATGTACAGTAGACAATACATTTCGACTGTCATGGCCGTACGTACAGTAGACAATCTATTTAGACTGTCATGGTTATGTGTACAGTAGACAATGCATTTAGACTGTCATAGTTGTATGTACAGTAGAAAAAGCATTTAGACTGTCATGGTTGTATGTACAGTAGACAATGCACTTAGACTGTCGTGGTTGTATGTACAGTAGACAATGCACTTAGACTGTCATGCTTGTACGTACAGTAGACAATGCACTTTGACTGTCATGGCTGTATATACAGTAGACAATGCATTTAGACTGTCATGGTTGTATGTACAGTAGACAATGCATTTAGACTGTCAGGGTTGTATGTACAGTAGACAATACATTTCGACTGTCATGGTTGTATGTACATTAGACAATGTACTTGGTGTCATGGTTGTATGTACAGTAGACAATGCATTTAGACTGTGATGGTTGTATGTACAGTAGACAATGCATTTAGACTGTCATGGTTGTATGTACAGTAGACAATACATTTCGACTGTCATGGCCGTACGTACAGTAGACAATCTATTTAGACTGTCATGGTTATGTGTACAGTAGACAATGCATTTAGACTGTCATAGTTGTATGTACAGTAGAAAAAGCATTTAGACTGTCATGGTTGTATGTACAGTAGACAATGCACTTAGACTGTCGTGGTTGTAACTACAGTAGACAATGCACTTAGACTGTCATGGTTGTATGTACAGTGGACAATGCACTTAGACTGTCATGGTTGTATGTACAGTAGACAATGCATTTAGACTGTCATGGCTGTATGTACAGTAGACAATGCATTTAGACTGTCATGGTTGTATGTACAGTAGACAAAGCATTTAGACTGTCATGGTTGTATGTACAGTAGACAATGCACTTAGACTGTCGTGGTTGTAACTACAGTAGACAATGCATTTAGACTGTCATGGTTGTATGTACAGTAGACAATGCACTTAGACTGTCATGGTTGTATGTACAGTAGACAATGCATTTAGACTGTCATGGTTGTATGTACAGTAGACAATGCATTTAGACTGTCGTGGTTGTATGTACAGTAGACAGTGTACTTAGACTGTCATGGTTGTATGTACAGTCGACAATGCATTTAGACTGTCATGGTTGTATTACAGTAGACAATGCACTTAGACTGTCAGGGTTGTATGTACAGTAGACAATGCATTTAGACTGTCAGGGTTGTATGTACAGTAGACAATGCATTTAGACTGTCATGGTTGTATGTACAGTAGACAATGCATTTAGACTGTCATGGTTGTATGTACAGTAGACAGTACATTTCGACTGTCATGGCCGTACGTACAGTAGACAATGTATTTAGACTGTCATGGATGTGTGTACAGTAGACAATGCATTTAGACTGTCAAGGTTGTATGTACAGTAGACAAAGCATTTAGACTGTCATGGTTGTATGTACAGTAGACAATGCACTTAGACTGTCGTGGTTGTAACTACAGTAGACAATGCATTTAGACTGGCATGGTTGTATGTACACTAGACAATGCATTTAGACTGTCATGGTTGTATGTACAGTAGACAATGCACTTAGACTGTCATGGTTGTATGTACAGTAGCCAATGCATTTAGACTGGAATGGTTGTATGTACAGTAAACAATGCATTTAGACTGTGATGGTTGTGTGTACACTAGACAATGCATTTAGACTGTCATGGTTGTATGTACAGTAGACAATGTACTTAGACTGTGATGGTTGTATGTACACTAGACAATGCATTTAGACTGTCATGGTTGTATGTACAGTAGACAATGCACTTAGACTGTCATGGTTGTATGTACAGTAGACAATGCACTTAGACTGTCATGGTTGTATGTACAGTAGACAATGCATTTAGACTGTGATGGTTGTATGTACAGTAGACAATGCACTTAGACTGTCATGCTTGTACGTACAGTAGACAATGCACTTAGACTGTCATGGCTGTATATACAGTAGACAATGCATTTAGACTGTCATGGTTGTATGTACAGTAGACAATGCATTTAGACTGTCAGGGTTGTATGTACAGTAGACAATACATTTCGACTGTCATGGTTGTATGTACATTAGACAATGTACTTAGTGTCATGGTTGTATGTACAGTAGACAATGCATTTAGACTGTGATGGTTGTATGTACAGTAGACAATGCATTTAGACTGTCATGGTTGTATGTACAGTAGACAATGCACTTAGACTGTCATGGCTGTATGTACAGTAGACAATGCATTCAGACTGTCATGGTTGTATGTACAGTAGACAATACATTTCGACTGTCATGGCCGTACGTACAGTAGACAATCTATTTAGACTGTCATGGTTATGTGTACAGTAGACAATGCATTTAGACTGTCATAGTTGTATGTACAGTAGAAAAGCATTTAGACTGTCATGGTTGTATGTACAGTAGACAATGCACTTAGACTGTCATGGTTGTATGTACAGTAGACAATGCATTTAGACTGTGATGATTGTATGTACAGTAGACAATGCATTTAGACTGTCATTGTTGTATGTACAGTAGACAATGCACTTAGACTGTCATGGCTGTATGTACAGTAGACAATGCATTTAGACTGTCATGGTTGTATGTACAGTAGACAATACATTTCGACTGTCATGGCCGTACGTACAGTAGACAATCTATTTAGACTGTCATGGTTATGTGTACAGTAGACAATGCATTTAGACTGTCATAGTTGTATGTACAGTAGAAAAAGCATTTAGACTGTCATGGTTGTATGTACAGTAGACAATGCACTTAGACTGTCGTGGTTGTAACTACAGTAGACAATGCACTTAGACTGTCATGGTTGTATGTACAGTGGACAATGCACTTAGACTGTCATGGTTGTATGTACAGTAGACAATGCATTTAGACTGTCATGGTTGTATGTACAGTAGACAATGCATTTAGACTGTCATGGTTGTATGTACAGTAGACAAAGCATTTAGAATGTCATGGTTGTATGTACAGTAGACAATGCACTTAGACTGTCGTGGTTGTAACTACAGTAGACAATGCATTTAGACTGGCATGGTTGTATGTACAGTAGACAATGCATTTAGACTGTGATGGTTGTGTGTACAGTAGACAATGCATTTAGACTGTCATGGTTTTAAGTACAGTAGCCAATGCATTTAGACTGGAATGGTTGTATGTACAGTAAACAATGCATTTAGACTGTGATGGTTGTGTGTACACTAGACAATGCATTTAGACTGTCATGGTTGTATGTACAGTAGACAATGTACTTAGACTGTGATGGTTGTATGTACACTAGACAATGCATTTAGACTGTCATGGTTGTATGTACAGTAGACAATGCACTTAGACTGTCATGGTTGTATGTACAGTAGACAATGCACTTAGACTGTCATGGTTGTATGTACAGTAGACAATGCATTTAGACTGTGATGGTTGTATGTACAGTAGACAATGCACTTAGACTGTCATGCTTGTACGTACAGTAGACAATGCACTTAGACTGTCATGGCTGTATATACAGTAGACAATGCATTTAGACTGTCATGGTTGTATGTACAGTAGACAATGCATTTAGACTGTCAGGGTTGTATGTACAGTAGACAATACATTTCGACTGTCATGGTTGTATGTACATTAGACAATGTACTTGGTGTCATGGTTGTATGTACAGTAGACAATGCATTTAGACTGTGATGGTTGTATGTACAGTAGACAATGCATTTAGACTGTCATGGTTGTATGTACAGTAGACAATGCACTTAGACTGTCATGGCTGTATGTACAGTAGACAATGCATTTAGACTGTCATGGTTGTATGTACAGTAGACAATACATTTCGACTGTCATGGCCGTACGTACAGTAGACAATCTATTTAGACTGTCATGGTTATGTGTACAGTAGACAATGCATTTAGACTGTCATAGTTGTATGTACAGTAGAAAAAGCATTTAGACTGTCATGGTTGTATGTACAGTAGACAATGCACTTAGACTGTCGTGGTTGTAACTACAGTAGACAATGCACTTAGACTGTCATGGTTGTATGTACAGTGGACAATGCACTTAGACTGTCATGGTTGTATGTACAGTAGACAATGCATTTAGACTGTCATGGCTGTATGTACAGTAGACAATGCATTTAGACTGTCATGGTTGTATGTACAGTAGACAAAGCATTTAGACTGTCATGGTTGTATGTACAGTAGACAATGCACTTAGACTGTCGTGGTTGTAACTACAGTAGACAATGCATTTAGACTGTCATGGTTGTATGTACAGTAGACAATGCACTTAGACTGTCATGGTTGTATGTACAGTAGACAATGCATTTAGACTGTCATGGTTGTATGTACAGTAGACAATGCATTTAGACTGTCGTGGTTGTATGTACAGTAGACAGTGTACTTAGACTGTCATGGTTGTATGTACAGTCGACAATGCATTTAGACTGTGATGGTTGTATTACAGTAGACAATGCACTTAGACTGTCAGGGTTGTATGTACAGTAGACAATGCATTTAGACTGTCATGGTTGTATGTACAGTAGACAATGCACTTAGACTGTCATGGTTGTACGTACAGTAGACAATGAACTTAGACTGTCATGGTTGTATGTACAGTAGACAATGCATTTAGACTGTCATGGTTGTATGTACAGTAGACAGTACATTTCGACTGTCATGGCCGTACGTACAGTAGACAATGTATTTAGACTGTCATGGATGTGTGTACAGTAGACAATGCATTTAGACTGTCATGGCTGTAGGTACAGTAGACAATGCATTTAGACTGTCATGGTTGTATGTACAGTAGACAAAGCATTTAGACTGTCATGGTTGTATGTACAGTAGACAGTGCACTTAGACTGTCGTGGTTGTAACTACAGTAGACAATGCATTTAGACTGGCATGGTTGTATGTACACTAGACAATGCATTTAGACTGTCATGGTTGTATGTACAGTAGACAATGCACTTAGACTGTCATGGTTGTATGTACAGTAGCCAATGCATTTAGACTGGAATGGTTGTATGTACAGTAAACAATGCATTTAGACTGTGATGGTTGTGTGTACACTAGACAATGCATTTAGACTGTCATGGTTGTATGTACAGTAGACAATGTACTTAGACTGTGATGGTTGTATGTACACTAGACAATGCATTTAGACTGTCATGGTTGTATGTACAGTAGACAATGCACTTAGACTGTCATGGTTGTATGTACAGTAGACAATGCACTTAGACTGTCATGGTTGTATGTACAGTAGACAATGCATTTAGACTGTGATGGTTGTATGTACAGTAGACAATGCACTTAGACTGTCATGCTTGTACGTACAGTAGACAATGCACTTAGACTGTCATGGCTGTATATACAGTAGACAATGCATTTAGACTGTCATGGTTGTATGTACAGTAGACAATGCATTTAGACTGTCAGGGTTGTATGTACAGTAGACAATACATTTCGACTGTCATGGTTGTATGTACATTAGACAATGTACTTAGTGTCATGGTTGTATGTACAGTAGACAATGCATTTAGACTGTGATGGTTGTATGTACAGTAGACAATGCATTTAGACTGTCATGGTTGTATGTACAGTAGACAATGCACTTAGACTGTCATGGCTGTATGTACAGTAGACAATGCATTTAGACTGTCATGGTTGTATGTACAGTAGACAATACATTTCGACTGTCATGGCCGTACGTACAGTAGACAATCTATTTAGACTGTCATGGTTATGTGTACAGTAGACAATGCATTTAGACTGTCATAGTTGTATGTACAGTAGAAAAAGCATTTAGACTGTCATGGTTGTATGTACAGTAGACAATGCACTTAGACTGTCGTGGTTGTAACTACAGTAGACAATGCACTTAGACTGTCATGGTTGTATGTACAGTGGACAATGCACTTAGACTGTCATGGTTGTATGTACAGTAGACAATGCATTTAGACTGTCATGGCTGTATGTACAGTAGACAATGCATTTAGACTGTCATGGTTGTATGTACAGTAGACAAAGCATTTAGACTGTCATGGTTGTATGTACAGTAGACAATGCACTTAGACTGTCGTGGTTGTAACTACAGTAGACAATGCATTTAGACTGTCATGGTTGTATGTACAGTAGACAATGCACTTAGACTGTCATGGTTGTATGTACAGTAGACAATGCATTTAGACTGTCATGGTTGCATGTACAGTAGACAATGCACTTAGACTGTCATGGCTGTATGTACAGTAGACAATGCATTTAGACTGTCATGGTTGTATGTACAGTAGACAATACATTTCGACTGTCATGGCCGTACGTACAGTAGACAATCTATTTAGACTGTCATGGTTATGTGTACAGTAGACAATGCATTTAGACTGTCATAGTTGTATGTACAGTAGAAAAAGCATTTAGACTGTCATGGTTGTATGTACAGTAGACAATGCACTTAGACTGTCGTGGTTGTAACTACAGTAGACAATGCACTTAGACTGTCATGGTTGTATGTACAGTGGACAATGCACTTAGACTGTCATGGTTGTATGTACAGTAGACAATGCATTTAGACTGTCATGGCTGTATGTACAGTAGACAATGCATTTAGACTGTCATGGTTGTATGTACAGTAGACAAAGCATTTAGACTGTCATGGTTGTATGTACAGTAGACAATGCACTTAGACTGTCGTGGTTGTAACTACAGTAGACAATGCATTTAGACTGTCATGGTTGTATGTACAGTAGACAATGCACTTAGACTGTCATGGTTGTATGTACAGTAGACAATGCATTTAGACTGTCATGGTTGTATGTACAGTAGACAATGCATTTAGACTGTCGTGGTTGTATGTACAGTAGACAATGTACTTAGACTGTCATGGTTGTATGTACAGTCGACAATGCATTTAGACTGTGATGGTTGTATTACAGTAGACAATGCACTTAGACTGTCAGGGTTGTATGTACAGTAGACAATGCATTTAGACTGTCATGGTTGTATGTACAGTAGACAATGCACTTAGACTGTCATGGTTGTACGTACAGTAGACAATGAACTTAGACTGTCATGGTTGTATGTACAGTAGACAATGCATTTAGACTGTCATGGTTGTATGTACAGTAGACAGTACATTTCGACTGTCATGGCCGTACGTACAGTAGACAATGTATTTAGACTGTCATGGATGTGTGTACAGTAGACAATGCACTTAGACTGTCGTGGTTGTAACTACAGTAGACAATGCATTTAGACTGGCATGGTTGTATGTACACTAGACAATGCATTTAGACTGTCATGGTTGTATGTACAGTAGACAATGCACTTAGACTGTCATGGTTGTATGTACAGTAGCCAATGCATTTAGACTGGAATGGTTGTATGTACAGTAAACAATGCATTTAGACTGTGATGGTTGTGTGTACACTAGACAATGCATTTAGACTGTCATGGTTGTATGTACAGTAGACAATGTACTTAGACTGTGATGGTTGTATGTACACTAGACAATGCATTTAGACTGTCATGGTTGTATGTACAGTAGACAATGCACTTAGACTGTCATGGTTGTATGTACAGTAGACAATGCACTTAGACTGTCATGGTTGTATGTACAGTAGACAATGCATTTAGACTGTGATGGTTGTATGTACAGTAGACAATGCACTTAGACTGTCATGCTTGTACGTACAGTAGACAATGCACTTAGACTGTCATGGCTGTATATACAGTAGACAATGCATTTAGACTGTCATGGTTGTATGTACAGTAGACAATGCATTTAGACTGTCAGGGTTGTATGTACAGTAGACAATACATTTCGACTGTCATGGTTGTATGTACATTAGACAATGTACTTAGTGTCATGGTTGTATGTACAGTAGACAATGCATTTAGACTGTGATGGTTGTATGTACAGTAGACAATGCATTTAGACTGTCATGGCCGTACGTACAGTAGACAATCTATTTAGACTGTCATGGTTATGTGTACAGTAGACAATGCATTTAGACTGTCATAGTTGTATGTACAGTAGAAAAAGCATTTAGACTGTCATGGTTGTACGTACAGTAGACAATCTATTTAGACTGTCATGGTTATGTGTACAGTAGACAATGCATTTAGACTGTCATAGTTGTATGTACAGTAGAAAAAGCATTTAGACTGTCATGGTTGTATGTACAGTAGACAATGCACTTAGACTGTCGTGGTTGTAACTACAGTAGACAATGCACTTAGACTGTCATGGTTGTATGTACAGTGGACAATGCACTTAGACTGTCATGGTTGTATGTACAGTAGACAATGCATTTAGACTGTCATGGCTGTATGTACAGTAGACAATGCATTTAGACTATCATGGTTGTATGTACAGTAGACAAAGCATTTAGACTGTCATGGTTGTATGTACAGTAGACAATGCACTTAGACTGTCGTGGTTGTAACTACAGTAGACAATGCATTTAGACTGTCATGGTTGTATGTACAGTAGACAATGCACTTAGACTGTCATGGTTGTATGTACAGTAGACAATGCATTTAGACTGTCATGGTTGTATGTACAGTAGACAATGCATTTAGACTGTCATGGTTGTATGTACAGTAGACAATGCATTTAGACTGTCATGGTTGTATGTACAGTAGACAAAGCATTTAGACTGTCATGGTTGTATGTACAGTAGACAATGCACTTAGACTGTCGTGGTTGTAACTACAGTAGACAATGCATTTAGACTGGCATGGTTGTATGTACAGTAGACAATGAATTTAGACTGTGATGGTTGTGTGTACAGTAGACAATGCATTTAGACTGTCATGGTTTTAAGTACAGTAGCCAATGCATTTAGACTGGAATGGTTGTATGTACAGTAAACAATGCATTTAGACTGTGATGGTTGTGTGTACACTAGACAATGCATTTAGACTGTCATGGTTGTATGTACAGTAGACAATGTACTTAGACTGTGATGGTTGTATGTACACTAGACAATGCATTTAGACTGTCATGGTTGTATGTACAGTCGACAATGCACTTAGACTGTCATGGTTGTATGTACAGTAGACAATGCACTTAGACTGTCATGGTTGTATGTACAGTAGACAATGCATTTAGACTGTGATGGTTGTATGTACAGTAGACAATGCACTTAGACTGTCATGCTTGTACGTACAGTAGACAATGCACTTAGACTGTCATGGCTGTATATACAGTAGACAATGCATTTAGACTGTCATGGTTGTATGTACAGTAGACAATGCATTTAGACTGTCAGGGTTGTATGTACAGTAGACAATACATTTCGACTGTCATGGTTGTATGTACATTAGACAATGTACTTGGTGTCATGGTTGTATGTACAGTAGACAATGCATTTAGACTGTGATGGTTGTATGTACAGTAGACAATGCATTTAGACTGTGATGGTTGTATGTACAGTAGACAATGCATTTAGACTGTCATGGTTGTATGTACAGTAGACAATGCACTTAGACTGTCATGGCTGTATGTACAGTAGACAATGCATTTAGACTGTCATGGTTGTGTGTACAGTAGACAATGTACTTAGACTGTCATCGTCAGAGAAGGAGGTTGGATATTCACGGGGTCATCGCTGTGATAGTGGGATTTAATTTGGGATTCGGCCACTGCCTGTGATTAAGCCGAGTTCTCAAGCCTTGTCGAATGATGTTTGGTCACGAATTACCTCAAAAGGAAGCGTCACATTGAATGTGGTTCTGCGTTTCACTCCGCACCGCTTGGCTCCGTAAGGCGCGAAAGATGGTCGACATACATACGTTACCCAAATTTCATCTCCGGGTTTCCATAATATCGGTTTGACTCTCACGTAACGAACCTCACTCTCGTGCAGAGCGGATGATCATTCGAGTTTTTATTTAAATCTGTCTTGAAATCTCACCTCTTTAAATTGGACTCCCCGTGCTAAGTTCCGGCTGTCTGCCCTACAGGATCTGTTTTATTTCTTGCTTTCCATTCACGGTGGCACATTGGGATCTACGGATGAAATGCACCTTACAAATTCAAATTATTATTAGAGGACATTGCATGGATCTCAGAGGTGGCTCTGGATATCCATTTCCGCGGGCCGTTTTCTACCCCGGGAGGTGGGGGGGGGTTCTGCAATGGTCCACGAGATATCCAAATTGGTTCGCATCTCATTCTAAATATATTCATAGAGCACCTTCACTCAAGGGGCTTCGCATCTTCTTACAAAACGGTGCCAATGGTACACTTGGAATAAAACAAATTAAGTGAACTTTTTGTATGTAAACAATCATTTTATTATTATTAAACAAGGAACCAGACACACAGTATCTAAAAACAAGATCCACAAGGTCAAAGCTGGTTCAGAGTTTTCCGGCTTAAACAATTTCTGCCAGGTGATATTTGTCCGGAAAAGCAAGTAGGCCCAAGGGCTAAACAAATAATCCATGATGACACATGCTAGCTTAATATCAGTCTCAGTTTCATTTATTTGGTATAGCCCTGTGAGCCATTCGGCTCTTGAATCGGGTGCAACTGCAACAAACAAAAAAACAAAAACACGAACAAGAAAACATCTTAAAGTGACTATGTGACTGTGCAAACAGAAAATCCAAGAAAAGACAGCAAAACTATTCCTGAAAAAGCACCGCACACCAACGCTGTGTGCAAAAATCCCAGTGGGATGCAAGTCAAACAACAACCACAAGATAACTTAGATTAAGGCCATCAGTCTAACTCCGTACTACAACAAAACAAACATGTCCAAACCAAAAAACGTTTTCGACATCACCAAAATAAAATATCATGAACAATAAAACAACCACTACAACTACTACACAATAACAATGATGTTGTGTTTTGAAAGTGCACGCATTGCTAAACGCGGGGGGCGGGGACCGGTAGCCTCTGAGTTCTGTTTGCCCTGCCTCGGGTGTTGATGTCGGTGTTGTTAGCAACAGAGAGAGTGAGCGAGAGTGCTGGAGCGCACGCGTGTCTCTCTGTGTGTGTCTATGTGTGTGTGTCTCTCTGTGTGTGTCTCTCTGTGTGTCTCTCTGTGTGTTTCTCTGTGTGTCTCTCTGTGTGTGTCTCTGTGTGTGTCTCTCTCTGTGTGTGTCTCTGTGTGTGTCTCTGTGTGTGTGTGTTTGTGTGTCTGTGTTCCTGTGTGTGTCTCTCTCTGTGTGTGTTTGTGTGTGTCTCTCTGTGTGTCTCTCTGCGTGTGTCTCTGTGTGTGTCTCTCTGTGTGTCTCTTTGTGTGTCTCTGTGTGTCTCTCTCTGTGTCTCTGTGTGTGTCTCTCTGTGTGTGTGTCTCTCTGTGTGTGTTTGTGTGTGTCTGTGTTCCTGTGTGTCTCTCTCTGTGTGTGTTTGTGTGTGTGTCTCTCTGTGTCTCTCTCTGTGTCTCTGGGTGTGTGTGTGTCTGTGTTCCTGTGTGTCTCTCTGTGTGTGTTTGTGTGTGTGTCTCTGTGTCTCTCTCTGTGTGTGTGTCTCTGTCTCTCTCTGTGTGTGTCTCTCTGTGTGTGTCTCTCTCTGTGTCTCTCTCTGTGTGTCTCTCTGTGTGTGTGTTTGTATGTGGCTGTGTTCCTGTGTGTGCTACTGTGGGGAGCGGTAGTGTAGTCGCGGTTAGCGCGCTGCTGCGCTACGTAACCCGGCGACCCGAGTTCGATTTCCGCTCACGGCCACCAATACCCGGTGACGATTATCCGAACCGACCATCGACCTCCCATAAATCGGCTCAGCCCCGAATGAGTAGATGGTGCGACGTGTAAACATCGCCACTTGGGGAGACAAAGGCGGTCGGGCGTGGTGCTGGCCACCCACACCCCCTCGTGTGCCGTTGCCGACCTTCATAGGCGCTAACTCGCTCACGGCACTTGCCCCAGCAGCCTGTTACAGGCTACACGGGGGAACTTTGCCTGCGCGCGACTGTCCTAAATGTCCTCCTCCAGAACAGGTGCAAGTGTTGGGGGTGGCAGTGGCGATGCCCCGCGTGTGGGGAGCGGGGGGGGTGGAGCAGGGTGGAGGGGGTGTCCAGCGGGGGGTCGTGCGGGGGCGGGGTCGTGTTGCACCCCCACCCCAGCTGGGGGGGGGCCCTGTGAATGTCGTCACCGCAGTCCGCGAGCCCTCTGGGTTTTTCCGTTTCGCGATCGCCGCGGTAGCTGCGCCCCCCCCCCCCGCTGAGATCCTTGTAAAATCAATCGTGGGCGGATTTGTCACGTCCCCCTTTATAGATCGATCGAGTCAGCTCTCAATTATTCCGGGGGGGGGGGCGATGGAAGAAGTAAATGTAGACGGTCCGGATACAGACACCCCCACCGTGCCAGTGCGAAGAGACGCCGTGTGTGGTGGGCCTGGTTAGCCGTGCTGCTGTCGGAAACATCCTGGGTGGCGATAAGTACGACTAAATAAACCCCATTATGAGACCCCCTTTGCCGGTAACAAGATATAGTAAATAGGGTTTAACCCTTTTAACTGGCACAAAAAACTGACACCTTTATTCAAGGCATCGTGTTTGCAAAAACCACAACACAAGCAGTCAAAATGCAAACAAAAAAGACAACTCTGATAATAATATTGGCACTGTCCTTGAATTTGATTGGTCCACACCCGAGACGGCTTTTCTTAGAGCCTAGTCTCCACTGGTGTTGGACCAGAAGACACCAAAAGGCGTACAACTCAAAAACAATGCAATACTCTGATAGTGCGCTGTTTTTGAGTTGTACGCCTTTGGGCGTCTTCTGGTCCAACACCAGTGGAGACTAGACTAAGAAAAGCCGTCTCAGGTGTGGACCAATCAAATTCAAGGACAGTGCATATTATTATCAGAGTTGTCTCTTTTGTTTGCATTTTGACTGCTTGTGTTGTGGTTATTGCAAACATGATGCCTTGAATAAAGGTGTCAGTTTTTGTGCCAGTTAAAAGGGTTAAACCTATTACTATAAAATAAACCCCCTTCACCAACCTGCACTGACCAGCGTGGTGAAGTATGGTCAACGCCACCCACCCCCCAACCCGCGCCGGCTGTCCCGCTATGACCGACGCACCTAAACGCATCTCCGATGAGCACGGTTGGCTACGTACGGTGTGAAAGAAGTTCAACGTTCATACATACATACATAGACTCACACAGAGGCCCGTAGACTCACACAGAGACCCATAGACTCACACAGAGACCTACAGACTCACACAGAGACCCATAGACTCACGCAGACCAATAAACTCACAGACCCATAAACTCACAAAGAGACCCATATACTCACACAGAGACCCGCAGACTCACACGAAATCCATAGACTCACACAGAGACCCATAGACTCACACAGAGGCCCATAAACTCACACAGACCCATAAACTCGCACAGAGACCCATAGACTCACACAGAGACCCATAGACTCAGAGACCCATAGACTCACACAGAGACCCGTAGATTCACACAGAGACCCGTAGACTCACACAGAGGCCCGTAGACTCACACAGAGGCCCTTAGACTCACACAGAGACCCGTAGACTCACACAGAGACCCATAGACTTACACAGAGACCAATAGACTCACACAGAGACCCATAGACTCACACAGACACCTGTAGACTCACACGAGACCCATATACTCACACGAGACCCATATACTCACACAGAGACCCATAGACTCACACAGAGACCCATAGACTCACACAGAGACCCATAGACTCACACAAAGACCCATAGACTCACACAGAGACCCATAAACTTACACAGAGACCCATAGACTCACACAGAGACCCACAGACTCACACAGAGACCCATAGACTCACACAGAGACCCATAGACCCACACAGAGACCCATAAACTCACACTGAGACCCATAAACTCACACAGAGACCCATAGACCCACACAGAGACCCATAAACTCACACTGAGACCCATAAACTCACACAGACCCACAAACTCGGACAGAGACCCATAGACTCACACAGAGACCCGTAGTTTGTTGTCCTTTCCCCCACACACTCCGATTAGCGTGGTTGGCTACGTGCGGTGCGAAAAAAGTTCAACATACAAAGTACATACTAAAGCAGTCAGGATATAGGGGTAAGGCCCATTAACCTAAGCTCTGTTACAATCAATAATAGAGGTTTTTGGGTTAGATCACGTGATAATAAATGTGTCGTTAAACCTACCACCTCCTGACGCAGCCAAATTGTAACGTTTATCATTCTAAAAAAGGTAAATTAGTTACTAGCTCAGCACTAATCGGTTGTGTGTTGGAGAGTTAAAACCCACAGCATTTACATTTCGAGTACTGTGACGTTTCGCCGGTAATTGCAACAACCAACATCATCATGCGACAACCAGAGTTGTGGAGAAATCCTCCTCCTGTTTCGGTCTTAAATAGAGTGGGTAAATGTGATCTTCGTCACTTTAATGGCGACCCGGCCATCAGGGCTGAAACAAGCACGTTACATGGGGAAGGGAGGGATTACAGCAGTAGTGTAGAATAACATATAGAACATTTAAAAAATAAACTTGACAGATAAATAATCAACATCCACAAACTGTGCACAATGGAACTCTAGTCAGCAATCCACAATAACACTTTGCATGGCGCCAGCAAAATGAACTCACATGCTGCATTTATAAAATGACATTCACAACAGTGGGGATTACAACTGCGTTTCCTCTTTTAAATTAAGTCTTTCCAAAAGTGGCACTCTCAAGCTCCAGTCACACATGAGCTGGACGAATGGCGTTGGCAGGAGGAGTTATCAAGCAGTGCCCTCGACTAAGATTAAGATGATAGAGTCGAAATATTGTTGAGGTGATTTGCCGATTAATTCGCTGTGATGATCGACGTGGCCGGGTCTCTCTCGGGCGAGCTCCGAATAGCGACTCAGCCTCGACCCACTGAAGTTCCACTCGTATTGGACCAGATTCACGAGAGATACCGTGACCCCACCTTACACACAGACACTTCACTGTGACCCCACGTTACACACAGACACACAGTCACATCGCTGTGACTCCACGTTACACACAGACACTTGACTGTGACCCCACGTTACACACAGACACACAGTCACTTCGCTGTGACCCCACGTTACACACAGACACACAGTCACTTCGCTGTGACTCAACGTTACACACAGACACTTCACCGTGACCCCACATTATACACAGACAGTTCACTGACCCCACGTTACACACAGCCACTTCACCGTGACCCCACGTTACACACAGACACAGTCCCTTCACTGTGACCCCACGTTACACACAGACACTTCACTGACCCCACGTTACACACACACAGTCATTTCACCGTGACCTCACATTATACACAGTCACTTCACTGTGACCCCACGTTACACACAGACACTTCACCGTGACCCCACATTATACACAGACACTTCACTGTGACCCCACATTATACACACACTGCTCAGTTGACCCCACGTTATACACAGACACTTCACTGACCCCACGTTACACAAACACTTCACCGTGACCCCACATGATACACAGCCACTTCACCGTGACCCCACGTTACAGACACTTCACCGTGACCCCACGTTACACACACACTTGACCGTGACCCCACGTTACACACAGACGCTTCACTGTGACCCCACGTTACATACAGACACACAGTCACTTCACTGTGACCTCACGTTACACACATACACACAGTTAATTCACTGTGACCCCACGTTACACTTAGATACAAAGTCAATCTATTGTTACCCCACATTACATACACGCCGGGTTAATTCATCGTTACCCCACGTTACACACAATCATTTTACTGTGACCCCACGTTACACACAGACACTTCACCGTGACTCCACATTATACACAGACACTTCACAGTGACCCCACGTTACACAAACCCAGCACTTCACCGTGACCCCACGTTACACACAGTGACACAGTCACTTCATTGTGACCCCACATTACACACAGACACACAGTCGCTTCGCTTTGACCCCACGTTACACACAGACACTTGACTGTGACCCCACGTTACACACACACACAGTCACTTCGCTGTGACCCCACGTTACACACAGACACACAGTCACTTCGCTGTGACCCCACGTTACACACAGGCACACAGTCACTTCGCTGTGACTCCACGTTACACATAGACACTTGACTGTTACCCCACATTATACACAGACACTTCACAGTGACCCCACGTTACACACAGACACTTGACTGACCTCACATTACCCACAGTCACTTCACCGTGACCCCACGTTACACACACACAGTCACTTCATCGTGACCCCACATTATACACAGACACTTCACTGTAACCCCACGTTACACACATACACTTCACCGTGACCCCACGTTACACACAGGCACTTCACTGACCTCACGTTACACACACAGTCACTTCACCGTGACCTCACATTATACGCGGACACTTCACTATAACCCCACGTTACACACAGACACTTCACTGACCCCACGTTACACACACAGTCACTTCACCGTGACCTCACATTATACACAGTCACTTCACTGTGACCCCACGTTACACACAGACACTTCACCGTGACCCCACATTATACACAGACACTTCACTGTGACCCCACTTTATACACACACTGCTCAGTGACCCCACGTTACACACAGCCACTTCACTGACCCCACGTTACACAAACAGTCACTTCACTGTGACCCCACATGATACACAGTAACTTCACTGTGACCCTACGTTACACACAGACACGTCACCGTGACCCCACGTTACACACAGTCACTTCACCGTGGCCCCACGTTACACACAGACACTTCACCGTGACCCCACGTTACACACAGACACAGTCACTTCACCGTGACCCCACGCTACACACAGACACTTGACTGTGACTCCACGTTACACACAGATACTTCACTGTGACCCCACGTTACACACAGACACTTCACCGTGACCCCACGTTACACACAGACACAGTCACTTTACCGTGACCCCACGCTACACACAGACACTTGACTGTGACTCCACGTTACACACAGACACTTCACTGTGACCCTACGTTACACACAGACACTTCACCGTGACCCCACGTTACACACAGACACTTGACTGTGACTCCACGTTACTCACAGACACTTGACTGTGACCCCACGTTACACACAGACAGTCACTTCACCGTGACCCCACGTTACACACAGATACACAGACACTTCACTGTGACCCCACGTTACACACAGACACACAGTCACTTCGCTGTGACCCCACGTTACACACAGTCACTTCACTGTGACCCCACGTTACCCCACGTTACACACAGTCACCTCACTGTGACCCCACGTTACACACAGACACTTCACCGTGACTCCACATTATACACAGACACTTCACTGTGACCCCACGTTACACACAGACACACAGTCACTTCACTGTGACCCCACGTTACACACAGACACACAGTCACTCCACTGTGACCCCACGTTACACACAGACACACAGACACTTCACTGTGACCCCACGTTACACACAGACACACAGTCACTCCACTGTGACCCCACGTTACACACAGACACACAGTCACTTCGCTGTGACTCCACGTTACACACAGACACACAGTCACTTCGCTGTGACTCCACGTTACACACACACACACGCACCGAGAGTGAATTCGCTGAGCTCACATTACACACAGGGCGACACACAGAGAGACAGCCACGGGGCAGGATTTCTCTCGGCCGGGCCCCTCAGGGCAACGCAGCTCTACCCTGGAGTTTGGTTCGTATCGGATGATCTTTACAAGAGTTACCGTGACCCCGCATCGCAGACGGACGGGCATAGCCGGTGTGTACATGATGTCATTGGTGCCACGCGCTAACAGCACTTGCCACAACAGTCTGTGCAGGCTATACGGGGGGATCTTTGTCTTTCTACTTGATTTCAACATTATCATGCAAAGCGTGAATCCTGCATGCACATACACGGCACGACGGCAAAGACGTTTCCATGTTCGTGTCGATGTTGATATTTAGGCCTCGAGCAACAGCCCTTTTTAATGTTACATTGAGGTGGTTGACGAGACAGCTGATGGCGTCGGGTGTGGGCGCATCGCTGTGTTGATGCCGCCTATTCCTCCTCCTCCTCCCGTGTCTGTGAACCGGAGACATCGAGTCGCGAGACGTCCCCCACGGTTCTGTGGTGGGTGGGCTGACCACAGTCTCCACGCACGCTGCGGGAGAGTTTGTACATCTCCCATTAGTGCATCAACCACGTCGTCGTCGTCATCATCAGGTATCTGCGTCTGCTGCTACCATGGCTTGTGCAGTGGATGTGGCTCAGGGGTTGTAGCCTCAGAAGCTTCTGGGGTAGAAGGTCTAAGCCAGAGATCTTCTGCGTCTTCGGGTCTTTCACGAGGAGGTGTTTGTGACTCCTCATCAACTCCATGCAGCTTTCCATGCAGCAGCATCAGGGTTGTTTGACTCGAGATGCACCGGTGAGAGCGAATGTAAGCAGAACTCGCCTTCTCTGTATCCACGCATAAACCGTGAGGTATGTCGAGTTCAGCGGCTGTGTGGCCTTCCAGACCAACGTTATCCAGCAGCAGTATTCGGGTTTTCACTTTCTGGGTCTCGTCAGCATCGCGACAACGTGGGGGGGGGGGGGGCACAGTGGTGCAATGTGGTGGAGGCGAGGGACGTTACTGAGACCTTGGTGGTGGATGATGTCATCGGATTCACCCGCCCCCTTCGTGTTTGCGGTCACGTGGGGGCAATGAGTAATAGTGACCCACGACGAGTGAGGAGCAGCTGATGATTAAAGCAGTGCACGCAAAGAGATATTTTTTTAAATATTCATTTCACAAGCACGGTTAAGTCACAATATGGATGTCTGCCCACGGAAAATCGAAAGATAATTGCACTCTCGGTCGATTGTATTTCAAAAATGTGTTGTTACGCCGATCCAACGTTGAACATTTTATTAAAACCGAAGTGATTTTCTAATAAAATGAGCCACATTAAGGCATTGGTGCTCAACTCCCGTTTATAGCCCTTAGCCAATGTGGCATTTCCACATGAAAATATGTTGGTGGCGAGCCTATCCACAAAACAACTAGTTAACTTCCCCACAACATGGTACTGATTTTATTGACTCTGCAGGGATGATGGGCCAAGTCAACCCCCCCCCCTCCTTCCACAACCAGAATCCGAACTCGCGACTTTCCGACTGCGAGCCCCTCGCCCTGCCGCCGGGGTCATCGGCTAGGGCAGTGGCTCTCAACCTGGGGTGTATCTCACAACCCCCTGGGGGTGCAAGATGCCCTTTCTGGGGGTGCAAGATGCCCTTTCTGGGGGGTAGCGAGACATGGACAGATTTTTCTTTTTAGACGGTAAATAATCGAAAAAACAAATGAAGCATGGGCACCGTAAGTTACCACTTTGTGTTTCATCAAATCCCTACGTATTTATGAACATTATACTTTTTTTTTACGACTGACAACCAAAGGCTGCAGTAAAGGTCAAGGGGCCGCTGTACTAGAGGCTGGCTGTGAAACTTGAATTTGAATGCGCCTGCTGCTGCCGGCTGCGATAGGTTTCGACTCTCAAGCCTCGACGTGGCATCGTTGCGCAAAGCGTTCAGTGTCGGTCACGGTGCTTGCTACGCAGCCCAGGCAGGCAGCGAGGGGGCCCGCGTCACTTCGCCAACAGCTGCGCGGAGGGGTTCGGGCCGTGGCACTGACCCCACACTCAGACAACCTCCACCCCACCCCTGCCAATTCCCCTTTCTGGTCACTTTCTTTGCTAGCCGGGAATCTTTGCTGTCAGGTATTTATAATGATTTAGGGGCGCCACGGTGGCTAGGATATGTCAATTCCCTCGCCTGGTATGCAGGAAGACGTGGGTTCGATTCCGACCCTGACACCTGCTGTATATTTGGAGTTTGCACGGTGGCTAGGAGATGTTAACTACATAGCCTGGTAAATTTTGATTTAAAGCTTTTGTGACTGCAGTAATTCATATTCTTAGCTCTTTCGGTAAAGTCACGTTGAAGAGAAACAATTAAATAATAAAATATATATAAAACAATAAAAATTCTCACGACGTTTCGACCATAACACAAACGGTCGTCATCAGGTGTGTCGGTTTGCATTGTGCAAACCGACACACAAACCGACACACCTGATGACGACCGTTTGTGTTATGGTCGAAACGTCGTGAGAATTTGTATTGTTTTATATATTTTATTATTTTATTGTTTCCCTTCAACGTGACTTTACCGAAAGAGCTAAGATATACATAGCCTGGTATTAAGGAGGTCGTGGGTTTTATCTCGACCCTGACGCCTGCGGTGTATTTGGAGTGTGCATGGTGGTGAGATGTTAACTACCTCGCCTGATATAAGGAGGCGTGGGTTTGATCCCGACCCTGACGCCTGCTGTATATTTGGAGTTTGCGTGTCTCTCTCCCTCCCCGTGGTCGCGTGGATTTTTCTTCGGGTCCTCCGTTTTGTCCTCCACATTTAGAATCAACATCACGCGCTTAGAGTATTTGTCAGCAATAAATGTCCACATGATAAGCTGATTCGTTGAGCTGTCATTTGTGGCCAGGTCGCTTCTGAAAAGTTGCGATATAGCCCAGTGGGCCTTACCTGGTAACATAAAAAAAATCGTTAGTGAAATAGTTACTACAGCACACACCGGTTACTAACCACTGGTTAATACCATAATAACCGAGCTTGCATCTAAGATGTGCTTGTATGCATATCACAAACCTGTCAATCTCTTATCAACGTTCATCCAACAAAGTCCCATGACAAGGGAGAAACACAGACACATTTTTTTTTTAGTTTGCCCGTATTGAAACGGCTGTACCACCGTTTGAACCTGGACACTCAATTTCCCTGCACAAGAATACGGGGTAAACCGTATGGGTTGACACGGTGTGCTGTCAGCGCGCACTCCTGGACTATGCACACATTGAACGTGAACGCTTTGGATCGCAGTTCTGTAATGAATCAAGTTTCTCTCGTAGGGGGCAATGCGCGCGCGAGAGACAAACGCCAGCCGATATAATTAGCCCGGGACTTATGGAGGTGGCGGTGGGTGTGGGAGCCGGAGTCATTCGCTCCGCGGACGACGAGGCAGTCGCCACGTCCTCCCTCCCCTCTCTCCTGGCCTCCCTGTGTGTCCCACACCTTTTTTGTGTTGCGAGGGACCATCGCCGCGGAGATGGAACGTTGGCGGAGCGGTGGAGCGTGTAACAAGGCGAGATAGCAACTCCTGTGTCAGATGCTGCTGGTGGTTGTGATAGAAGGTGGGTGATGATGTCAGTGACTTCTTTTTTTAGGAGTTTGCCGAGCACAGGCTCAAAACGTCGAGCGGCCAGCAACAAGCTGCACGATTAATAATAATACGTTGTAACGAATACGAGTGTATGGAACGCGTTTCTTGCATTGAGTGAGGTTATTATTGGAGGAGCTTTGGGGGGGGGGGGGGCGACAGAGACGATGGGAGTCGGTAGGAATTCCACAGTGGAGCAGTGCGAGGGAAGAAGCAGAGAGAGAAGTGAGGTGTCCTGTAGTGTGGTGAGAGTGAGTTATTGTGACCTGCAGTGTGGTGTGTTGTTGTGACCTGCAGTGTGGTGAGTGTGTGGGTGAGTGTGTTGTGACCTGTAGTGTGGTGAGGGTGAGTGAGTGGGTGAGTGAGTGTGTTGTTGTGACCTGCAGTGTGGTGAGTGAGTGTGTGGGTGAGTGGGTGGGTGAGTGAGTGGGTGTGTTGTTGTGGGCAGCAGTAGTGTAGCGGTTAGCGCGCTGCGCTATGAACCCGGCGATCCGGGTTCGATTCGCGCTCACGGTCAACACCAGTGACGATTATCTGAACCGGTCTAGGGCCTCCCCTAGGTCGACTCAGCCTCAAATGAGTACCTGGTGCGGTGTGTAAACATCGCCACTGGGGAGATAAAGGTGGTTGGGCGTGGTGCTGGCCACCTACCCCCTCGTGTGCCGTTCCGGCCTTCATAGGTCCTCGCTAAAAGAACCTGCCTCCACAATCTGTTAAGGCTATACGGGGGATCTTTGTCTTTTTTGTTGTGACCTGCAGTGTGGTGAGTGGGTGAGTGAGTGAGTGGGTGAGCGAGTGTTGTTGTGACCTGCAGTGTGGTGAGCGAGTGTGTGGTTGAGTGAGTGGATGACTCGCAGTGTGGTGAGTGTGTTGTTGAGTGAGTGTGTTGTGACCTGTCGTGTGGTGTGTGGGTGGGTGAGTGTGTTGTGGTGACATGCAGTGGGGTGAGTTTGATGAGATGAAACAGTGTCTGGTAGACAATGATGTGTGAGTGATGTGGGGACATCGTGACAATCTGGTCCTGTACTGTCGTGGGGGGCTGAAGGGGGGCCGAGCCCTTCCCCTGCCCCCGCCAACTTGCTGAAGAATCAGCTCTCCTTCTATATTTCCTCAATATTCAATACCGGTTGCCGTTATTATTTGGCCGTCCCACAGCAAGGGGTGAGCGCTCGACCAAAGCCGACCGCATCAACGCTGTTAGTGTCCTTCCTGCCCGGCCTCCATCCTCCCTCCCCACACACCGAATTCGTGTGTGCCCCCCCCCCCCCTTTCTTTAAACAAGGTCACGCTCCAGGCTGTGACCGTGCCTCTGCGGCCTGCTCGCGCCCGCTCATCTCATCGTGAGACACGGCACCTGGGGATTCATCTCAGCCGGGGTCTGTCTCGGTCGGAGTCCCATGACATATTTTGGCACCAGGCACACCACATCCAGTATACCCTTTACTGTGGCTCTAGCCTGCCACGAGTCACGTGCCACATACTCCAGTCTACAAAGTGACCTGGAAAATATTCAGCCGAAAATTCAGCCCTGCGAGTACCCATAGTGTAATGTGAAGAAATATATTGTTATTATTATTTTACAGCCTCTTTGTCAATCCACTGCCGTGTTGGTCACTGGAGTTGTTTGACCATACTTCACCGCGCTGGTCAGTGTGGGGTTGATGAATGGGGCTCAGGACTGTTTCAGACATCACTCGCTGTGGCCGGGCATCGAACTTACATCGCCGGATTGTAATCGCGAGGAATTTGGGAACTCTCTTGCAGCTCACCGGTGCATCGCCGTGTGGAAATTAAAATCGCTTGGCTGTGTCGGGGGGTAGTGGTGGAGGGTTTTCCGACACCAATTTGACGAGATTGTCATTATGCTGCTCCACCCGAGGGTCGCCGATGAATCGTGACATCGGCTGCAAAATACACAAGTGTTGTTACACGCGTTATTCTTTTATATTTGATATGCCGTCAGGATTTGGTTAAACTCGCAGCCGTGGCGTTGACCAAGCGTGACTCCAATTTCGTCGGCGATAATGACAAGATAACCGACCGTCTGAATAAAACCGTGAGCCCGACGATAAATGACTCAACCCGCTCGGGCTCGCCATCGTGGTGCTTTCGCGCATTTGGCGGCTCATGGCGGTTGCTATAAATACTCCGAGTGAGCCGGGCGGCTGCGCGCATACCCGCGTCGCCGTTACCAAAACTCTCGGGCACTGTACGAGCGGTGATATTGAGTTGCAGGCGGGCGCAAAGCTTTCACGATGGGGGTGGGGGGGGGGGAATCGGAGTGGCCGCTGGATATTTTGGCCTCTGCATGTTTATTCATTTTTCAGGGAAACCTTTGCACGACTGCATGCGAATCTGTGCACGAGATATCCGGCGAGCTGCAGCGAACGTACGTGCGGATTGAGAGTTGTGACTTGGTGCCACGCTGCTGCAGCGACGGCGGCGGTGGCTGCAGCGCATTGCTGCCTAGGATTCGCTACGGAGCTTCGGGTAAGGCTTCTCAATCCCTCCCCCCCCCCTCCGTTATTGTCACCCCTCACCAGCCGCCTTGTCTGTCGCTCCGACTAAAGGCCAACACTGTGGGTGACATGTCCTCAGTGGCGGTCGGAGACTCCGCCGAGCACCCGGTGGGACCGAGCAAGGAACCCAGCGTCTCCGAAATCCATGGTCCATCGGACGGTTCCAGGGCCACGCCACCCGAGTGGGCCTACGTGGAGATCAGAGAGGCATCCCCCGATCGCTCGGTGTGGGCGGGCGCGCGGGGCGGCGATGCGGCGTGCGGCTCGGGAAGCGGTGGCGATGTAGGATGGGGGGCGGCGCTCACGAGTGAAGGCGGCGAGGTCAAGCCCGCGGCAGAAGTGGCAACGAGCCGCGGCGGGGACATGGGCATCGTGGCAAGCTCCACGGACGACGAGTCCATCGTCTATCACGACACGCTCACGCCTGAGGAGGCGCAGCTAGCTGCCGGTCGCTACGGTGAAGAAGATGCGCCAGACGGGACAGCGGATTGGCGGGATGGCAGCGAGCGCTTGCCGGATGAGACGGCGGATCGGCGGGACAATGGCGAACGCTTGCCGGATGAGACGGCGGATCGGCGGGACAGTGGCGAGCGAGTCCCGGATGGGATGGCGGATCGGCGAGACAGCGGCGAGCGCGTGTCAAATGGGACAGCGGATCGATGGGACGGTGGTGAGTGCACGCCAGATCAGATAGCGGACCGGCAGAACGGTGGTGACTGCATGCCAGACGAAACGGCAGATCAGCGGGATGGCAGTGAGCACACTCCAGATGGGATGGCGGATCGGTGGGACAGCGGTGAGGAACTGGAACAGAGTGAAACGGCAGATGCCTTCAATGAGCACTTGAGCGGTGCTGCCCGTGCGAGTGATGGCGATGCTCCAGCAGAAGATGGAGTCAGTGACAGAAACTCAAGCGGGGAAGCAGTGGCAGTGCAGGATGTCTCGCCTGACTCGCCCGACTCACCCTCGCTCGACTCACCTTCGCCTGACTCGCCCGACTCACCCTCGCCCACCAGCTCGGCGGAGCACGAGCCGAATCCCGCGCGCGGAGAGGCAGGCGACGCGAGCGAGGTGAACTTCATCACCACGCACGAGATCAACATCGGCGACCCAGAGCGGCGCCTCGGAAGCCAGGACGTGTGGCGCTTCGCGAG
This sequence comes from Petromyzon marinus, assembly GCF_048934315.1. Lineage (NCBI taxonomy): Eukaryota > Metazoa > Chordata > Hyperoartia > Petromyzontiformes > Petromyzontidae > Petromyzon > Petromyzon marinus. The sequence goes on from NC_133719.1 coordinate 3,249,183, forward strand.
CGGCGAGCGCTGCAGGACGAGCCGCGATGCAACCCGAACCCCAGAGACGACGGTGGGCGGCGCCGGCACTGGTGCGTCGCCGGTGCCGGCACGGGACTCGGTGGCGGGGGCAGCGGGGGGCGAGTCCGTGCACGAGAGCTCCGTAACGTGGGTGCCCACCTCGCCGCTGTCGGCCGAAGAGCCACGGGATTATTACATCACCGTGGAATGCCGTCGCCTGGCGGAGGAGACGCGCAGCGGAGGGGCAGAGAAGATTGAGAATTGTGTAGGGGGCGGGAGAGGCAGCACGGGGGAGCTTGAGGAGGCGGCAGGCGGCCCCATAGAGGTGGTCAGCCCCGGCTACGGCGGCGACGGGGCCGAGAAGGGATGTCGCTCGGCGCTTCTGGCGACGGACGGATTTGAGTGGAGGGCAGAGGAACAGAAGCTGAGCATGAGCGCCGATTCATCCAGCGAGGCCAGCACCGCCGCCAGCTCACCAACTGTGGGCGGCCTAGATGAAGACGCATGGATGGTTGGCGACGCCGGTTGCGGGAAGCTGTTGGTGTCAGAGTTTGTGTCGGTCACACCGCCAGGCGTCACCATCGAAGAACTCGATGACGACGACGATGGTGCCGACCAATTCGGAGGTTTCGGCAAAATTCCCACGGACGTCATCTGCTGTGACCCCACTCGTGGCAGCGGAGAAATGTTCGCCACCGCCGCTGATGATCGAAAAGAAAATGCTCGCGGGGGCCGCGACGATGACGAGGGTAGCGGGCCGAATCCCCCATGTGTGGGAGACGTCACGCACAGTGGCGTGAACGGCTACGCGAGTGACGCTTCCAGCGGCGGGGTGGATGACGTGGACAACGAGGTGCGCAGCCTGACCGCGAAGGCCTTCCGGAGCCTGTCGTGCCCCTATGAGCCATACCCGGAGAAGGCCGTGCCGGCGCCCGGCTCACCCATCGACGCCAATCCGGGCGCCATCTGGTTTCCAGATGACGACATTTCACTCAACCGCTGGCCGACATACGTCGACTTGGGGCGGCGCGACGAGGTAATGGTCAACGTCGCATCGGATGCCGGTGCTCGCGTGGCTAATGGGAGAATCATCACGACGGTGACGCGGGCCGATGGGACGTTTGCGCGGTGCAGCGGCAGGTCTGCGTCGAGCGGGAGGGAGAACGTCAGGGGCGGCGGCGGTGGCTCGGAGCAGACCCAAGTGACGGGCACCGTGATGAAACGCTCCGTGGTGTTGAGACAGAAACAGGAGTTGCATCAGCGGCATCAGCAGCAGCAGGCGGCTGTGGTGACGTTGGAGAGGGAGTTTGAGAATTCACAAGAGGACACAGTGAAGATGCACATCGAGGACAACGTGACGTTCTCGTGCAGCATGCACTCGCACACGCAGGAGAAGAGAAGTGCCTGCTACAGCGGGCAGCAGCAGGAGCAGGAGCAGGTGCAGCTGCAAGTGCACCATCAGCATTTCTCACAGAGCCGACAAACGTGGAGCAGCAATGATGCGAGCGAAGTCAACGCCGCGCACGCCCCGGACGACAGCGACGCGGACGCGGCGGCGCGCACGACCAACGGCAAGCCAGCCGGTCACGCCAAGCAGGCATCCAGCATCCTGAAGAACGTCATCTCAAAGAAGATGCAGCTGGAGCAGGAGCTGAGGATGGAGAGGGGGGAGTTGAGAGACACGAGCATGACGGTGGAATGCGCGGAGTTGCGATTCACCGGCAGAGTTGCAGGAATCGACGCCACGGCTGTAAATGGTGATGGAGGCGACCCAGGCGAGGGACAAGATTGCGGTGGGTTTGCCAACTCTGCAGGAGCGGATGTGTGTTCCGGTTCTGCGCCGCACGATGAGACGCAAGTGGAGCCGGCGAGCCGTCATCATCCTCATCATCGTCATCGTCATCGTCATCATCGTCACACAGCGGAGGTCGAGGATGGAAAAGATGACAGTGCTAAGATGAACAGGGTTGAGAAAAAGGGGAATGGCCAGGGGAATGGACAGGAGAATGGACAGGGGAATGGACAGGAGAATGGACAGGAGAATGGGCAGGGGTATGGACAGGGAAATAGACAGGGGAATGAACAGGCAAATGAACAGGGGAATGGACAGGGGAATAGACAAGGGAATGAACAGGGAAATGAACAGGGGAATGGACAGGGGAATGGACAGGGGAATGGACAGGGGAATGGACAGGGGAATGAAAAGGGGAATGAAAAGGGGAATGAAAAGAGGAATAAACAGGGTAATGAACAGGGTAATGAACAGCGAAATAAACAGGGGAATGAACAGGGAAATGAACAGGGAAATGAACAGGGGAATGGACAGGGGAATGGGCAGGGGAATGGACAGGGGAATAAACAAGGTAATGAACAGGGAAATGGACAGGGAAATAAACAGGGAAATGAACAGGGGACTGGGCAGGGAAATAAGAGGATGCTGGGAGGCGAATTGAGCATGGATACGAATGTTCGGGGTAAAACTAAAGCTTCAGAAGGACAGACGCGCAGCACAGGGAAATCTAAGAGAGGCGCCTCTGGAAAAGCGACGGTGTCGAGGAACATCTTCCTGCACAGCGAGCACAGCGCGTTTCGCTCGTGGAGGCAACGACGCGGGGAACAGCGGCACGGCAAGGAGCAGACTGTATCGCTGGCACAGGTCGTGGTGCAAGACGCGCGGCAGCAAACGATCCAAATCGACATTCCGCACCGCGGCACCGGGAGAAGGAATGAAATCGCCCTCCCACCAGAAGATCTGCACGGGAAGAATGAATACTGCTCCTTCGCTGGCCCTGAAGAGAAGGCAGCGCCCGCGGCTCCACGCGTTCGGCATGGCGGCAGCGGCGCTTGCTCCGCCGCATCGCCTGAGCGCGATGTTGGCACGGGCAGTGGCGACAATGGTGGGAAACGCGCGGACGGCGGCAGCGCATGTGCCACGCTGCGGGCCGAGGTGCGCGTCGAACGCGCCGATGACGATTGCGCCAAGCGGCCGAGAAGCGCATCTCAGGACGACAATCGAGACTCCGGCGACCGCCGACCTCCTCCCGCATACGCCACCTACAAGAGCAACAACACGCTTTACATCGGCGACACGACCAAGGCCGTGGTGATGTCCTGCTCCCCCGAGATCAAGATCAGCCTGCGGAAGACAGGCAGCGATGCCAAGACAAGCCCGTTCAGCATTGCCAAGCTCTTGACGCCCAACATCGCCGTGGAGCCAGCCGCCCAAAAAGCCCCCGGAGCGGAGGAGGCTCAGACGGGCGAGACAAGGCCCACGGCGAGCTACACGCTCCCGGCCATTTTCAAAATCGAGCCAGTGGAGATGGCAATGCCGGTGAGAGTGGAGGAGAAACCAAAGTTCCAGGCACCGCTCCACCAGGTGCGTGACGTCCGCAAGCTCGTCAAGAGCACGTACCCGACTGCCCGTGTCGAGCCGAGCGAAGTTGTGGGCTCCCACCGCGGGCCGGCGATGCAGACGGTGATGCAAATGGGAGGGGCAGCCGCAGTGGCGGTGGCGGTCTCGGGACTGGCGGAACGAGAGCGGACGAGCCAGCTACAGCCCGTGAACTTGCAGTCCAACGCGGGCCGTGAAATCGGGGCCATACTGCCGCTCGTCATCAACTGCAAGTCGATCACGAGGAAGGAAGGTGGTGAGGGCCAAGACGCTAACAGTAATGACGGAGGGAGCAATTGCAGCAGCAGCAGCGTCAGGCCGGTGGTGATACCGGCGGCGGCGGTGGTGGCGGCAGTGAGGGAGGTGGAGAAGGAGTGTAAGCGGGAGAGCGAGCCGCCACCCTACCGTCTCATGGCCAAGTCTTCAGACACGTCGCCGTCTGTTCAGCTGGACCACCCGGCGTGGCCGCCGTGCTCCCTGCTACGGACACCGAAGCTGGAAGAGGTCAAGAGGCCGGCAACAGTCGCTGAGGCTGACGTGCTCGCTGACGGTGATGGGCCCCAAGGAGGCCACTCGCTGGAAGGCGCGCGGCACGCTCCCAAAAGCCGGCAGGCAGCGGAGATGCCATCAGCAGCGGCGTGCTCCACGGGCAACACGTGCTTGCCGCGTGAGCAGAATGAGGGGAAGAGACAGCAGCAAGGTGCCCAGGGCCCCGCGCAGGGCAGCCACGTCCAGTCGCTCATCGCGTCCCTCGAGGAGGGTGCCAAGGGGAAGCTCAGATCTGCTCCAGTGGTGGAAGATAGCGCGGCGGAGTGCGACGGGAGACCGAGTTCCGCGCTAGAAAGGTCGAGTCGCCAGCAGCGGCCTGAGCAACGGGAGCAGCTGCAGGCGCGGCCGCAACCGACACAAGAGCTGCCAAAACCACAGCAGCCAAGTGAAATTTTCGACGCCACAAGCCGAGATGTGCCAGAGGAAGCAGATTCTTGTAAAGACGGGAATAAGCAAGACGAAAAACCGCCCGACGTGTTTCCACCGAACGACGGCAGAGCAGAGCTCCCGCACGCCGATGGAGAGAAAGCGGTGGAAAATCTCAAGGCGCAGTTTGCGCCGAGGCCGGTAGTGACCCAGACGAGGGCTCTATTTGCAAGCTCTCCCTCACCAGCGTGCAGGGTCCGGTCCTCCTGGCAGAGCCAGAAGATCACCAACAAGGTTCCGCAGCCGTTCTCCACCATGCGAACGACGTCGGCCTCCGCGGTGCTCTCGGGCCTCAGTGGCACTACGGTGCTCGGCGCGCATGCGGGAGACCAGGGCCAGAAGATGGTGATCCGATCGGTGAGGCCGCCGTGCGCCGTACGCATGGACGAAGCCAAAATGGGGAACCTGGCACAGGAAAATTCTCTCCAACAGCAGCAGCAGCCAGAGACACCAGGCCAAGCGGCGGCAGATAGCGAATACTACCTGACGCTGCCAACTATGTTGGAGAACGGCGGAGCAGCCAACTCCCAGACGTGCCTGGACAAGGAAGAGCCGCTGGTGACTACGCCGCCCAAAGTACCGCCAAAGACGTACAAGGATTTCAGTCAGGCAGGTGCCTTGGCCGGCAGCGGCGTCAGGCCGCACCCACTGCACCATCACCTCCAACACCGGCGCCAGCCACCGAGATCCTCCTCGAGCGACGAGAGAGTGAAGCGTGGCTCGATCGATAGCAGTGGGGCGAGCGCGAGCGGCAAAAGCACCCCGAGCCCGAGCCCCGTCTTCGATTTCGGAAAAACTCAGAAGCCGGCGGTCATGCAACCGCTGATGTGCCCTCCATCGCCAATGATCCTGCAGCCCATGCAGTGCCCTGGTTTCCCTGGTGCCGTGCCGGCGCCAATGCTGGCGCAAAACCACGGTGTGCCATCGTGTGAGGGCTCAGAGATGCCGGCGCAAATATCCTACGTGCAGCTGCCCGCCGTGCAGGCGCAACACAAGATGCTGATCGACCCAGAGACGGGGCAGTGCTACTGGGTGGAGACGCCGCCGCAGCCTCAGCGCAAGAGGCTTTACGACCCCGATACGCAGCAGTACGTGGAGGTGGCGATCCCCCCGCACGGCCTGGCGATGCCCCCCAGCGCGGGTGGGGGTGCAATGTACGCTGCGCCACCACAGCTCATGCTGGCGGCATCGCCACACGTGCCATACGGGTCGGCGTTTGTAATGTACCAGAGCGTCATGCCCACGCAGATGGCGGCAACGGCGTCGCCCGGCTGTGAGTATTCCCAGCAGCAGATGCAGATGATGCAGCTGCATATGATGCACAAAAGCCAGCAGCAGCAGCAGCACTATCTCAGCCAAAGTGTGCACGGCATCTCTTCAGAACCGCAGAGCCCTTTGGACAAACCGCTCTTCAAGGCCGCTCCAGACGAAGTCAGTGCTGCCAACGACCGGCCGTACTTCCTCCCATCGGGCATGGTGCTGGCCCAACCCCAGGCCGTGTACACGCTCCCGGCGACCTCGGCCGGCGGTCAGCCGGGCGCGGGCGTAGACGCCAACCTGCCCAAGGGCAGCGGCGTCGCCTCCGAGTCGCCACCGACGCAGGGCCCGCGCATTGTGGCGCCGCCCCTATTCGACGGCACGATGATGAGCTTCGTGGTGGAGCACAGGTGAACGGGTAGCACGGGGAAGGACCGAGAGAGAGAGGGAGCACCGGTGAGTTTCTCTCTGGCGCATGTCCCCCTACCGCTTATGGCTATGGTTTTGGTACGGTGATTGTTTTGGAAAATGAGTGGAGTACAAAGCTAGAACGGGCTAGTCCACTCTAGCTCTGTACTGCACTCTACAGGAGTAGCGACAGCAGAGGACAAAACTAGACCGGCATGGCATGGGTCGTGATAGCATGGTTGGTTATGTATAGTGCGAAAGAAGTTCAACATACAAACATACTGCGTGGCATTGGAGACGCAGCTCAGAGTGAGGCATGCCGTTGCACTGCACCACGTCTCACTTTCTGAAATTTTCAGGTTCTCTCCAATTCGCATTTTTCTCAGGGGGACGTCGCGACCATGTGACGCTTTCCGGCCTTTCTGATAATCTGCTGCACGACCATACTTCAACCGCGCCGATTGATTTGAATCGATGAAGGCGACGAGTATGAACAGAGAGGTGCAGCGTGGGGTGGGGGGTTCGTGAGGACCAGAGTGGAGGGCAGCTCAGCTCTATACGATGACGGACACCTGCAGCTACCCACACACATGTTACATTGTGCCCTGTGTGCATTCATGTGTGTGTGTGCGTGTGCTCGCGTGTATCCACAGCTGAGTGGCCGCTGAGATTCCTGGACAGAGCTCGGTGATGCAAATAAAAAGATCGCCCGTGTAGCCTTTAACAGACTTTTGGGGCAAATGCTGTTGGCTAGCACTTACGAAGGCCGTACACACGGGGACACACACGCGCGCGCATGCGTCTTCCAAGCTGAACGTGGGATGCGTGACTCGCTCAACTTGCACTCGGGCCCTGCGGTATGACCTTGCTTTGAGAGTGGGGTGCATAAACATTCGGCTGGGGCGGGTGCATGATGCAGCCAATGCTAAGCAAACTTTACACGTTGAACGCTAAACACAAGGAGTACCGACGCGATCTGCTTGTTGTCTCTCGTGCCTTCTCCCATGCCACATGTGTATATGTTGTAACCACCACGTTTTTGACTCGGCAGTCGGAATTCTAGAACTGTGGTCCCTTGGCCTAACGATGGCTCGTCCGTACCACTTGGGGTGGCAAATGATACCGATGATTTTACGGAATAGCATTTCACCTCCAGATCGGAAAACATTCACCAAGCGAAATTGCCGCGCCAGCTTCGCTCGAGACGTGCCGTTAGAGACAGGATGGCGGCGGTGGTAATATTGAAAGAAAACAAAAATGGAATCGTAATCTAACGTGAATTATCCGCGGAAAATCAACACGGAGCGCGTCTCGAACTTAGACGGCGTGTACACCGGTAAGCACTGCCCATGGTGGACACTGCCCGTAGTGGGCACTGCCCAGGGTGGACACTGCTCATGGTGGACACTGCCAATTGGTAGCGTTTACCTCCCCACCAAGTGATACCCGCTCTTGCGGCTTTTAACCATGGGGCCCGAGACGCGGTGATTAAAGCCGGCTCGCGTCGCCATCGTCGCCAAGGCACCGTAACCTTTGTATTTTCTTTTCTTTTCCAACTCCTATCTTGTTTTGTTCACTATATATTTGAAGGGTTAAACCCCAAACCCGTTTCACCCCCCCCCTCCTCACCTCCACGAGTGGCCTGCCAATTAGGCTTCAGATTCTCAAAAGGACGAGGTTTTGGGGGAACCCGCATTGCTAAGACTGCTGCAGCCTGCATGCGATGCCTGCTGACGTGAGACCACGTCAGGCCATTTAGGATGCGGGATCCATGACCCCGTGTTGCCGTGTATGTGCGTGTGACACGTTTACTCGTTGTTTCCGGGTTAGCCGGAACGGCACTGTGTCAGGAATTATTCGGGCCATGCTGATACATCCATTTGCCCGCCTTTTTCTGTCCTTATGAGTCCACGCATCTCGTTTGTTTGATGCGCCCCGCTCGTACGATTGTGGCCATGCAACCCAAACTATGGACCACAGAGTAAACCCATAGAGACTCATAGAGATACACAAGAGGCACACAGACAGCCCATACAGATACATATAGACCCATCGAGAAAAATACAGATATACACGGAGAGACACAGAGAGATACATTAAAGACAAACCACTGTGGTTGTAGTCATACAACCCACACTGTGGACTACACGGTAAACTACCGCAGTCTGCGCTCCTTCAACGGAGGAGGTAGGAAGCCCTCTCGTCGTGGCCAGCACCAGCAGGACCTCGACATTGGCATGGAGCTCCTGGCCGTACCGCTTCTGCCATCATACACAAAAACAGAATAGGATTGATGCAATGTAGTGTACAATAATTAATGCATTATTATGGACAGGCAGTACCTTTAAGTCTTAGTGGTAGTGCCTTACGCCCACTAATCCCTCCTCTCAAGCTGACCTAGCATCAGTGTTCCGAAAAATATGGCGTGAGAGATTAAGCCATGTACGGCTCCTTTGTAATCCACTGCTGGATGAAGTCCTCCCCACAACGCGCGCCTCGTCATACTTCACCACGCCGGTCAGTGCGTTTCTTCTCGAAGGTGGGCGGCATAAAACATCCGAGCATAGGAGTGTAATACAACAAGGGAGGTTGACATGCTGGCCCTACTCTGCGCACCGCCTAGCTGACCCACGGGCACCCCCAAGATGCCCGTGGTCACGCGTGAATCAGAATAAGAATATATTTTAACTTCTTTGGTTCTTTCGGTAAAGTCACGTAGAATGAGAATAAAATAATAAATTGATAAAATAAAATAACACAATAATATTCTCACGACGTTTCGGCCACAACACAAGCGGCCTTCATCAGGTGAAGGGACGAGACTGTCTGGTAGGACAGCACTGGAGTGAAAGAGCCACGTTCAGATCACGGCCTTTAAGCTGTGTGAGAGGAACAAAGCGCCTTGACAAAGGAATTAGCATATAATTTAGCATTGAAATGGCTGAATGATTAGCTTGTGACTGGTCACAGAAATAGCTATGTTAAAAGTTAAAGCATACACATCCGCAGAGGCACCCATTGTTAAAGGAATTAGCATAGAATTTAGCATTGAAATGGCTAAGTTAAGGCATACACATCCGCAGAGGCACCCCTTGACAATGGAATTAGCATAGAATTTAGCATTGAAATAGCTGAGTGATCAGCCTGTAACTGCTCACAGAAATAGCTACGCCAAAGTCAGAGCATACACATTCACCGAGGCACCTAGTACAAATCAAACAGGAGAATCTAGCATTGAAATAACTAGGCGAATTTAGCATTGAAATAACTGAGTGACCAGCTAGTGACTGGTCACAGAAATGACTACACATCTGAGCTATTCACAGTACTATATAGTGAACCAATAAAAAAACTAAAATATAAATTACCTTAATGTTATCAATAAACTCTATATTCTCCAATCAGCTAAGCTACCAACAATAAGTCGTTATATATCACAATGCTATATGGCGAAAAAATGGGTGGATTCTTACCCTCAACTTTAGCACCACGGATAGCTATGGGCCCCGTTCAGACGGACGAGTTCGTCCATGGTCGGAACAGAGGAGGGGGAGAGAGACAGCTGCGAGGCGCTACTCATACTCCATGTTGTAAAACCATACCATTAACCGTGGTGTGAGAGGTATTAAGAGTCAATGCTGGCGAAGGGGCTGCGGTCTGAAGGTCATCGTAAAAATACAATTAATTAAGAACAGAAATGATTTAAAACATTTTTCCAGTGGTTACTAAGCCAGAATCCATCTTCTCGGTTGAAATTGTCTCTGTGCTTGTATATGTGAATGGCCTCATGAACGAATCTCTCATGGTAGCCGGTTGGTTTGCAAAGAACCTCCGTCTTAGGAGTTATGTTATTTTATTTATCAATTTATTATTTTATTCTCATTCTACGTGACTTTACCGAAATAACCAAAGAAGATGAATCATTGCAGTCACGAAAGCTTTAAATCGAAATATATTTTAACATATAAAAAGCGAGAATCCTGGTGTCACGCTAACTCCGTAACGCTATCATTAATAATCATGAGCGGGTGACGTCACTCCACATGGAGCACCCCCCTCATTCATAATGAGAGGGTGACGTCACTCTACATGGAGCACCCCCCCCATTAATACTCATGAGCGGGTGACGTCACTCCACATGGAGCAATCCCCTCATTAATAATCATGAGCGGGTGACGTCACTCCACATGGAGCACCCCCTTCTTTAATAATGAGGGTGACGTTACTCCACATGGAGCACCCCTTCATTAATAATCATGAGGAGGAAACGTCACACCACATGGAGAACCCCCCCCTCATTAATACTCATGAGTGGGTGACGTCACTCCACATAGAGCAATCCCCTCAATAATAATGAGTGGGTGACGTCACTCCAAATGGAGCACCCCCCTCTTTAATAATCATGGTCGGATGACGTAACTCTACATGGGTGGGGGAGCCTCCTCCCTCCTCACCAAGAACTTAACCCTCGTTAAAAAACCAGAACCCTCAAGTCACGCGAACTCCGTAACGCTCCTGAGACAGAGAAGGAAAAAACGACGTCATGATGAACAAGGGATATAGCCGTCAAATAAAATAAGTCTGTGTTACCGGTCTTACAAATTGCACACTTATGGATGCACTGAATGTGACGTCACTGTCTGCTTTTCGCTTGAATATTTCAGATGTACTGCGATACGCCCGTCCTTGGATGGGCTGCAGGCTAGTTTATTTATACTCGAGGAGGAATCCGATGAGCTATAAAGCTCTTTTTCACAGATGTCCAGTAGGGGCACGGGGTCAGAAGGTTACTACTACAGCAAACTATAACAACACGATAGGAATGCAAAGAATAAAGGTAAATAAACCACCTAAAAATAAATACAAATAATAAACATTTTTTTATCTTACCAGGTAAACCCCACTGAGATAATAACTTGTTTTTCAGAAGCGACCTGGCCACAAATGATAGCCTCACCAAAGTGGCTTATCATGTGGAAATGTGTTGAAGCAAAATTATCTAAATGCATGTTTCTAAATGTGGAGGCAAAAACCGGAGGATCCGGAGAAAAAAAAATCTCGGCGAAAACGCGGAGAGAGACGCCGCAAACTCCAAATATACAGCAGGCGTCAGTGTTGGGATCGAACCCACGACCTCCTGTATATCCGGCGAGGTAGTTAACATCTCGTCACCATGCAAACTCCAAATATACAGCAGGTGTCAGTGTCGGGATCGAACCCACGTCATGTCTACCAGGCGAGGTAGTTAACATCTCGCCACCATGCAAACTCCAAATATACAGCAGGCGTCAGTGTTGGGATCGAACTCACGACCTCCTGCCTAAAGGCGAGGTAGTTAACATCTCATAGCCACCGTGACGACTGGGCCACCCACGGCTGTCACTGACAGTGAGGAGAGCAACAGCGGACTCCTCGCAGCCTCTGTGTTGTATCCGCCGTGTGTGCGTGTAATACACGTCGTGCTCTGTGTGCCTCCTTACCCGGACTCTGTGTGCGTCCTTTATATAACAATCATAATCTATAATAGAGGGGGGGGGCGACTTTGTTGGGTTAGATCGCCTAAATATAAATGTGTCGTTAAACCCGCCACCACCCGGCACGGCCAACTTGGCGTAGGTTTGTCACGTGAACAAAGCATGCCAATTAGTTACTAGTTTAGCACTAACGGGTTGCGTGTTTTGGGCGAGTAAACCCACCACAACATTTTTCAATCAGAGCGCCGTGACGTTTCGTCGATAATTACAACCAGCATCATCAGGCGACAGCCGGAATTGTGACGAAATGCTCCTGTGCATCTAACCTGATCTAACCCAATAAACTCCCCCTCTATTATTGATGATATTGGTCGCGAAAGCCTACGTGTTAAATTATAATATACTTCAAACTTGATTTGGAGCTTTCGGGACTACAGGAATACTCTCTGTGGTTCTTTCGGTAAAGTCGCGTAGAAATGAAAAATAAATTAAATAATTGCATACGACGTTTCGATTGCAACATAAGTAATCATCATCATCAGGTACAAATGAAAGAGAAATCAAACCTAGTAAACTTAGGAATACAATGCAATACAACACAGAGAGTCGGCTGACATAACAGTCAACACCCTACCTGGTTGATGACGTTCTTCCAAAGATTGCTAAATTTGAGAGACAAAAAAACACAGACACTGAGACACACAGACAGACACACAAGCAGAGAGAGATAACACAGAGAGAGACGCACACATAGGCACACAGAGAAACAGAATATATTCTAGATTTAAAGCTTTCGAGACTGCAAGGATCCATACTCTTTGGTTCTATTCGGTAAAGTCACGTAGGTAAAAAAATAAAACAACAAAAATCACGACGTTTCGGCCACAACACAAGCGGCCTTCATCAGGTGAAGGGATCAGGCTGTCTCGAGGACAGCGCTGGAGTGAAACACAGCCACGCTCAGACCACGGACCTTTAAGCTGTGTGCGAGGAAACAAGGTGCCTTGACAAAGGAATTAGCATAAAAATTAGCATTTGATTGGCCGACTTAGCATAGAGGCGGTGTACGTGCGGGTGCACTTGCCGGTTGGCGCGGGGGGGGGGGGGAGTTTACCTATTGATGGTGTGAAAAGGGAATTTTTAAGAGCTGCGAAAGTTTGGGGTACCACTACTTGAAAAATATACTGTACCATTGAAAATTAGTTTAATGTTTAGTTCGATTTAGAACATCTTTCCAATGGTTTCTTAATTTGAAACCATCTTCTCGGTTGAAATTGTGTCTGTGTTTGTAGATCTGAATTGCCTCGTGAACAAATCTCTGATAAAAACCCGTGGGTTTGCAAATAACCTTGGTATCGGAGAAAATTATATCGTGATCACCCACAGCATTGTAACAGTGATCAGCTACGGCAGAAGAATTCGTTTTGCCGTGTTTCAAATCTGATTTGTGCTCGCGAATTCAGTCAGAGATATGTCGCTTTGTCTCCCCGATATAGCAATCACCGCAGGTACAACTCAATTTGTAAACCCCGGGGTACTGTAAGTCAGGAATGACATCCTTCACGGATGGGATCAGATCACGAATTTTGTGTACTGTATTGAACCGGACCTGGATCTTGTGTTTGTTTAGAATTTTGGAAATCTTTTTAGTAACGCCTGCTATATATGGTAGTGTGATGGTTTTGACCGGAGTATCAAGTGGTTGTTTCTGTATGGAGGGAGAAACAGCTTGGCGGATGGTACGGTCAGAGTATCCATTCCTTTTGAGGGCCAGGTGTAATGTTTTAATTCACTTGTCAGGTGGTGTTGGTCCGAAATGCAATGAGCCCTATGGTATAAAGTTTTGATGAATTATTTTGGGCTGGGTGGTGGTGGGAATCAGGTTTCAAGTAGGAATCTGTGTGGGTGGGTTTCCTGTAGACAGAATGCCCCAATGAGCCATCAGGTCTCCTCTCAAACAGAACATCTAAGATGGTAGCTTGCCATCTTTCTCCACTTCCATGGTGAATTCTATGGCGGGATGTCTGGAATTGATGTGGTGTAGGAAAAGGTTCAGAGCTGGGAGGCCATGTTGGCAAATGACGAAAGTGTCATCCACATATCTCTTCCACAGAGAAGGTCTGAGGGTGGAAGTCTGGATGGCGTCTGATTCAAATTTCTCCATGAAAATATTGGCTATCACTGGTGACAAGGGGGATCCCATGGGGGTACCCTCATTTTGTTTGTAGAAGGAGCCATTCCAAGTAAAGTAGGTATTGTTGAGGCAGTGCCTAACCAGTGCAGGTGTGTCGGGGTCTAGTCCATGTTGGACCAAATTTTCAATTATTTCAATGGTATCAGGTACTGGGACCTTGGTAAACAAAGAGACCACATCGAAGCTGACAAGGATATCGTCAGGGGACAGTACAACGTCTTTGACCATAAAGACCAATTGGGCTGAGTTAAGTACTGCTGATGCGGTCTTGCCAGTGAAAGGCAGCAAGGTATCTGACAGAAAACGGGCTAGTCTATAGGTAGGGGAGTTGATCGTGGATACGATGGGTCGTAGTGGGGTGCCTTCTTTATGAATCTTGGGAAGACCATAGAATCTAGGGGGTCTTGCATTAGAAGGTTTTAGGGAGGGACGTTTAGTTGGTTCGATTAGGGAGGTCGAACTTGTGATGATCTTGTTGGTTTTTATCACTAGGCTATTGGTAGGGTCATTTTTAATTTTTGAGTAACTTCCATCGTTGAGCAGATTCTGGATTTTGTTGTTGTATGAATCTTTATCCATAATTGCGACATATCTCTGACCGAATTCGCGAGCACAAATCAGATTTGAAACACGGCAAAAAGGAATTCTTCTTCCGTAGCTGATCACTGTTACAACGCTGTGGGTGATCACGATATAATTTTCTCCGATACCAAGGTTCTTTGCAAACCCACGGGTTTTTATCAGAGATTTGTTCACGAGGCAATTCAGATCTACAAACACAGACACAATTTCAACCGAGAAGATGGTTTCAAATTAAGCAACCATTGGAAAGATGTTCTAAATCGAACTAAACATTAAACTAATTTTCAATGGTACAGTATATTTTTCAAGTAGTGGTACCCCAAACTTTCGCAGCGCTTAAAAATTCCCTTTTCACACCATCAATAGGTAAACTCCCCCCCCCCGCGCCAAACGGCAAGTGCACCCGAACGTACACCACCTCTATGCTAAGTCGGCCAATCAAATGCTATTTTTTATGCTAATTTCTTTGTCAAGGCACCTTGTTTCCTCGCACACAGCTTAAAGGTCCGCGGTCTGAGCGTGGCTGTGTTTCACTCCAGCGCTGTCCTCGGGACAGCCTGATCCCTTGACCTGATGAAGGCCGCTTGTGTTGTGGCCGAAACGTCGTGATTTTTGTTGTTTTATTTTTTACCTACGTGACTTTACCGAATAGAACCAAAGAGTATAAACAGAATGTACTTGTTTATTATATAATTAAAATTTACTTATTTAACCAGGAGAGCCACACCGAGTCGTATGATTCTTCCTGGGCAAGGTCCATTGGGTGGTTATATTCGAGGCCCATCTACAGGGGCGAATTCTCAAGACAGACTGATAAACGTTACTGTAAACGTGCCTGATTGTCTTGCGAGCCAAGGCAAATGCGTTGTTCCAAAGCCTGGAATCTGCACTGTGACAAGAACCCCGATCAGCCCAGGAACAGAGCCACGACCTCGCAGTGGTTATAAGAAGGCGTTCCGCAGATCTCAAGGGGGTACTCGCCCCCCCCCCAACCCACCAACAAATGCCTATTACTATTATAACTATTCTATTTTACCAGGTAAGGCCCATTGAGCTATGTCGGGTTTTTTTCAGAAGCAACCTGCCTGGCTATCACAAACGATAGCCCGAAGAAGTGGCTCATCATTGCGTGGGAATGTACATCAGCCAAATACTCCAAACGCTTCTTGGTTCTAAATGTGGAGGGAAAAACCGGAGGACCCAGGGAAAAATCCACGCGACCACGTGGGGAGAGCGAGAGAGAGACACAAACTCCAAATATACAGCAGCAGCAGGCGTCTGGGTCGGAATCGACCCACGACCTCCTGCATACCAGGCGAGGTAGTTAACATCTCCTAGCCACCGTGATGATGAGCGAGAGAGACACACAAACTCCAAATATACAGCAGCAGGCGTCAGGGTCGGGATAGAACCCACGACCTTGTGTATACCAGGCGAGGTAGTTAACATCTCATAGCCACCGTGATGATGATTACAGAGAGACACAGACCTCCTGAATACCAGGCGAGGTGGTTAACATCTCGTAGCCACCGTGATGATGATGAGAGAGAGAGA
This sequence comes from Petromyzon marinus, assembly GCF_048934315.1. Taxonomy (NCBI): domain Eukaryota; kingdom Metazoa; phylum Chordata; class Hyperoartia; order Petromyzontiformes; family Petromyzontidae; genus Petromyzon; species Petromyzon marinus. Next base: position 3,265,018 of record NC_133719.1, read on the forward strand.
CACAAACTCCAAATATACAGCAGCAGGCGTCAGGGACTTGATGGAACCCACGACCTCCTGTACACCAGGCGAGGTAGTTAACATCTCCTAGCCACCGCGGCGTCCAAAGGGGCCCTCCCCACAGTGGTCGAGCAGCAGCAGCACTGGAGCCGAGGGACCCGTGAAGACCACCAGCACCAAGCAGACGCAGCACGAGAAGTGTTCACTCATTGTTCATCTCTAAACATAAACAGTGGAGACGGCGGCGGCCATGACCGTGGGCGTCACCCGTTGCCAGGCGCCGCCGTTGCTAGGGCCGCGCTGAGCTCGACGAGTGTCGTGGCGAGTGTCGTGGTGAGTGTTGTGGTGAGTGTCGTGGCGAGTTGTGGTGAGTGTTGTGGTGAGAGTTGTGGTGAGTGTTGTGGTGAGTCGTGGTGAGTGTCGTGGTGAGTGTCGTGGTGAGTGCCGTGGTGAGTGTCGTGGCGAGAGTCGTGGCGAGTGTCGTGGTGAGTTGTGGTGAGTGTCGTGGTGAGTGTCGTGGTGAGTGTCGTGGCGAGTGTCGTGGTGACTTGTGGTGAGTGTTGTGGTGAGTGTTGTGGTGAGTGTTGTGGTGAGTGTCGTGGTGAGCTAGGCGAGTGTTGTGGTGAGTTGTGGTGAACTAGGCGAGTGCCGTGGTGAGTGTTGTGGTGAGTGCCGTGGTGAGCTAGGCGAGTGCCGTGGTGAGTCTCGTGGTGAGTGTTGTGGTGAGTGAGGTGGCGAGTGTCGTGGTGAGTGCCGTGGTGAGTGTCGTGGTGAGTGTTGTGGTGAGTGTCGTGGTGAGTGCCGTGGTGAGTGTCGTGGTGAGTGTTGTGGTGAGCTAGGTGAGTGTTGTGGTGAGTGTTGTGGTGAGCTAGGTGAGTGTTGTGGTGAGATAGGTGAGTGTTGTGGTGAGTGTCGTGGTGAGTGTTGTGGTGTTGTAGTGAGCTAGGCGAGTATTGTGGTGAGTGTTGTGGCGAGTGTGGTGGTGAGCGCCGTGGTGAGCGCCGTGGTGAGCGTTGTGGCGAGTGCCGTGGTGAGTGTTGTGGTGAGTGTCGTGGTGAGCTAGGAGAGTGTTGTGGCGAATGTCATGGTGAGTGCGATCCTGCCCCCCCTCCCCGCTAGCTGCCTTTGTGCGGTGCGTGGGTGAGCGAGGCGAGGGCTTTTAAACGTCTACAGTGGTCGCTGTTGTCGCCGTGCCAGCCCAGCTCGCCGCTGTGAGCCGCCACCGATCGGCAGCGCCGGGACCCTCATCCAGCAGCGGATCGATCAAGGACTTGTGAGCTGCTATTGTGTCGTCCACCATGATCACTCCACTGTTGGATGAGGGCCGCCTCCGAATCCTTTCCCTTATCGCCGCGTGTCTGTGTGTGTGTGGTGTGTGCGTGTGTGTCAGTGTGCGTGTGGTGTGTCTAAGAGGTGGGGCCTTACCATCAGCCCCACCAAAACTAAGCACCTGCCTGGGTATTTTGTACCATCGGACACTCAACCCCCACAACTCCCAATCGGTGATGGGGCAGTTGTGGAGAGAGTGGAGAGTTTCCCATACCTGGGCAGAGGCGCTTATGACCGGCTCCAGTTTAACAGCAGAGGTCTCACTCCGAATAAGTCGAGCGACCAAAGATTTGTCCATGAAGCCATCCAGATATACAAACATAGATACAACTTCCACCGAGAGGATGTTTTTTTAATTAAGCAGTCATTGGAAAGATGTCATCAACCAAGTCAAACTTTAGCTGCCTTGTAATTGTACAGCCATTTCCATTTCTTCCAGTTGGTTTCTCTCATTTTTGACAACCGCTCGCCATCGCCTCTCCGTCCCCCTAACGCCCTGCAGCATAACAAAATGCGGCTTAACTTAGCCCCCCCCCCCACGGCCCTTCCTGGCTCCTCCCCCCCCCCCTTAACCTGTATATAATCTCGGGTCTCTTAGAGCTCTTCACTTGATGCAGCTATTTTGCTGTGACGGTTTCCACCTGAAGACGGAAGCTTGTGTTGCCTCCGAAACGTCGTGATTTAATTTAGTTTTCATTTATTTTATTTTACCTACGTGACTTTACCGAAAAAAACCAAAGAGTATGAATCCTTGCAGTCACGAAAGCTTCAAATCTAGAACTGTTTGACCATACTTCACCGCGCTGGTCAATGCGGGTTAATGAAGATGGGCAGCATGGGCAGAGAACGTGGAGGAGTGGCACGGGAGTCGAGCTGCTGCTGCCCACAGCGTCCTCACGAGCCTCCTCCACAGAGGTCGATCTTGATACCGCTGGTACCGGTCATCGGCAATTCTACTCAGCTCCACATCCTCTTGCACCGTATCAGCCCATCTCTTCCCCCATCTCTTACTCCAGCCCATCTCTTCTTCCAGCCCATCTCTTCCTCCAGCCCATTTAGCCCCTTCCATCAGACCAAATAGAAACTACTTTGGGCAAGTGGCATGCGGACTACGTAACCTACACTCACACTCGCTCCCTTTGCAGAACAGAGGAAGCACATACAAACTGCGCACAGGAAGGCTCCTGAGTCGGAAATCGAACCCAGGAACTCATTGCCATGAGTATGATATCATGGGACCTTTTTTGCCAGTATTAAGTATGATAAATAAGAGGGTTTACCCTTCCTGTTTTTGTGCTGTTCGCCTTTCAGCGTTCTATGGTCTTGACACTGGTGAGACTCGACACTAAAGAAGGCTGTCTCTGCTGTAGGAATCAGTTTCATAGACAATGTATAGATCATTATATTATCAGAACACGTTTGTTTGCATGTTCACCACAAGTACGTGTGCTTAATGCACACTTGATTCATTGCAAAATGTTTGAACATATTAACACCTGTTTTATTGCCAGACAGGGTTAAACCTATTCTAATTTTGATTTGAAGTTTTTGTGACTGCAGGAATCCATACTCTTTGGTTATTTTGGTAAAGTCACGTGGGTAGAAAAATAAATACTAAATCACGACGTTGCGATCGCAACACAAGCAATCGTCATCAGGTAGAAAGATACAGCAGTAGAACTTCTGAACAAGAAAGGGCTGCTGCAACAAGAGCAGCCCTTATATAACCTCTTTCTATCTGATGACGAGTGCTTGTGTTGCGATCGAAACGTCGTGATTTATTATTTATTTTTCTACCTACTGTTTCTTTACCGAAAGAACCAAAGTGTACTATTCTAATTTTTCATGTCTGTTTTATTGTCATAAAGGGTAAAACCTATTCTTATTTTTCATAGTATGATATCAGTGTGTAAAGACAGAAACGGATGTCTGTGAGAAGATTCGCATACGTGCCCTGAAAGCAGTGAGCGTACAAATGCACGTACGTTGAAATGCAGTACAGCAATGGGATATGTCTTGCTGCAATTTCCCTCTGCCGGCCCACAATCTTTGACGTGTGAAACGTGCGTCTGAATTCGCGGCAGGGAACTTCGCCGTTTGTGCCAAACGTGGTTTGGTGGCCTCTGCGCTTGCCACATGGCGAACGTTGGAGCGATGCGCGCAGAGCAGCGAGGCAAACTCGCGCCCGAGGACGCCCGGTCACTTGGCAAGAGCCCCGTGTACGGAGTGCGGTGGCTGGACGCGTGTCTGCAAGAGACTCTCCTGCCAGGCGCGTCCTGGCACAAGGTCAGCGTGGATCTGGGTGGATGTGTGCGTATGTGTGCGCGAGCGATAGTGGAGCGGGTAACGCACTGCGCTACGAACCCGGCGACCCGAGTTCGATTGCCGCTTGCGTGAATCATTGGTGATGATTGTCTGCACCGGCCCTGGGCCTCCCCTAGATCGACTCAGCGTCAAATGAGTACCAAAGAAAATGGCGGCCGGGTGTGGTGTTGGCCACCAACCACCTCGTGTGACGTGTCATCTTTTATAGGTGCTCTCCTAACAGCACTTGCCCCAACAGTCTGTTCAGGCTTTATGGGGGATCTTTGTTTTCTCTCCCGAGCTCGGTGACCGTTCAAAAAGGCGAAGTGATTTCCCGCTCAGTTTGTTGATTCCGTTCCATCGGAAGCTGTTGGTGATGCCGGTTTGGCCGACAGCCATTCCTCGATTTGGTTTGTGCAGATCTCAACGGAGGTCTCATCAGAAGCCCTCGACACGAGGAAAAGGTCACCGGGTCAAGAGCACCACGGTCAGAGGTCACCGAATGAAGGTTAGTGCACGTCATCACGGCTGCCACCTCTGAGATAGCGAACCTCGCCGTGAAGGCGACTGTGCGATGAGTTCTGTGCGCTCGTAAAGCCGTCGACTTATTACTCGCCGTCTTTCATTAAATACGGCTGCTGGGCACAGGCCCAAAATGCCAAGCAGCCAGCAACAAGCGGCACTGTCCATGTTATAAGAGATCAAGGCATTATTAAACTCACTTATTTTCCCAGCTCACCCCACGCCCCCTTAATCTCCCGCTCATAACCGCCACCTTTACCATTGCATGGCTATCACTCATGAACCTCATTCATTTAGTCCCTTCATTGTCATTTGCTGTCATCAGTTTGGCTTTCACGTAATTCACGCACCACAGATTTGCCACCATTGCTTCCTGTCATCTATTTTATTCACAATTACATTCACATGCTGTACCATTGTTAATTTTGTGTAATGTGCCTTGGATAAGGTGCTATATAATTTATTTTAGGATAAGATTAACATGTGTCTTGAATCGAGCAAGGTTATTATTATTATTGTTATAAGAGCGTGGTGAGAGAAAAGACAATGATGATGGAAGGAGGGAATTCCAAAGCAGAGTAGTGCGAGGAAAGAAGCAGAGAGAGAATTGAGGTGACTTGCAGTGTGGTGAGTGGGTGGGTGAGTGGATGAGCGACCTGCAGTGTGGTAAGTGATGAGTGGGTGAGTGGGTGATTGTGTTGTTGTGACCTGCAGTGTGGTGAGTGGGTGGATGAGTAAGTGGGTTAGTGTGTTGCTGTATCCTGCAATGTGGTGAGTAAGTAAGTGATGAGTGGGTGAGTGGGTTAGTGGGTTGTAGTGACCTACAGTGTGGTGAGTGGGTGATTGTGTTGTTGTGACCTGCGGTGTGGTGGCACTCGTGGATGAGACGTGGATGAGACGGAACAGTCAGTCCCATTGACATGAGCCACATCTTCTCAAACTGTAGAAGTGTACCTCCAAAACCGACGCCCCGTGTGTATTTACGAGACCGTGACACGTGTGAGTACGAGGTCTCCTGATTGTGTGGAACTGCCCGCGTCGCGTGAGCTCCCCGTTGATGAGGATGAGGAGCCGTCTGCCTCATCTCTTATCCCCTCCCAGACTCCGTGGCGGCGTTCGTGGACGGCACCCGCGTTGCGGTCGCCGCCGCGGCCAGAAGGGCGATGGCGCAGGAAGCGGCGCGCCAAGGGGAGCTGGCGCGCCGCTCGGTTGGGCTGCAAGGTGAGGGATTTCGCAAGGAGGGATTCGTGGCCATTGTTACGATTTGCGGCCATTGTTACGATTCGCGGCCATTGTTACGATTCGCGGCCATTGTTACGATTTGTGGCCATTGTTACGATTCGCAGCCATTGTTACGATTCATGGCCATGGTTACGATTCGTGGCCATTATTACGATTCACAGCCATTGTTACAATTCTCAGCCATTATTATGATTCGCAGCCATTGTTACGATTTGCAGCCATTGTTACGATTCACAGCCATTGTTACGATTCACGGCCATTGTTATGATTTGCCACCATTGATACAATTCATGGCCATTGTTACGATTCACAGCCATTGTTATGATTCACAGCCATTATTAAGATTCACAGCCATTGTGAAGTGTCGAAGGCTTGCTGACAGGGGGTCATGGAACAGACCTAGGTGCTATGGATTGGCCGACTGAGATGACTGCCAGATGCACCGGCTTTACCCCCTAATCACACCAACCGCTGTGGCAGCAGTGTCCGTTGCTTACGTAAGGTGTGCTTATGTGCGACTTCCTCCGTGCGTACCAGGCAGTGCTGTGCAGTGGCCTCGTGTTGTGAAACTGGGACCCCCCTCCCTCTGCCAGGCTCCAGGAGCGAGCTGCTGGGAGAGTCTATGTGCGCCGTGCTGGGGGTCGGGCCTGAGTGCCTGGACCGAGTGTGCTCGCGACTCACGGGAAAACTCCTCCCGGCACAGCTCCGTAGAGAAATATGGTGCCGGTCTCTTGGGTTTGTGACGCGCAGGCCCATCACCCATTTTCACCCCGGGGTTGCTCGCTCGCCTCCTCGTCGCTTGTCTGTCGCCGTGCGCTACCGTCGTTGCTGTTCCCAAGAATCTCGCTAATTGATTCCTCCACCCGCGTTGAGGGACGCGGTCTCTAGCAGGCATTGTTTCATCTCATCCGTACTGTGGTCAACTGCCACCACACTGCAGGTCGCAAGGATACATTCACCCACTCATTCACTCGCTCATCCAGTCACCCGCTCACTCACTCATGTTGTAATATGGCCATGGATACTGTTCCCGTGAACTTTGCCCATTGCTTCTTCAACCTATGTTGAGGGGTGTCACGGTGGCGAGCTGTTATATACCTTGCCTGGTATACAGGAGGTTGTGGGTTCGATCCTGACACTGACACTTGCTGTATATTTGGAGTTTGCATGTTCTCCCCGTGGTGGCATGGATTTTTCTCCAGGTCCGCCGGTCTTTCCCTCCACATTTAGAAACCTGTGCTTTGAGTATTTGGCTGTTATAAATTTCCACATAAGCCACTTCGTTGAGCTATCATTTGTGGCCAGGTCGCTTCTGAAAAAGAGCTATATAGCTCAATAGTTTTAAGACGATGCGATCTCTAACAGACTCTGACTGTTGTTTTCTCATCCATCCTGTGTTCAACCACCACACACCAGTCAATGTTAAGCCTCACATCGGTTCTCTGCTGTCGCCCCTTGGTGTGGAACTCTCTATATCCCTTTGCAGATCCGCAACATCAAATGCACTCTGATTTTTAAGAAACATCTCCAGGCCTCTATCTATTTGGTCTCCGCGTCTCTGAGTTGTGCACTTGTCTGCACAATGTGCCGTGTTATAAATGTCATTTTATTATTATTAACTGAACCAGTTAATAATAATAATGAAATGGTAACCAGTTACCGGTTAACAAGCCCGGCTGTTCCACAGGGGTGCGTGCGAGGGGGAGGCGTGGGAGCAGTTCCGGCGGAAAGTGTGGCGCGGCGTGGATCAGATGGGGATGACGCACGCCACGCAATCTCCCGTCGCGCACCTCATCCGCAACACGGTGACGGAGGTGAGTGGGTGCGCACCGACGCTGCAAAATCAACAGCAGCAGCCGCCATTCGCCAATATGTGGTGGGAACGGCACCGTGGCACTTGTGCCAGGCTAGGTGCAGTTTCAGGCCATGACGTAAAGTGTGGAAGGTCATGGGACAGACCCAGGTGCCATGGGTTGACTGACTGAGATTATTGACAGATGCTCAACTCGTGCTCCCCACTGTGCCAACTCGCTGCGTTTTACCTGCCCGGCGCTCCGCTCGTTGTTGCGAGTGCCGCTCCTCCTACCTCCGCCGTTGCTGGAGGGCGACTGGCCACAACTGCCCAGTAGCCTCAAGGTGCACATGGTGCACACACACATGGACACACGAAAATCAAATGGCCTGGATCAAAACACCGGAGAGTATGCATAATTAATGAGCCAGCCGGAGCTTAATCGAGAGCGGGGCTGTTGGGGTGTGGAGGAGGCAGCGGCCGCATGTCATCGATCGCAATTCGTTCGTCTGGCGAGTCAGCAGACTGCAAGTCAAACAGTACACAGGTGATGCATCGTCGAGCGAACGTTCGCCGACGAACGTTCACTCGCCGCGTGCTCGCCTGTGCCTCCGTGTCGCCCCCCCACCCCCCATCTGCGCAGAAGCTGCGCGGGAGCGGCTGGCTGCAGCGCACGTACATCTCGGGCGATGGGCTGGCATTCACGCTCGTGTGCGACGTCCTCAACGTGCTGTACACGCACGGCCGCGTGTACGCGCCCCACCTCGTGTACCGCCTCGTGCCGCTGCACCTCGCCTTCGCATCCGGGCACCCGCACGGTGCGTGAGGGAGCGCTGGGAGCCCGACGGCCCTGAGCGCTGGGCGTCGACATCGTACCGATCAATAATGACAATGATATGTGTGTACGTATGTACGTTGAACTTCTTTCGTCACCGTACGTCATCAACCATGCTAATCGGAGGTGCCGGGGAAGGACAACAAATGAAACACAAAAAGCTGTTTCAAAGAAATGAAAGCGATGAGGAGGTTTGCCTGTAAGAAGTGTACATTCACAGTGGGCTCTTTATTCAGCCTACGCACAAGCCACACGCAGTCGTGGGGAGCTAACACCACAGTGACCCGAGCGACTGTTAGCCCGTCCCTTTATCCCCTTTTGGGTCCCTCTCGATCCTTCCCACACGTTCTCCACTTTAAGCGCGCAGTCCTATCCCAGCCGCCACCAACCGCCCTGAAGGAACTCCTTAAAATCCTCTCTGCCAACACCTCCCGCGGTTTCCCAATCGGACGCCCGCTCCATGGCCGGTTAATCGGCTTGTCTGGCTGGTGCGCGATGACCGGCGGCGTTCCTGACTGATTGTATTTTGAACGATGCGGCCATCAAATCTGCTATTTGGCTGCGGCATAGTTAAATTTAATAATAGGTATACGCCTCTCGGTGATCCTGTAATAAGGCCCCGAGAATTATATCGGAATTTATATCGTGCCCCAAAACGAAAAGCTTCAGGGCACAGTATCGAGGGGTTATTTTAGCCTAGAGGACATTTCAGTGGCAGCTGTCTTGATGCAACACAAAGTGAACGCAGCAAATGGCCTTCATAATAACGGTTTTTGGGTTAGATCGCGTTTATTTATAAATGTGTCGTAACCCTCCACCACCCGACACGGCCAATCAGCAAAAAAGTGTCACGTTGACAAAAGACAAATAATTCACTACTTTAGCCCACCGGTGTGTTGAAGAGTGAATCCACATTTACAGTTTGAGTACGACGTTTCGCTGGTAAGTACTTCCAGCATCATCGGGCAATTCGCCAGAATGGTGAAGCCCTCGCTTGCTCCCGGTTTTATATAGAGCAGCAGGGTGACGTCATCACTTAACTCATATCAGGTGCAGAGATTAGAGGCGGAGGGGTAATGTAATTATATAATCGATTAGTAATCAGTCATTGGTTATGATTAGTAATGAGTTGTAGATTAGTAATTATTTAAATCAAAATTGGCCGTGTCGGGTGGTGGAGGGTTACGACACATTTATAAATAAACGCGATCTAACCCAAAAACCGTTATTATGAATAATATTGGTCGCGAAAGCCTACGTGTTAAACCAAATGGCCATTAGGCTGTTGTTTTTCCAATGCCGGTTACATTGTATGGAGGGATTTTTTGGCTATGGGAGGAAACCGGAGAACCCCGGAGCAAACTCGTGCAGAACAGGGGGTGAACATACACACACCGCGCGCAGAAAGGCGCCCGCGTCGGCAAAATCGAACCCAGGCCCTTCATGCTGCGAGGCACGAGCGTTACCACTGCACTACCGCCGCCTTGCATGCCTAAACGCGGTCCATCTTTGGATATTCTCGCAGCTGTTCGTTCTGCACTCCCATGCAAATCAATCCGTCCCCGAGTTGTAACCGCCACATGTTCACCTCCCCCCCCCCCCCGGCTCGTCCCCCCCCACCGCAGCAGAGGCCACACTGCAGCTCGCCTTCCACCTCAACGCCCTCCTTCAGAAGCACTTCCCGGAGTGGCGACGCATCGCGGACATCGCGCAGAAAGTGGTCGCGCGGCTGCAGGAGGGCGACCCGCACCTGCACGCGCGGCTGCTGAGGCTGACGCGCGACGTGGGGGCGCCACACACGCAGGTGGGAGCGGTGCCCCGGGTGCGCACTACGCCGCTGGGTCGTGGGAACCGGTGGCGCGGCGGACGGCACGCTGCACCCGCACCGCGGTCGTAACGAAAACGAAACGTCTCAGGGGCACGGGTTTGGGGTTGGCAGCTGTCCCTTTTGAGGCGCAAGCTGAAACGCAGCGCCCAGTGGAGTGGGCTTCACGGGGAGACGTTGTCATTGGTTGTTGTTGTTTCAAAATAAGCGATTTGCGAGTTTTTCAAAATGTGGAAAATTTGGACCGTGACGCCGGCAAAAATCGGACCCGACGTCCCGTGGCAAGCATCAGCAGTTATCATCTAAACCGGTCTTGGAGTTCCCTCTAGGTCTACTCGGCCTTAAATGGGGTCCCCGGTGCAAAAGCAGCCAAGCGTGGTGCCGGCCGCACGGCTGCGGTGACGTCGCCCGAGCCACAAACCGCTTGCGAGGCTGGCGCGGACGACGTGCTACTCCGACAGAAGGAATTCCGGAGCCTCCTGGAGTGGGGCGACGACGAGGAGAAGCAGAAGGAGAACCATCCGCACACGGGCGACGGGGAGCGCGGAGACTCTGGAGGAGACGCGGTGGAGCGCAGAGACCCGCACGGCCCCCTGCCCAGCATCCTGCTCGTCTTGCGCAAGTGGATCGGAGAGGTACGCCCAATGAGCCCCTCTCTCCGCGCCTGCCGCGTGTGGAGCGGTGGCTCGCGCACGCGTCGCACCCAGCGCATATTGCCTGTGCCAATTCGTGCCTACGACACTCACCTGCCAGGTTCTCTTCTGAACCTCCAAGTAAGGTGGGAACAGGCGAGAGTGCCCCTGCAAGGGCAGGCGACAGACGGCGCGTTAAGTCTCACGGCTGGTGGACAGTACCCGACTGCGCCGCACACGCTGCACTACGCTCACAGTGGCCAGTCCTGGGCCTCCCCTAGATCGACTCGGCCTCAAATGAGTACGTACCTGGTGTGGCCTACAAACGACAGTACCAAGGAGACAAATGTGGCCTGGGTGTGGCGTTGGCCACAACACACCCCCTTGTGCACAGTGCCAGCCTCAATAGGCGCTCACTAACATAATTTGCTCCGACAGTCTGTAAAAGGCCGTGCGGGGGACCTTTGTCTTTTTTGCAGGCGTTCGTGAGCGTCCTGTCGGCACCGGCCGTGCTGCTTCTGTGGGACCAGCTGTTCCTGAGCGCGTGGGATGAGCGTGTGTTTGTGGATTCGTGCCTCGCGCTGCTGTTGCTGCTCAGGGACCAGATCATGGCGTGCGCCGACTGGAGCTCGCTCATCCAGGTCCGAGGGATGGCGCACGCGTGCGTGCGTGCGTGCGCACGTGTACCTGCGTGTGTACCGCCGCGCATGTGTGTGTATTAACGTGCCTGTGTACCTTTGTGTACACACACAGTGGCGGCCGGGCGTGGTGCTGGCCAACCCCATCCCTCATCTGCCATTCCGGCCTTCATAAGTGCTCGCTAACAGCACTGGCTCAAACAGTCTGTTAAGGCTAAACAGGGATTTTGTCTTTGTATGTTCGTGTGAGGAGTGGAGCTCGGCCAACACCAGTGACTATTATTCGAAGCGGTCCTGGGCCTACCCTAGGTCCACTCAGCCTCAAATGAGTACCTGGTGCCATGTGTGTATATCGCCACTGGGGCGGAAAAGGCGGCCGGGCGTGGTGTTGGCCGCCCACCCCATCGTGCGCCGTGTTTGCCTTTATAGGTACTCGCAAACAGCACGTGCCCCAACAGTCTGCTAAGGCTATACGGGGGATCTTTGTCTTTGTAGGCAATTGCAAGGCCGTGACTTTACCTACTTCCATGATGTATTCATGATAGTTTTAGTTTTCTCGATCATGCAAATTGCGTCGCTCACAGTCGTGGAAGAACCACAGTCGAGCGGGGGAAGGCAGCAGTTGCCAGGCGGTGAGCCGACGCTACCCACGATTGCCCAAGATCCACAGCCCTCTACATAGTAAGATGTTTTCAGCCAATGAATGAGTGGTGCATTTACATGCGGGAGCAAACCGGAACACCCGGAGAACAATCCACCGTGCGTGCGATAGGCCCAACACCCTTTTCCGTACAGAAGTGGGACATATCATATGAGCCCGCGTATTGCTGTGCAGCATCACCGTCACCACCGCCCCGGCTGCGCGTTTGTTGGAGCTGGCTCTGTGCTGCCGCTGCTCTTGCCATAGGTGCTGCTGGAGGAGACGCAGCGTCTCTACACGGTGGACGTGGCGCGGGCGTTGGCGCACCTGCGAGGAGACGGCGCCGCGCTGGCCGTGCCAGTGCTCAACCGCTGGTGCGTAATGGGCACCGGGCTGCCGCGTGCCGTTTCGGCATGGCGCCTGACGTTTCGCTCCATGAGCTCCTTCAGTGCCGCGGAGAGAAACGGAGTGCGGCAGCCCGAGGGCACGCGGGGGAGCTGCCGCGTGGCACAAGCCGTGTCCTGTACCCACGCACACGCGTCTGCATAGCCGCTTTGATCAGTCCACTGCTGGATGAGGGCCTCCCCACACCGTGCAGGCCTGGGGGGTTGTTTGACCATACTTTATCACGCTGGTCAGTGCAGGTGGACGAAGGGGGTGAGCATAGACATGGGGGCATACAAATACAGTACAGCGAAGGTTTTTGTTGTACTGCCTTCTGCTGCCCGAACCTAGCAGAGTGGGAGTCGTGTCATCACTGCATGAGTATGCATTACGAAGACAAAGATCCCCTGGACAGCCTTAAAAAGACTCCTGCACAAAAGCTGTAAGCTAGCAACTATTAAGTTATCGTATCATGCCCGCCCACCTTTGTCTCCCCAATGCTGACGTTCATACAACCATACTGACTACTCATTTAAGGCTGAGTCGGAATTGAACTCGGATCGCCAGGCTTTGTAGAGCAGTACACTAACTGCTGCACCACCTCTCTCCTCCCTCTCACAACAACAACCGCCATTCGCCACTAAGTGGCGGTGACGTCACCACGGCGCTTGTGCCAGGCTATGTGCACGTTAAGGCCACGCAAAGTGTCCAACGCTCGCTGGCAGGAGGTCACGGGAGAGATCCAGGTGCCATGGATTGACCGAGATCACTGGCTGATGCCCCCTACTGTTCCAACTTTCTGTGTTTTAGCCACCTGGCACTCCGCTCGTTGTAATTAGCCGGAATTGAACTCGGGTCGTCAGGGTTGTAGAGCAGCACGCTAACCGCTGCACCACCTCTCCCCCCCCCCTGCCCACGCACACATGCACGCGCACGCACGCATCCGCCACACATGCGTGACCCTGGCAGGCACGGCGCCCTCTCCCCGTGGGTGGCCCATGACCCGAGTGTGGCGCCGCCCACCCCGTGCCGGCCCTCTGAGCCGTTCGTCCTCCACATCGACGCCGTCCGCTACCTGCCCGATTGCGCCACCATCATCAAGGTGCGGCGAGGGCCTGCCCCGAGCAGAGGAAGTGTGTCACATGCGTGCAGGGGAAGAGGAGGTGCTGCCACGACGGAGAGAATTGACGTAGAAACGTCAGCAGGGTTGGGATGACGATCGTGCATGATGATTTCTGCAAGCCTCAATAGGTGCTCGCTAACAGCACTTATCCGAACAGTTTGCTAAAGGCTACACGGGGGTCCGTTGTGTTTTGGTGGGGGGGGGCTGAGACGGAGGTTTCTTTCGATCCGAAACGAAATATTTTGGGATCGCCTGAAACACAATGCCGAGGCCCGATCTTCAGATCCTCTCGGGTGAATGCGAACGTGGCGAGAGCGCACCCCCCGCGATGGCATCGGCGGATCTGGCCACGGCGGCGTCTCGACCTCTCTTTCGCCAGATTCTGAATCTGCAGCCGCATCGGGTGAACTCGCTTTGTCGCCGAGCGCCGCCACCTTCGCCGCGATCGCGCTCGCTCGCCTCGGAGAGCCCAGCAGCGCTCCGCACAACGTCGAGCGCTAGCCTCGCGTGCGCTCCGCGAGCGCGCAGGTGACGGGCCGCGTGGTGAAGTCGGGCTTGGAGGGACTGGAGGACATCATGGCCGTGCCAGAGTTGGACAGCCTGGCGCGGAGCCCGCACTTCTCGGAGCGCGTCCCGGTCCCCGCGGGGAGCGACGCGCGCGTGCACGACGACGCGCTGCTGCTGCTGCGCGTCTACACGCTGGAGAGGGACTCGCGGCGCGCCGTCGTCATCGGTGCGCAGCCCGAACCGTGGCCCGAGATCCCTTCATGAGCGAAATGAGGGCTCCGCCTCGTCCACCTTTATGGGATAGCGCGTTTCCCCCTTGCACGTGCGGGTTTTCCCCCAGTGCGCCGGTTTCCTGCTGCCTGTAAGCACTCATTAATTGACTGAAAACATCTTGATTTATATGGGACTGCAGAGCTTGGGCAATTGTTCACAGCGTGGCTGCTGCTGCCTTCCCGACCATCTGTGGTTCCACCTCTTGGCACCTCTGAGCCGTTCTCTGTCTCCGAGAGCGAGCGACAGCAGTGCAGTGGTGACAGTGGCGGCGGCGCAGTTTTTCAAGGTGAAATTCCATCTTTCAAAAAAGCCACGGATATTTCGTTCATGAGGGTAGGAGCTGAGTACTGAGAGCAGCCGCTCACCCGCAACACTCTGAAAATGAGGATTCCACCTCGTCTGGTGTACAGGAGGTTGTGGGTTCAATTCCTACAACCCCAAGGTTGTGTGGATATTTCTCCTGGTCTACCGATTTTTCCCTCCGCTGATTATTTGGCCGCTATACATTTACACGTGATGAGCCACGTCGTTGAGCTATCATTTGTGGCCAGGTCACTTTTGAAAAAGAGCTACATAGCTCAGTGAGCCTTACCTGGTGATAATAGTTTAAGCACTTTAACAAACATCCGGACGGTGTGGCGCGTGCTCCCGTGCATCTGCGTGTCCGCGTCGTCTCCAGGTAACGTTCTATTCAGGCTGTTCCGGAGCGACGGATGTCTCAAGAGCGGCGGGCACCAGCTGAGGCTGTGGGCGGGGATGCCCGATCCCGGGGACTCGGCTCCGCTGAACGAGCACTCGCTCGTCCATCACCCACTAGTGCCGGCGTGCACCATCCTCATCCGCTTGCTGCCGCTCACTCTGGTAGGGGTCCTCAGCAAGCGGCTTCTGCACGGCGTGGCCGCTTGCCAGGTTTAGGCTACGTAGCGGCAGAGTTGAGTTGATTTTGTGCAAAGTGGCTGAGAGCTAAAACTATATAAGTATTTTTTTATGTTTTAAAAACACGCTTTAATTAAATGTACCGTACTAGTAATGGAAGAACTCCAAGACTCCAGGAAGTCGCCCCAAAGCTTGCCATAACGTAAGAGACCATGGTGATTTATAGCCAACGTCAGTTGAGCGTGGACAATTAGA
Source organism: Petromyzon marinus (assembly GCF_048934315.1). Lineage (NCBI taxonomy): Eukaryota > Metazoa > Chordata > Hyperoartia > Petromyzontiformes > Petromyzontidae > Petromyzon > Petromyzon marinus. Next base: position 3,280,195 of record NC_133719.1, read on the forward strand.
CCCAAGCCGAAACATAACATATAAAAAATGTTTGAAAATATATATTTTTTATGTTTAATGATAGAATATAGTATTGTCATCAGTATGACATAAGTATACCAAGTTTGCAGTCGATGCCACATTGGGAAGTGGGTTAACATTGAGTTACAAGATTTGAGGATACAACAACAGACAGAGTGAGTTAATAAAAAGTGTGTAATAAAAACTAAACGAAACTTTTTATTTTACCAGGTAAAGCCTACTGAGCTATGTATTTCTTTTTTAAAAGGAGACCTGGCCACAAATGATAGCTCGACGACGAAGTGTCTTATCACGTGGAAAGTTATTTCAGCCAAATAAGAGCGTGTTGATTCTAAATATGGAGGGGAAAACCGGAGGTCCCCGAGAAAAATGCACGCGACCACGGGGAGAGAGAGATCTGCAAACTCGGCAATGTCTCCTGCCCCCCGCCAAACGCCCCCCCCCACCCCTCATCAGGAGCCGAGGCCCCGGCCCTCATACGAGACAGGGTTCTACTTGACGGAGGGGGCCCGCCCCTCCCCCTCGGAGATCAACATCATAGGCTCCTACAGCAGAGACGACGCGGGCTCCCCCCGCACCGTGCGGGACTGGCTCTCCGTGCTGCACCCCGGTGGTACGCCGTCACATTGTCACGTCATCACACCATCACACTGTCATGCCGTCACGCCGTCACGCCGTCACACCGTCACGTCATCACGTCATCACATCGTCACGCCGTTTCACCATCACATCGTCATGCTGTCACGCCGTCACACCGTCACGTCATCACATCGTCACGCCGTTTCACCATCACACCGTCACGTCATCACATCATCATATCGTCACGCCGTTTCACCATCACACCGTCACGCCGTCACACCGTCACGTCGTCACATCATCACATCGTCACGCCGTTTCACCATCACACCGTCACGCCGTCACACCGTCACGTCGTCACATCATCACATCGTCACGCCGTTACACCGTCACATCATCACATCGTCACGCCGTTACACCGTCACATCATCACATCGTCACGCCATCACACCGTCACATCATCACATCGTCACGCCGTCACACCGTCACACCGTCACATCGTTACATGGTGACACCATTACATCATCACACCGTCACATCATCACGTCACCACGCCGTCACATCACCATCCTGCCACGCCACCACACCACCAGGCTGTCACGCCACCACGTGTTTGGGTTTTCCCGTGTGGTGTTTGGCACAATGTCGGACGTTTCGCTCCACAGGCTGAAAACTTCAGGAAGTGAATTTGTTCGTAGCTGCACTGCGCTACGAACCCGGCAACCTAAGTTCGATTCCCGCTCACCGCCAACATCAATGACAAATATCAGAACCGGTCCTGTGCCTCCCCTAGGTCAACTCAGCATTAAATGAGTACCTGATTTCAGTGTGTAAATAGGAGCAATGGAGAGACAAAAGCGGCTGGCCGGGGCGTGGTGACTGCTCCACCACATCGTGTGCCATGCCGGGCCTCCGCAGGTGCTCGCTAACGAACACCAACACCTTGCGGAGACTACACGGGGAATCTGTGTGTGTGTGTGTGTGCGTTGCAGAGCTGCCTACGGACTGGCGCAGCATCTACCTGGAGCTGCTGGACGCACGGCGGGCGCTGCCCCCGGGATGCCCGGCGCCGCACCTGAGCCCGCTGAGGGCCGTGCGGTACCGGCAGCGCACCGGCGTTTGCGTCAGCGTCACGGACGCCAGCGTCACATCACGTACCCGGCGCACACGTGCAGACACAAAGCCCGCCCGTGTAACCTTTAGTGCTGTTTTTTGTACGCCGCACCGGGTGCTCGTTTGAGGTTGAGCCGACCTAGCGGAGGCCCAGGACTGGTTCACATATTCGCCACTGTTACTGGGTCACGAGCTTGGGTCGCCGAGTTTGTAGCGCAGTACGCCGACCGCTGAACTACCGCTCCCCGTGCACAAAGACGCACACGCGCACACACGCACACACGCACATGCGAACAACAACAACAATCGCAGTTCGCCTGGTCGATTACTTTTGAACTGGCCACAACCACCTGTCATATCATCCCTTTGCCTTGCGATGGCGTCCGTCAGGACTCGGTCTCGTCCTACTCACCGGCCCCCATCGGTAACAACTGTTGGCCGGTTCGAACAGGGCAATGATTTTATCGCTGCACACATCTCACCCCTGCGTGTTGTTGCATTGCTCGCGAGCCAGGCGGCTGCCCGTACCATTACGTACGGGTGTTGGCAAACATATTGCCGGGTGCCGAACTGGACACGCGCGCCGATGAGGTGCGCGACGCCGTCAAGGAGATCGTGATCGCGAGCCGTTTGAACCTCGTCAACTGCGGCACTCTGAGCGGGGAGCTGGAAAACTGTAAGGTGCGTGATGCGAGTGGAGGCCGGGTGGCCCGAGGGTTCAGAGCGCTGAGCCGGCACCGCTGAGGTCCCTCAGCCGCTGCCTGTGATTAAATCTCAAGTGCAATGAGTTGATGGTCTCAGCCTGGTCACGAGTGACTCATGTAAGAGACCCATAGACTCACATAGAGACCCACAAACTCGCATAGAGACCCACAGACTCGCATAATGACCCATAGACTCGATGAATCATCCTCTTGACGTGTGCTGCGTGCGTGATTCGTGTTGTGCTGCGTATGCCGCGGGTGCCGGATGCGTCTTAAGCCGCCGACGCGTCAGCGACGCGCGATGGCATCGGCGGATCTGGCCACGGCGACGTCTCGATCTCTCTTGCCAGATTCTGAATCTGCAGCCGGATCGGGCGAACTCGCTGCTGCTCAGGGTGTTCGGCCGGCACGACGACGACGGTGAAAATTCGGAATTTGCCGACGTGAGCGGCGCGGACTCCAAAGGGAGCAGCTCGTCGCCGCAGCTGGGCTGGGGAGTGCTGCCCCTTTTCCACGGGTAACCCAGAAGTGTTAGGGGTGTCCTGGGCCCTGTGATCATGGAGTTCCCTGTCCCATAGTCGATCTCTAACTCAGCGGAACGAGGGTCCTGTAATCACAGAATTCCCTATCCCACAGCTGCCGCCTATCCATAACAGTTTCTCTGTGACCATTTATCAAATATAAGCATTGCACATTATTATCCTACAGTCTATAAAACTCTTAAAAGGATTTTATCCATCAAGATGTGGGTTTCTGAATTCAACTGAATTATTGAGGGCATTGGTATACATTTAATTTTCTGCCTAAAGATGGTCCACTGAGCTGGAAAGTGGGTTTTGTGTGTCTTTAGTAATTAGATCTTTGGAAAAATTGACATTCTTTGTTTGAATTATTCTATGTTCCAGGCCATATGTGAGGACAGGAAAACATCACATTCTGCTGTTTGAAGGGGCTCCAGATGAGGTAACGCTGACCGATTCACTCCACACACACCGCACGTATCAGCACACTGTGCAAGTTGTTGTAGTTATTACTCAGCTCCGACCCCACACTCAAACCTTTCACCTAGTCCACCGCTCGTCGATCACCGAATCTACGGCCGTCCAACATGCCTGAAGCTTTTATGAGAACCAGGATTTGTCGCCGGGAGGAACAAATAGGAGGCCACTCGCTGTGCGCAGTGGCGCTAGCGGTTTGGTGTGGGCACTGCTATGCAAAAAAAAAGTGGCGCCTGGGGCTGGAAGCTCACCGTGCGTTCTGGGTCGACCCTCCCAGATGTGTAGATCGCCGGCGAGGCAAGCAGTGGATGCACTTCTCACGCGAGGGGATTTCACGTGCGCGGGGGTCGGCCGGTGAAGCGCGCGGAGCGTCCGCCCCTCCCTGACTCGCGCCTTCGATTGTCGTCAGAACGTCGCGGCACTGCTGACCCGGGGTGGGGACGTCGCCTCCGCCCTGCGGGAGGCAGAGGAGAAGCAGTGGACTCGGCGAGCGAAGCTCTGCACTGGCCTCACCATGGAGCTGTGGGACGGACATTACCTGGAGTCCGAGAGGGAGTCGCTCATGGTAACTTTAACGATTCCAAAACAACGTCCCTTGTCAGGCGGCGGGGGTGGCAGGTGGCGCAGTGGTAACGCTCGAGGCTCACAGCAGGAAGCACCTGGGTTCGATTCCCGTTCACGGCCAACACCAGCGATATCTGAACCAGTCCTGGGGCTCCCCTAGGTCGATTAAGTACCTGGTGCGATAGTAAACATTATCACTGGGGAGGTATTATCACCGGGTGTGGTGCTGGCCTTCAGACGTGCACGTGAACACCTCTTGCCCCAACAGTCTGTTAAGGCTAGATGGGGAATCTTGGTCTTCGTGACTGGGCTGTAAACGGTAGATTGTCTGTCCGCCAACAGAACTGGGCCTCCAAGTATCAGGCGGAACACGGAGAAGAGCGACCGTAGCCTTCCTGTTTGTCGCCGTACGCGAGGCTCCGCTCGTGAGACGACGGAGACTTGGACGCGTCACACCCTCGGCCGGCCGGCCGGCTCCCCCTCGCCGAATCCGCGACGGTGACCGTAGGCATCGACGGCACGCGGACACTGCGGCAGTCTGCTTGGTGTCCGCTACTCGGCCGACTTGATGATGCCAGCTCGTGCTCCGGTTAAGAACGCTCAACAGGGCAGACCTCATGACGGATGTCAGCGATGGCTCTCGTTAAATTGGATTCCTCCCACCGCCTTTGTCCGCCCAGGGGCATAAATGGGAACTACCGCAGTTAGTCGATCGGTGGGTATTGGGTGTGGGTACTCCTAACTCATCTCCCAAGACGTTACTGGGCCAGCATGGACGAGTGGGCCAAAATTCACTCGAGAGATGGGCCCTCTAAAGCTGCCTCAGTGGAGGCCCTTCTGTCAGCAGTGGCGTGAGAAAATAGTCCCAGGGCCGTGGCTCTACCACTGCAGCCTTCTGCCCGTGGCTGTGTTAAAGATGCCCAGACTGCTCACGATTCCTGTGTCAAGAGCGGCTGATGCACAATCACTCCAAGCCTTCATTGGTCGCATCTAAAACCCAAGCGCAACGTTCACTCCGTGCATCTGCTGTCTTAAAATTAATTCAGTGTATTACTGTTTTTCACTACCATTTTATATGCTGATCATCGGTTCGTGTGAAAGTGCCAGTGGTGGAAATTCCTCATTCCGATGGCGGGGAGCGAGTCTACCCATAGTATAGCCGCTGTTGACTTCCCCACAAAGTGGAACTCATTTAATCCACCTCGGAGGGAGTAATTACAGATTGTCAACCCACTGACCAGGATTTGAACTTCGGATTGCGAGCCTCTCGCTCTGCAGGTGAGCCACCCGGCCAGATTTTTGTTACTTTTTTGTGCTGAGTGGATTCTTACGTCGCAGGGTCGTGAGAGCCGGCAGGGGCTTGGGGAGGCCTTCATCCGACAATGTCTTGGCCATGGCTGATGATCGTGATGATGACGATGAAGCTGATTTTGTGGAGTTTTAGCATTGTGTAATTGTTTTGTACGTATGTATGTTGAACTTATTTCGCCCCGTACGTAGCCAACCGTGCTAAGAGGAGGTTTTGCTTTGACTAAAATTTAACTTTCTCTTAAATACATGTAAAAACCATGAAATGTTTGGCAATACATTTGTTGAAGTCTCAAGCTTGGATGATAATGCTTTAAGTTAATGCTACTGCCAGTTTTGGCTGCGATTGGGAGTCTGGGTTTGGACTCTGGGTTTGGACTCTGGGTTTGAAGTCTGCACTTGGAGTCTGGGATTGGAGTCTGGGTTTGGAGTCTGGGTTTGAAGTCTGCATTTGGAGTCTGGGTTTGGAGTCTGGGTTTGGAGTCTGAGTTTGGAGTCTGGGTTTGGAGTCTGGGTTTGGAGTCTAAGTTTGGAGTCTGGGTTTGGACTCTGGGTTTGGAGTCTGAGTTTGGAGTCTGGGTTTGGAGTCTGGGTTTGGAGTCTGGGTTTGGAGTCAGAGTTTGGAGTCTGGGTTTGGAGTCAGAGTTTGGACTCTGGGTTTGGAGTCTGGGTTTGGAGTCTGAGTTTGGAGTCTGGGTTTGGACTCTGGGTTTGGAGTCTGAGTTTGGAGTCTGGGTTTGGAGTCTGGGTTTGGAGTCTGGGTTTGGAGTATGCGTATGCTATCGTGGTTGTGCTGCCGTACAGCTCTCCCACATGCGTTCAGGTCCTGCTGCTCAATGTCCAACGTTTGTTACCGCACCGCTTTGTTACCTTACAAATTTCACCCTGGTCACCTTCAGTTATAATGAACACAAATTCAGACTCTTCTGCAGTCTCACTGGTAGGCCTCGGCAAGGTAAAGTAATTTACCCTTTTTACAGGGTAAAAGGGTAAAGGTAAAGGGTAAAGGTGTCGACATGCCAAGGGGTAAGGTAACGGGTAGGGTTAAGGTAGCTCGAAAGAATTACCCAGTAGGGTAAAGGTCGCGCGAAGTATTACCCGGTAAACACCGTATTTTCCTGCATAGACAGTGAGGGAAAAAAGTATTTGATCCCCTGCTGATTTTGTACGTTTGCCCACTGACAAAGAAATGATCAGTCTATCATTTTAATGGTAGGTTTATTTGAAGTGAGAGACAGAATAACAACAAAAAAATCCAGAAAAACGCAGTCAAAAATGTTATAAATTGATTTGCATTTTAATGAGGGAAATAAGTATTTGACCCCTCTGCAAAACATGACTTAGTACTTGGTGGCAAAACCCTTGTTGGCAATCACAGAGGTCAGACGTTTCTTGTAGTTGGCCACCAGGTTTGCACACATCTCAGGAGGGATTTTGTCCCACTCCTCTTTGCAGATCTTCTCCAAGTCATTAAGGTTTCGAGGCTGACGTTTGGCAACTCGAACCTTCAGCTCCCTCCACAGATTTTCTATGGGATTAAGGTCTGGAGACTGACTAGGCCACTCCAGGACCTTAATGTGCTTCTTCTTGAGCCACTCCTTTGTTGCCTTGGCCGTGTGTTTTGGGTCATTGTCATGCTGGAATACCCATCCACTACCCATTTTCAATGGCCTGGCTGAGGGAAGGAGGTTCTCACCCAAGATTTGATGGTACATTGCCCCGTTCATCGTCCCTTTGATGCTGTGAAGTTGTTCTGTCCCCTTAGCAGAAAAACACCCCCAAAGCATGTTTCCACCTCCATGTTTGACGGTGGGGATGGTGTTCTTGGGGTCATAGGCAGCATTCCTTCTCCTCCAAACACGGCGAGTTGAGTTGATGCCAAAGAGCTCCATTTTGGTCTCATCTGACCACAACACTTTCACCCAGTTGTCCTCTGAAGCATTCAGATGTTCATTGGCAAACTTCAGACGGGCATGTATATGTGCTTTCTTGAGCAGGGGAACCTTGCGGGTGCTGCAGGATTTCAGTCCTTCACGGCGTAGTGTGTTACCAATTGTTTTCTTGGTGACTCTGGTCTCAGCTGCCTTGAGATCATTGCCAAGATCCTCCCGTGTAGTTCTGGGCTGATTCCTCACCGTTCTCATGATCATTGCAACTCCACGAGGTGAGATCTTGCATGGAGCCCCAGGCCGAGGGAGGTTGACAGTTCTTTTGTGTTTCTTCCATTTGCGAATAATCGCACCAACCGTTGTCACCTTCTCACCAAGCTGCTTGGCAATGGTCTTGTAGCCCATTCCAGCCTTGTGTAGGTCTACAATCTTGTCCCTGACATCCTTGGAGAGCTCTTTGGTCTTGGCCATGGTGGAGAGTTTGGAATCTGATTGATTGATTGCTTCTGTGGATAGGTGTCTTTTATACAGGTAACAAACTGAGATTAGGAGCACTCCCTTTAAGAGTGTGCTCCTAATCTCAGCTCGTTACCTGTATCAAAGACACCTGGGAGCCAGAAATCTTTCTGATTGAGAGGGGGTCAAATACTTATTTCCCTCATTAAAATGCAAATAAATTTATAACAATTTTGACATGCGTTTTTCTGGATTTGTTGTTGTTATTCTGTCTCTCACTGTTCAAATAAACCTACCATTAAAATTATAGACTGATCATTTCTTCGTCAGTGGGCAACCGTACAAAATCAGCAGGGGATCAAATACTTTTTTCCCTCACTGTAGCCCGCATACGCATATACCCCGCAAAAATAGCGTTTTGTGTAAAACAAATTTCAGATAGCCCGCACCTCCATATATCCCACATGCATTCATATCTTGAACGTCGTTACCGCAGCTTAATTCCATCATATTAATACAAAGTTTACATTTGTAATACATTCACTAGGGGCCGTCCATAAATGACGTCACGCGATTTTGGACGATTTTTGACCCCCCCCCCCCCTCGTCATACAGCGTCTCAAAAAGTCAGACCCCTCCCCTCAAATATGACGTCACAAAGCTCTGCCCCCCCCCCCAGGTGCGTGACGTCATTTATGGACGGCCCCCTATCAATTGTTAACATTAAAATCATAACGTGCACAAAGAAAACAAACTAACCGGAAACGAGTGAACTTATAACAGTAAATAAGTAACAAAAGTAAATATCCAATAAATAAATAACATAACTGGTAGATAAGTAAGCGTACTGTTTGGCTTACCAGCATTCTACCTCATCATATTACAGCTACTGGACCGGTAGTTACCCCTGTACAGTTTTAGCACTGATAGATTGCGCACTGCGCAGACAATAACGGCACTACGGTAACGCCATTGCCTCCTGGCAACAAAGGCATTGGAAGTTTGAAACAAAGCTCATGGTCGCGACTGTATAGTGCTCAGCCAATAGCAGCGGCCTAAGGGACTCAGAAATTATGATTCCGCGTCTTGTAGACGCTTGTTAAGGCCCTTCCCATTGTGCAATCCATAGCCTCAGCTGAAACTTTCGCACCCCCCTACAGCCACTGAAAGTATTACGGTAAACAAAGTGCGCCCACTTCAAACATTGTCGTTTCATTGTACAAACAATTATAATCATTTAGAACGTGATAACATGTACAATTTTAGTGTGAGTGGTTTATTCAGCAGTGCTTTAGTCAAAGGTAAGTGTTGCATAGTGGATAGCCCTACCATGAAAAAATTAAACGAGTTAGGGTTAGTTATTACCCGGTAATCGGGTAATTTGTATGGGGTAAGTGTAAAAGGTAGGGTAAAGGTAGGCTCGTTGCTTTTACCTTACCTTGCCGAGGCCTACTCACTGGTGTATAACACTAACCAATTTGTTCATTCACAATGAACATGTGATCGAGTGAACTGGTGATCCTGTCTACGATGTTTTTATCTTGTCAAATCAGGCCATATATACACTCAGAGCTTCATCTCTCACTCGATATTTTCAGGAACCCTGCTAGGCTGGAATTGTAGCAAGGCTTTATTGTAGCAAGGCTTTATTGTAGCAAGGCTTTATCGGCATAAGGCACTGCCACGACAGCACAAGGCGACGCCTATCCAGAACAGAAAAGTCAAAATGATTTTTTCCTGCTCAAGTGGCTGCTGAAGCATCGGTGCTATCTCCCGTTCACAGCCCCTGAGCCAGTGGTGGAAATTCCACATTCCTATAACAGGAGGCGAGTCTCCCCAGAGGACAACCATCAGTGTTGACTTCCCCACAAAGTGGCACTCATGTTATCGAGCCCTGGGGTGGAGATGATGACAATAATGATGTGCGGAGTCAACCCACCCCTACCAGAATTTGAACTCGTGACCGCTGAGTCACCTGGCTCGGAGCCGGGGTTCCGGACTGGTGGTGGCCGAACAGAATCGCAGCGTGTGTGTGAGTGCGCAGTGGATCAGTCGGGAGTTGTGGTGCAGCAGTTAGCACTACGCAGCGCTACGAACCCGGCCACCCGAATTCGAGTCCCGCTCACGGCCACTAGCACCAGTGACGATTAAAGGAACCGGTCCTGGACCTCCCCTAGGTCGACTCAGCCTCAAATGAGTACTTGGTGCGGTGTGTAAACATCGCCACTGGGGAGACAAAGGCGGTCGAGCGTGGTGCTGGCCACCCACCCCCTCGTGTGCCGTTCCGGCCTTCATAGTTGCTACTCGCTAACAGCACTTGCAGCAAGTCTGTTCAAGGCTATACGGGGGATGTTTGTCTTTGTTTTGTCATCATTGTGAATGCGTCATCGGGAGGACACACTGGGTGGTGGGGGTCAGTGACCGGCGGGTCGGCGGTCATGGGGCGGCGCGCGTGACAACGGCTGGTGGTTTCGTCGTGCGGCAGGTTTATGGTCACACGTGCTTACCGACTTATTACCAGGATTTGTTAACCGGGAAACCGCTAACCGGTTTTTAGAGTCGGTTACCGGATCGGGAAATCATGAACCGGTAACCAAATTCCCGCGGTGTTTTTTTTATTGAATTAATTCACCGATCGCCCTCGCGTCTCGGTTTAAATGTATAAATGATACGGCCGTGCAAATTACTTGTTCGAGCCACTGCTAACCAATGGGGCCTTCACAAGAGGGGGTAACTAGAGTAGTCGGGTATTTAATCTACAGGGACTTAGGAACTTTCAGAGTAACGAACAAACCTGTCCGTATGTCCAGTTGCCTGTTCGGACCAAGAGTCATAAGTTCAACCGCCGTGCAATAGATGGCGGTGGTTGCATCTACATCTGCAGAACGTGAAGAACCAGTGGCATCTACATCTGTAGAGCGTGAAGAACCAGTGGCATCTACATCTGCAGAACCTGAAGAACCAGTGGCATCTACATCTGCAGAACGTGAAGAACCAGTGGCATCTACAGTGAGGGAAAAAAGTATTTGATCCCCTGCTGATTTTGTACGTTTGTCCACTGACAAAGAAATTATCAGTCTATAATTTTAATGGTAGGTTTATTTGAACAGTGAGAGACAGAATAACAACAAAAAAATCCAGAAAAACGCATGTAAAACATTTTATAAATTGATTTGCATTTTAATGAGGGAAATACGTATTTGACCCCCTCTCAATCATAAAGATTTATGGCTCCCACGTGTCCACAGAAGCAATCAATCAGATTCCAAACTCTCCACCATGGCCAAGACCAAAGAGCTCTCCAAGAATGTCAAGGACAAGATTGTAGACCTACACAAGGCTGGAATGGGCTACAAGACCATTGCCAAGCAGCTTAGTGAGAAGGTGACAACAGTTGGTGCGATTATTCACAAATGGAAGAAACACAAAAGAACTGTAAATCTCCCTCGGCCTGGGGCTCCATGCAAGATCTCACCTCGTGGAGTTGCAATGATCATGAGAACGGTGAGGAATCAGCCCAGAACTACACGGGAGGATCTTGTCAATAATCTCAAGGCAGCCGGGATCATAGTCACCAAGAAAACAATTGATAACACACTACGCCGTGAAGGACTGAAATCCTGCAGTGCCCGCAAGGTCCCCCTGCTCAAAAAAGCACATATACATGCCCGTCTGAAGTTGGCTAATGAACATCTGAATGATTCAGAGGACAATTGGATGAAAGTGTTGTGGTCAGATGAGACCAAAATGGAGCTCTTTGGCATCAACTCAACTCGCCGTGTTTGGAGGAGGAGGAATGCTGCCTATGACCCCGAGAACACCATCCCCACCGTCAAACATGGAGGTGGAAACATTATGCTTTGGGGGTGTTTTTCTGCTAAGGGGACAGGACAACTTCACCGCATCAAAGGGACGATGGACGGGGCAATGTACCATCAAATCTTGGGTGAGAACCTCCTTCCCTCAGCCAGGGCATTGAAAATGGGTCGTGGATGGGTATTCCAGCATGACAATGACCCAAAACACACGGCCAAGGCAACAAAGGAGTGGCTCAAGAAGAAGCACATTAAGGTCCTGGAGTGGCCTAGCCAGTCTCCAGACCTTAATCCCATAGAAAATCTGTAGAGGGAGCTGAAGGTTCGAGTTGCCAAACGTCAGCCTCGAAACCTTAATGACTTAGAGAAGATTTGCAAAGAGGAGTGGGACAAAATCCCTCCTGAGATGTGTACAAACCCAGTGGCCAACTACAAGAAACGTCTGACCTTTGTGATTGCCAACAAGGGTTTTGCCACCAAGTACTAAGTCATGTTTTGCAGAGGGGTCAAATACTTATTTCCCTCATTAAAATGCAAATCAATTTATAACATTTTTGACATGCGTTTTTCTGGATTTTGTTGTTGTTATTCTGTCTCTCACTGTTCAAATAAACATACCATTAAAATTATAGACTGATCATTTCTTTGTCAGTGGGCAAACGTACAAAATCAGCAGGGGATCAAATACTTTTTTCCCTCACTGTACATCTGCAGACCATGAACCAGTAGCACCTACATCTGCAGAACGTGAGGAACTAGTGGCTTCTACATCTGTAGAACACTAAGAACCAGTGTTATCTACATTTGCAGAACATGAAGAACCAGTGACATCTACATCTGCAGAATATGAAGACCCAGTGGCATCTACATCTACAGATGATTAAACTTGTAAAGCTATTCCCCGTGTTTAGTGTACACGCCGTGCAACATGTTTGGAATCGACAGGAGTAAAGATGGACTTACGAACAAATCGACTTACGGACAGACCTCTGGAACCTAACTCGTTCGTAAGTAGAGGAGTCCCTGGACACTCTTACACGTTGACGAAGCGGGCGTTACCCACATTTTACCCCACCGCACGCGCCCTGCAGATCGACTCAACAGCGACCGTATGGCTTGAAAAGTCCAGCGAGACATCTCACCCGTCACACCATCATCGCACCACCTTCATTGTTCAAGTTTTAAAACTGCACAAAGTTGTGTTTGTTGCTCCTGGCAATTCTGTATGCACTGGTTTTCTGCACACACACACAAAATTGTCCGTACTAACCGGTTTTCTTGCCGGTTTTGGCGTGCGGTTACAACTCACGCTCACTGATGCCACCAACCCAGGAACGGCACTTGCTATGGTGAATGCGAGCGCCACTTAAATAAGTAATATTTAAAACAACTTTTTTTTAAACACGCTTTTATTAAATGTACTAGTAATGGCAGAGCTCCACGACTCTAGGAAGTGGCCCCGAAGCTTGCCACGACGTAAGGGGCCGTGGGCAATTACAGCCAACGTCAGTTGAGCGTGGACAATTAGACCCAAGCCGAAACATAACATATAAAAAAGAATGTTTAAAAAATGTTTTATATATATTTTTTAGAATATAGTATTCATAATCTTTGGTTTTATTCGGTAAAGTCACGTAGGTAAAAAATAAAATTACAAAAAATCACCACGTTTCGGCCACAACACAAGTGGCCTTCATCAGGTGAAGGGACCGGACTGTCCAGAGGACGCGGTCTGGGCTTGGCTGTGTTCACTCCAGTGCTGTCCTCTGGACAGTCCGGTCCCTTCACCTGATGAAGGCCACTTGTGTTGTGGCAGAAAACGTCGTGATTTTTTGTTCTATTTTTTTACCTACGTGACTTTACCGAATAAAACCAAAGAGTATGGATCCTTGCAGTCAGGAAAGCTTCAAATCTAGAAAAGAATATAGTATTGTCATCAGTAATACATAAGTATACCAAGTTTGCAGTCGATACCACATTTGGGAAGTGGGTTAAAATTGAGTTCCAAGATTTGAGGATACAACAATGACAACAACAGTGAGTTAAAAGAAAGCGTGTAATAATAAAAAAAAAACTTCAGACCGCGCGTCTTATAATACGGAACGCGTGTGACCAGACTTGTCCTCTTCTGGCTGCGTCTTATAATCCGGTAATGACGTGATTTGTTGCGCGTCTCATGGTCCGCATTGTGACGAGAGATGTGCACAACTTCATTCGGTGCGCGGCTTATAATCCGGTAGGGATGTGCGAGACCGGATTTGAATAATTTTGCGGAAACCGAACACGAGCGTGGGGGGGGGGGGGGTGCGTCTTACTTTCCGGCGTGTGGGTGGGGGGGTTCGCCTTACTCTCCGGTGTGTGTGTGGGGGCGTGCGTCTTACTTTTCGGTGTGTGTGGGTGGGGTGCGGGGTGCGTCTTACTTTCCGGTGTGTGTGGGGGGTGCGTCTTACTTTCCGGTGTGTGTAGGGGGGGTGTGTCTTACTTTCCGGTGTGTGTATGGGTGGGGTCCGTCTTACTTTCCGGTGTGTGTGGGGTGCGTCTTGCTTTCCGATGCTTTGTGGGGGGGGGGGGGGGGTGCGTCTTACTTTCCGGTGCGTGTGTGGGGGGTGCGTCTTACTTTCCGGTGTGTGTGCGGGGGGGGGTGCGTGCGTCTTACTTTCCAGTGTGTGTGGGGGGGGGGGTGCGTGCATCTTACTTTCCGGTGTGTGTGTGGGGGGGGTGCGTCTTACTTTCCGATGTGGTGGGTGGGGTGCGTCTTACTTTCCGATGTGGTGGGTGGGGTGCGTCTTACTTTCCGATGTGGTGGGGGGGGGTGCATCTTACTTTCCGATGTGGTGGGGGGGGGTCTTATAATCGGGACAGCAGCGGCGGGCGGCCGGGCCACTGCTTCTGCCCTCCTCCTCGTCCCCAGCTCCTCCCCCCGCGGGTCGCCGTGGCGATGGGGCGGAGACGCAGAGGGAGGGGGCGCAGGGGGAGGGGGGGCGGGGGCGCAGGGGGCGGAGAGGCAGGGGAGGGGGCGGAGACGCAGGGGGAGGGGGCGGAGACGCAGGGGGAGGGGGCGGGGGCACAGGGGGAGGGGGCGCAGGGGGAGGGGGCGGGGGCGCAGGGGGCGGAGACGCAGGGGGAGGGGACGCAGGGGGCGGGGGTGGCCGAGCGGGGCCAGAAATAGCGACGGCGGAGGGGGCGGCGGTGATTGTAGTCGCGAGACGCGGATTGAGGAGCAGTGAGGAGCAGCAGCAGCAGCAGCAGCATCGCCATCATCGCCACCATGAAGATGGAGATCCTCGTCTTGATGTGCGCCGCCATTACGGTAGCGGCGGCGAGCGGGGAGCGACGAGGTGAGAGGCGCGACGTCCCTCCACACCTCGTCTCCTTCCAGCTCTCCTCTCCCCCCACCTCGTCTCCCCCACCTCGTCTCCTTCCAGCTCTCCTCTCCCCCCACCTCGTCTCCTTCCAGCTCTCCTCTCCCCCCACCTCGTCTCCCTTCAGCTCTCCTCTCCCCCCACCTCGTCTCCCTTCAGCTCTCGTCTCCCCCCACCTCGTCTCCCTCCAGCTCTCGTCTCCCTCCAGCTCTCGTCTCCCTCCAGCTCTCGTCTCCCCCCACCTCGTCTCCCCCTACCTCGTCTCCACGCCTCGCTCTCGTCTCATCATCATCAGTCGCTCACCTCGCGGGGTGGATATCAACACAATCACAATAACCAGCACCACCATGACCGAACAACAACAACCCCCATCGTTAGTTCGCCTTGAACCAACATCCCCGCCAGGACCCAATGATTTGTAACAACACTGGGATCTCCACTCCTCCTTCCACCTTCCTCCTCTTCGTATCACAACGAAGATCGCCCGCCGGAGCCTCCCACAGACTATCGGGAGCCCCAGGGGCAGCGAGCGGGCAGCGCGCCCCGTCGTTAAGGCCCCGGGAGCGGCACACGAGTGCCGTGTGGGAGACACACACACACTGACACACACACACTGACACACACACACTGACACACACACACACTGACACACACACACACTGACACACACACTGACACACACACTGACACACACACACACTGACACACACACTGACACACACACTGACACACACACACACTGACACACACACACTGACACACACACACACTGACACACACACTGACACACACACTGACACACACACACACTGACACACACACACACTGACACACACACACTGACACACACACACACTGACACACACACACTGACACACACACACACACACTGACACACACACACACTGACACACACACACTGACACACACACACTGACACACACACACTGACACACACACACACTGACACACACACACTGACACACACACACTGACACACACACACTGACACACACACACTGACACACACACACACTGACACACACACACACTGACACACACACACACTGACACACACACACACTGACACACACACACACTGACACACACACACACTGACACACACACACACTGACACACACACACACTGACACACACACACTGACACACACACACACACTGACACACACACACTGACACACACACACTGACACACACACTGACACACACACTGACACACACTGACACACACACACTGACACACACACACACTGACACACACACACACTGACACACACACTGACACACACACACTGACACACACACACTGACACACACTGACACACACACACTGACACACACACACACTGACACACACACACTGACACACACACACTGACACACACACACTGGCACACACACTGACACACACACTGACACACACACACACTGACACTGACACACACTGACACTGACACACACACTGACACACACACTGACACTGACACACACACTGACACTGACACACACTGACACTGACACACACTGACACACACACTGACACACACACACACTGACACACACACACCCACACACACACTGACACCCACACACCCACACACACACTGACACCCACACACACACTGACACCCACACACCCACACACACACTGACACCCACACACCCACACACACACTGACACCCACACACACACACTGACACCCACACACACACACTGACACCCACACACCCACACACACACACTGACACACACACACTGACACACACACTGACACACACACTGACACCCACACTGACACCCACACTGACACACACACTGACACACACACTGACACCCACACACCCACACACACACTGACACCCACACACACACTGACACCCACACACACACACTGACACCCACACACACACACTGACACCCACACACACACACTGACACCCACACACACACACACACTGACACACACACTGACACACACACACTGACACACACACACCGTGACACAACCTGACACACACACCGACCCTGACACACACACCGACCCTGACACACACACACACACCGACCCTGACACACACCGACCCTGACACACACAAAGGTCCCCCGTGTAGCCTATAACAGACTGTAGGGGCAAGTGCTGTTAGCGAGCACCTACGAAGGCCGGGACGGCACATGAAGGGGTGGGTGGTTCACACCACGCCCGGCCGCCTTTGTCTCCCCAGTGGCGATGTTTACTACACACCGCTACACCAGCTACTGGAGTTAAGTCGGAGTCCTGCCTAGGGAGAGGCCCAGGACCGGGTTCGGATACAGGTGGTGGGGTTTATGTTTGTTGAAATTGGAACTCTGCGCTAACTGCTGCGCCACGGCTCCCCGCCGTAATAACTTGTCGCACAGGAGCACAGCGACGCCAGCTCTTGTCGACAACAACAACAGCAGCAGCAGCGGTGGTATCATTGAACACATCAGCACCGTAGTGATTGTAGCAGCAGCAGCAGCCTCGGAGATGTGAGCATTCTTACAAGGCCGTAACAAGCCGGGCAGCCCGAGCCAGTGAGCGAGCCTCCATCTCTCCTTGGAGGTGCACGTAGCCTGGCACGAGCCGCCGTGCTGACGTGGCGATTGTTGTTGTGGTGAAGTCGCGGGCTACCCCACTCCCAGTTGTCCCCGCAATCCCTGCCGCTTGTAGTTCCACAGCTGACTTGAGTGTGGTGGCCTCCCACAAGAAGAGCCGAGCTGCAGAGTGAGTAAAACATTTTATATCATGGGTGGTGGTGCTGGTGTAAAACGGCCAATAGTAAACATTCATAATTGGTTTATTTTGTTTAGCGAATGCGATGTCACGCCACTTCCCACGGTCAATACAATCGGATTTAAAACAAAACTGGTGTGACTGTAGTCACTTTTGGGGCCGTCCATAAATGACGTCACGCACCTAGGGGGAGGGGGGGGTGTCAGACAATTGTGACGATGTGTGACGAGGTGGGGGGGGGGGTTGAGAAATGTGACGTCGCATAAAAATGCGCAACTTTAAATATAGACAACACGTTCTACTTAAATAGACTTTTTAATAAATGTTTTCTCCTACAACATCAGAGTGCAGCGCCACATTAAATACGCACTACAATGACAATAGTTTAAAGCGATTTGAAGCATTTTTTTTTGGGGGGGGGGGGGCAGAGCTTTGTGACGTCATTTGAGGGGGGGTCTGACTTTTTGTGACCCCGTGTAACGAAAACATGACTGGGCACTAGCTGGGGACATGGTGATGACGTAGCTGCATTATGACCCCCCCTCTGTTGGGTTAGAGCAAGTGGTTCTTCACGTCGACTGCAGCCTTGCACCCTCTTTTTTGTGTTCACTCGTTAAATATATATGTTAATAAATACATAGGGGTTTGATGAAACAGTGGTTACTTAACGTGCCCGTTTGATTAATTTGTGTTTTCGATTATGTACTTTCTAAACAAATCTGGGCATATTTAGCACCCCCAGAAAGGGCATCTCCCACCCCCCTGGTTAAGAGCCAGCTGGCTGAGAGAATCGTAGCGCATCTAGAATGTAAAACGAAAAAATGATTCGCCAATATGCTTGCACGATCTCACCAAAGAGATACTCTGTAACACGAGAGATATTTACAGTTTATTTTTTTTTCACGAGCACGGTGTAAATCCACAACCCGGAATAATCGGCCCACACGGGCTGGCTCTGTGTAATAACGACACTAACACAAGCTGCCCCCAACTTCAGTCGCCGCGTCAACTTGAGGACCGAGCCCCTCGCCTTTGCGGTGTTGATGGCCGTAATGTTTTTAATCGTTGGCCATTTGTCTGTGGCTTCGCCTCCGCTGCCTCGGTTGTCCCACCGGGCCAGCGGTTGGGCTGCCGTCAACTTGGCCACCGGGTCGGTCTTCTACTTCTCGTGCGGCCGCTGATGTGGATGCAGAGAGACAACAACTTTACAGTCGCACATTCAGGATGGGCAAGCCAGCAGATGGCCGCGTCAGCAGGAACAGTAGCGGAGTGTATCGCCGTGATGATGTCTTATTCTTCTTCGTATTTGTGGATCGGGCATCATTGCGTATGTTCTGGATGACCACAGTTGCACTAGTTTTCCGGTGATCCACCGCTCGATTTGTGTTCATCGGTGGCAACGATTCGGCGAACTTCATTGACACCTTTTGCCGCAGATATCTGGCAGGTCGAAATTAGTGATTTAAAGCTTTCGTGACTGCAAGGATCCATATTCTTTGGTTCTATTGGGTAAAGTCACGTAGGTAAAAAAATAAAATGACAAAAATCACGACGTTTCGGCCACAACACAAGCGGCCTTCATCAGGTGAAGGGACAAGACTGTCTGGAGGACAGCGCTGTCCTCCAGACAGTCTCGTCCCTTCACCTGATGAAGGCCGCTTGTGTTGTGGCCGAAACGTGATTTTTGTTCTTTTATTTTTTACCTACGTGACTTTACCCAATAGAACCAAAGAGTAAGGTCGAAATTAAATCCGGCGTACATAAAGCCAGCAGATAACCTCGTCAGGAGTAGCAGAATATATATGGCTGTGATGTCTCCGTCGTATTTGCGGATCGGGCATTGGTTATATGAGCTGTTCTGTATGACCACAGTCGCATGAGTGCCGGTGATCCACCGCTCGTCTTGTGTTTATCGGTGGCTACGATTCTGCGAGCTTTCACCTTTTGCCGTAGATATCTGGCAGGTCGGAATGAAATCCGGTGTAAGTGAATGGGATGTTATCCCAAGGCCGTTCTGTACATTTCCACGTAGCTGATTTTTAAAAGTAGAATGGCAGATGCGTTGAGAGATGATAAGCTTTTGGGGCAGCTTCAGACAATCGGGGGTCTACGGGTGGTTGGTGGATGGTTGGTGGTGGTGGTGGTGACATCATCTTGAAAAATGTCACGCTGTCGCAATACTGTCAAGGTGCGGCACACCTGGTGTGCCACGGACACGTCCGGTACGGCACACCTGGTGTGGCACGGAAACGTCCGGTGTGGCACACCTGGTGTGGCACGGACACGTCTGGTGTGGCACACCTGGTGTGGCACGGACACGTCTGGTGTGGCACACCTGGTGTGGCACGGACACGTCTGGTGTGGCACACCTGGTGTGGCACGGACACGTCTGGTGTGGCACACCTGGTGTGGCACGGACACGTCTGGTGTGGCACACCTGGTGTGGCACGGACACGTCAGGTGCGGCACACCTGGTGTGACACGGACACGTCCGGCGTGGTATGGCACGGCCAGCGTGACACTGTCACTCCTGCTGGGGTTTGTGACGGAAGTAATTTTAATGCCCCCACCACCGCCACCTTATGACAGGGACAATAACAGTTAAGTAATTTGTTTATCCAGGAAACCTTGCATAGCCCTATAAATCTTAATCGCATCGGAACTTGTGTTGTTATGCGTCTTAGAAGTGGCCCACACACCGGCATTTTATGGCCTGGTCATGTTTGTATTGCAGCGTTGTTGAGTATTCGCTGGCTCACCTGAGGGCGGTCCAATTTTGACAAATGACGAACGGTGATGTTGCTTGCCGTTGCTGCGTTGGCAGTGACGGACAAACTTCGACAAAAAACTGAACACGTTCGTCCAGTCGCACTGTGGCCTTGCAGGGGAAAAAATATATATACAGGGTCACGTTACGGGCAATGGCCCTTCTTCATAGCACGTAGAGGCCAGAGAGAGAGAGTGGGTAATAGTTTTACCGTAGATTGCGCTCCACACCAAGGGGCCCTGTGAACAGTATTTTGATAACGTGGCTAACATTTGCCAAATGTTCCCCTGCAGATGGCCACGCTGGCAGAGCCGGACGGGACGTGGGTTGGGTTGTTTTTTGCGGGTCTGACCCCCATCTAAACGGCCAAGCCCTAGAAACCAGCCCGAGTTGCCACCACGGTTCGATGGACAATTAATTAGCGCCCCATGTGCTGCTGGCACGTTCGTTTTAAGAGTGGAGCGGTGGCACAATGGTTGGCACACACTGCGACTATGAACCCACGGCTAACGTCAATGACGAGTGACATCTGAACCGGTCACAGGACGCGCACCCCCCACCCGACTCCTAGCCAGTGACCAATGTGAAGTATAGTCACGTGACCTCCATTCTCACCCGACATGCCGTGGGGAGGCTTTCATCCAACAGTGGATTACCAATGGGCTGTGTAGGTGTTATTAGTGGTCCTTCGGCCATGACACGCTTGAGCAAGCAGAAGCTGCCGCTTAGCCTCATTGACGTTCCATGTGGGTTGTTCATTGACTGGGCGGTTGGTGTCGAGATGGGTGGTTCTTCTTAACCTGGAATGCACGCACCATCTGGGCCTTTCTGGGGGTGCGAGACATGGCCAGATTTTTCTCGAAGATAAATCATTGAAAACACCAATTACGCACGGGCACGTAAGTTACAACTACTTTGCATAATTAAATCGATGTATTTATTAACATAATTAGTTTTTTTTTACAATTGAGAACCAAAGGGGGGGTTGGGGTGGCAAGGCAGTGGTAAAGGTTAAGAACCACTGGTTTCGACTGTGGCATTGGCCCCGAGCGGTTAGCACACGGTGGTGAGTGATATCGGGAGCGGTCCTGCCCTCCCGCTTCCAATTCACCAAACCACACTGACGAGCGTGGTGAAGTATGGTCACAGACCCCGCCTGCCCGCCCCGTGACGGACACCGTTGTGGGGAGCATTTCATCCAGCGGTAGATTGAGAACGGCTGGAGTTCGCTATTATGATTTAGTGCTGCGCTGCCGAGGTAGGCGTGGGGCAGCATCCCCGTGATGTTATGTTGAGGTGCCCCCTGAGACGTGACGATGGCCTCGGGAGTGGCGAATCGCTGTGATGATGTCCGCCTCTTCATCCTCCGTGTCTGTGAATTGTGAATCGGAGACGTGGGAGTCGCTCTCTACGTCCACCGTGGTTCTGTGATGGGTGGGCGACAACAGTCTCCGGCGCACGCTCCCCGAGTTTGTACATCTCCTATTTGTGCATCAACATCAGTTTCAGGTGTCCGCATCTGCTGATATTTTTCGTTCAGTGGTTGCAGGCATTGGAGGGGGGGGGATTGTGGGGAGCGGTGGTGCAGCGGTTAGCGCCGCTGCGCTACGAACCCAGCAGTAACCCGAGTTTGGTTATCGCTCACGGCCACCAACACGCAGTGACGGTTATCTGAACCGGTCCTGGGCCTCCCCTAGGTTGACTCGGCCTCAAATGAGTACCTGGTGCGGTGTGTAAAAACATCGCGACTCGGGAGACAAAGGCGGCCGGTCGTGGTGCTAGACACCCACCCCCTCGCGTGCCGTGCCAGCCTTCACAGGTGCTCTCTAACACCACTTGCCCCCAACAGTCTTGTGTTAAGGCTACACGGGAGATCTTTGTCTTTGTGGCCCCAAGGTGCTCCAGGGCGCGGGTGCGCGTTTGCCCTGGGTGCCCCAACTGTACCGTGGTTGGTGAGCTCGGGAAGCGTGGTGGCGTTTGTTTGAATGTTTTGCGTACGAGAGCAGAGAAGAATCTGGAAAAACCAGAACGTGGCCGGGGTGCGGCAACAACGGGCTGGGGTCAGGCCGGTTAGACCGCGTCTTGGGGGTGCGGTGACAATGTTTTCGACTGTACGGCGTTTCGTAACGCAGCCGTCTGTGCTGTGCTCTTTTTGTAGGTTTTGTATTTGCCCGACGCAATGAAATGAACGTTTTAAAGAAACTCGCCTCTTGACCGTTGGGAAACGCACCAGATGACTCCGCAAAGCGGTTGCTTTGCCTGTGTTTATATTACCCGTGTCTATATTGCCTGTGTTTATATTACCAGTGTTTATATTACCTGTGTGTGGGGAGCGGTAGTGCAGCGGTTAGCGCGCTGCGCTATGAACCTGGCGACCCGGGTTCGATTCCCGCTCACGGCCAACACCAGTGACGATTATCTGAACCGGTCCCGGGCCTCCCCTAGGTCGACTGGGCTTCTGGTGCGGTGTGACCACACACCTCATGCCGTTCCGGCCGTCGTAGGTGCTACTCTCACGACATTTGCCCCAATTGTCTGTTAAGGCTAAACGGGGGATCTTTGTCTACATACCTATGTCTATATACAGGGACTCCTACTAACGAACATTCGACTTACGGACGTTTAGAGATGCGAACAAACCCGTCCGTATGTCATGTAGATGCCACATGTAGAACCAGTGGCATCTACATCTGCAGAACATGAAGAACCAGTGGCATTTACATCTACAGGAGATCATTTGTAAATTTACCGCCCTCTTTATTAAGCTCTTCACTAATTTTTTGTTGAAAGTGTCCCCTTGGCTGGTTTCTGTACCAATATGTATTTTTGTTACTTTTGCAGTACAAATTCAGCGTAGCCGCTTCATTTTTTGTAAATAGCATGGTGTTTTTCCCTAAAATTTACTGATTATAATATATAATATATACTTTTTTTCCTTTCGCCTGAAGAAGGCCACTTGTGTTGTGGCCGAAACATCGCGAGAATTTTATTGTTTTATTTTATTATTTTATTCTCATTCTACGTGACTTTACCGAAAGAACCAAAGAAGATATACTTTTTTTACTTTGGCCTTTGTCTGTAACAGCATTACAAGTTGAAATTATTATTACATAGACTTTAAAATAAACACAATATTCAGTTGGTACGCCTTTTTTTTTTAAATAGCTTCTGACCTTAAAAGCTACCGCCCTCATATTATACCACGGTCATGCGTGCAGTGTGACTTATACTGCGTCGAAATGTGGTAGTGGGCACAATGATACTTCAAAAGTTTTTGGTTATTCCTTGAGTGCGTACTCTTTATGCCAAGAAAGCTATTCCCCGTGTTCAGTGTACACAAATTCCAAAGTTCAACACCTTTGGAATTTACTTAAGTCAAGCGACTTGCGAACGCAGACCTGGAACCTAACTCGTTTAGACGAGTCCCTGTGCCGGTGCTAGTTCCTCTGCCTTCGCGACCACAGCCTCGCGCCCTACAAATGATAGCGTTGAAACCAAATGCGCCAAACGATACATCCATCGTGTGACGGTTAATTCCCGCGCTCGTGGTGTGCGTATTAACGAATGTACGTATGTTGGACTTCTTTCGCGCCGCACGTAGCCAACCGTTGCTGGTCGGAGGAGTGGTATGATGTAAGCTATTGGGGGGGGTGGGTGAGGCTCACCCCAGCGCCAATGAATGCTGGGAAACTCCTCAAAGGAAGAAGCGGTGGCGGCGGTAATTCCCGTGTTTTGTGCGGTGTGAAGCGGAAAGCTGCTGCCATCTCGAGTGCGCGTTCTCCCCGGGTAATAACACTTTTTTGTTATCTGAAATAAATATTCTGCCAGTCGAGAAATCGAACGTTTTGTTCCGAACCTTCAAACGTTTGTTGTGGTGGGGTGGGGGGGGGGTTAGGCGCCTACAATGGCCAAGGACAAAATTTGTGGGAAAATCTGAATGATACCCAGAACAAACCGAATGACTTTTGTTAAATTAGTCTTTTTGAAAGAGGAAAAATAAGATCGTGTTTGGTTGAGAATGCGAACTTGGATGCGGGAAACATTGTTCGCGTAGAGCGGGAACAGCACGTGCGAGACAGAGGGTTGCGGCCCGTCGATTGCTTTGTGGTATTATTAATTCACTACTAATGCTAGCGAAAGGGGGGCCTCCATTAGAGGGAGCAGCGACAGTGTGTCTTGGTCTGCTCTTCCAGGCAGAGCCACGCGTTTTGGATAGAGGTGGGAGTACCCACCCAGACTTTTACCCCACCACCACACGCCACCTGCCCATTAGCTCACTGCGATTCACCCCCTTTATTCTGCTGAGTGGACAGAGGCAGCGTGTGGGAGGTGGGGAGGGAGTAAGAAACTTGAACCGCCGTTTCACCTGCCGCGCCAGGAGATGGAATTCAACCTGCGACCTCTTGGTTGCAAGTCCAGTGCATTGCTGACCTACGCTGCCATAGTGGCTGCTCCATTATTAATACTATTGGTGGCCAAGTGAATTTAATTGATGGAATTTTTGTTTACTTTAAGATTCTCAACTTTTTTGTTTTACTTATATTATACGAATGATTTTTTTTTACACGTCATTAGATCTCCTCTGCCAGTACCAAGATATAATAATAGGGTTTTTCCCCTTTTTGCTGGCAACAAAACTTAAACCTTTTTACAAGGAATCATGTGTGCGTTAACCACTGCTTGTGGTCAAAATGCAAACAAAAAACACTAATGTATGCATTGTCCTTGAAACTGATTGGTCCACACCAGAGACAGCTTTCTTTTGAGCCTCATCTCAATGCACACATGATTCCTTGTGAAACGTTTTCAGTTTTGTTACCAGAAAAAAGGTTAAAACCCCGCTTGTGTTGTGGCCGAAACGTCGTGAGAATATTATTGTGTTATTTTATTTTATCAATTTATTATTTTATTCTCATTCTACGTGACTTTACCGAAAGAACCAAAGAAGATGAATCATTGCAGTCACGAAAGCTTTAAATCGAAATTTCCCCTTTTTATTATTGAAGTTTACACGGTTAGAGCACCGGATTACACAACGAAAATAATAATCACACTAATACATCTGCATGTCGATTGTCATCCGAGTGGACGTTGTTTGAGCCCCCCCGTGTTATGCTCAGCTAAATGGGTTCGGGTGCGGCATTCGTCTCCTTTGGCAGTTCCCGAGCTGTGCCTGGCGCCGCCGGAGGTGGGCTTGTGCCGGGCGCTGATCCCCAAGTGGTACTACGACGCGGCCGCCTCCGAGTGCAGGTCCTTCAACTACGGTGGCTGCGGAGGGAACGACAACAAGTTCTCCACGCAGCAGGAGTGCGAGGAACGGTGCCTCGCCGACGCGGGTGAGGGGGGGGTGGGCGCACTCCTGGGGGGGGGGGGGGGGGGGGAGCGCTCGTCGTAGCGATTTTTGTTTTGTCATTTTTATTAAAAAGTCCCGACAACAAAACCGGGGCGCGCCGTTCGCCGACGGCACCCGTGGCCCCGAGGGTCAAACGTGCGGCACGTTAATCGGTGACGTTTCGGAAACGCGGCCCCCCCCCCCCCTCTTTCGTTGGCGGAGGGGAGAACAATAAGAAGGGCCTGTTGCCCGAAACATCGGCTTGATAGGACATCTGCCGGGCGGGGGGGAGGGGAGAGAGGAAGTCGACGGAAGTCGGCGGCTCGTGCGTGGGGTTGCTTGCTTGGACGGGTCATTGCGTCGCGAACCGTGTTACGGGTTGTGGCAACTTTGGGGAGGCCTTCGACCAGCAGTGGACTGACCGTGGCAGGATGATGATGATGATGAGCGATGTGGGTAATCGGTATAATCTTGCAGTGGGGTTTTTACACGGGGGCACAGTGTGAAACAGAGTGGGGGGGGAGGTTGGGGTTGGCTAATGAGAACCCCCCCCAGGACCCGCAAGGCCTCCTCCGTCCTTAGTGGAATAACAGAACAGCTCTGCCTGTACACAACAGCATCGGTGGGCGACTTCATTGACTGATCCTTCCCTCTTCAGTTTGGTCGGTTGCCCCTGGTTCACGTTTTGTTTCCTGCTTTTTATTCATTGCGTACTGGGATTCTAGGATGGAATGCGCATTATATATTTTCATTATTAATTGGAAGGTCGTGAGGAGTTCAAATCCTGGTTGGGTTGGTTGAAATAGGGTACCACTTTTTGAATTAAGTCAACATTGATTGTTCTCTATAGACTTTCCCCTTCCCCCCCCCCCAAATTGTTTCCACCATTTGCCGTGCAGGGCCGTGAACGAGAGGTCAGGACTCTATGCTTCAATGTGGCTCATCTGAGCAGCAGGGAAATCTCTGACGTTGAGGAACACGCGAGACGCGTCTCTGCCCCGCTATAGTAGCGTCCCCTCCCCGCCATCCCGTTCCGCTGCAGGATGTAAATTGGCGAGTAGTGTCGACGTCGCTGCTGTGGTCTGGTGTAATTAGTATAATCACGTTGGAACTGTCCTTTACTGTCGGAAGCAGCTGTTGTATCCCGGCGGCGATGCAGAAAAATGGGTAGCGATGAGTTATGATCGGGGAGGTGGAGGCTCATCGGCGATGATTGGGGTGTGCGATACAATGCAATTTGGATTTTATAGCGACAGCGAAATGCAACTGCATCCTTGCCAACGCGCTGTACGGACGGGAGCAGTGGGCACGGTTTTATTGGTTACGGGAGCATTCGGTCGTAGGCAGAGAGGACAACGGGAAGGCCTTGAGCCTAGACTTGGAACGGGTGGCGCAGGGATCTTATGATAATGTAAGTTTAAAAATTCGATTAAAAAAATAAGAATAGTATTCTTGGTTCTTTCGGTAAAGTAACGTTGAAGGGAAACAATAAAATAATAAAATGTATATAAAACAATAAAATTCTCGCGACGTTTCGACTGCAACACAAGCAGTCATCATCAGGTGTGAAAACCAACGGCAAGAACATTTGAAATAAGTGGCGGTTTGTATTTATTTGTTTTTAAACGTTAGCACCACGGATAGCGATTTGACAATTTGTTTATATGGACGAGTCCATCTATGTTCGGAAAAGAGGAGGGGGGAGACGAAAAATTAATGTATGCCGTCTGAAAGCCACTGTAAGCGTGAACAATCAATTAAGACCCGAAATGGTTTATCAAATCCTTCCAATGATTGCTAAGCCAGAATCCATCTTCTCGGTTGAAATTGTCTGTTTGTATATGTGGATAGCCTCATGAACAAATCTCTCATGGTAGCCAGATGGCTTGCAAAGAACCTCTGTCTTGGAGAAGTTAATGTCATGTGAGCCTACTGAATTATAACAGTGATTTGCCACGGCCGAGGTGTTGGTCCTACCGTGTTTAAGGTCTGCTTTGTGTTCACGAATGCGGTCCGAGACATGTCGTTTGGTTTCTCCAATGTAACTACTACCACAGAGACAACTTAGTTTGTAGACACCAGGGTACTGTATGTCCGGAATCACATCTTTTACAGACGGAACCAGATCACGGATTTTATGTAATGTGTTGAAACGGACCTGGATCTTGTGTTTATTCAAGATTTTGGAGATCTTTTTTGTGATCCCTGCAATGTAGGGTAAAGTGATGGTTTTGAAAGGCTCCTCAAGAGGGTCCTTCTTCATGGTTTGAGTAATAGCTCTATTTAAGACCGGGAGCAAGTGGAAGGCTTCACCATTCTGGCAAATTGCCTGATGATGCTGAATGTAATTACCAGCGAAACGTCGTATTCAAAATTGTAAATGATGTTGATTCACTCAACACACCGGTGGTCTAACGTAGTGAACTATTTGTCTTTTGTAAACGTGACACATTTTTTACTGTTTGGCCGTGTCGGGTGGTGGAGGGTTACGACACATATAAATAACGCGATCTAACCCATAAACCTTTATTATGAATAATATTGGTCGCGAAAGTCTACGTGTTAAACGTATTATTACTATCACTCTTACGCTAAAAATATTATACAGATAACTGTAGACTGATTTGTTTGCCAACACTTATAGGAGTATTTGTACTTTGCTTCAAGATGGTAGGCAGGGCCACACGATTGCCCCTGGGCGTTTCGTGTTGTCGCGACGAGGAACCCTTGTTTTGTTTGGTACCGTGTGCGAGGATTTGTTTTTCATTTTGCATCGTTTTTGTCTTCCAGGCGAGAATAACATCACCCAGGAAGCAAGGATGGAAGGTCCAACAGGTAATGACGCTCGACAACAACAACAACAATAAAAGCAATAATGTGCCGCACGGTATTCACTCCCGTAGAGAACAAACAACTGAGGTCCGAAAGGCAGCCGCGCCATCAATCGGCGTCAGGAAATTGGGCAAGTTCTGTGGCCCCCTAAATATGAAGGTGTTTTCAACCAATCGAGTTTTTTTTTTACATGCGTGAAGAAACGGAAGCTCCCCGAGAAAAACCTACCCGTGCGACGGGGGGGAAACGCTTGGCCCCATATGGACGGACCCTTTTCCTCTTCCGGCCTTCGCCTGGCGAGCCAGGGTGCAGGCGCCTCTTCGACGCTCGCGACAAGGGAGTTTTTCAGCCACGTTTACGGAGCAAATCCACCAACCCTCGCTGCTCGTCTCCACAGCGCTGGATCACAGGCAGCCGTGTCACGTTCATTACCATCATCTCACGGAAAATGTAAAGCCTCCCTTAATGCTTGCATTTCGTACGCGTGTAAAAGGGGCAGTCCTGCGTAACCTGTTCATCGCCAAGGTGCACAAACACCGCATCGTTTGTGGCCAGAGCTGGACGTCAAATTAAACCAAGCTTTAGCAGGCGGCTCTCGGAGGGGCAGGGGGGGTAGAGCACGACCCGGGCACCGCTGTGGTCGTCGGTTCGAATCCAGGTTTCATCTCCGCCCATGATTAAACCGCATTCTCAAGTGATTCGGTGGTCTTGGCCTGGTCACCAGTGTCTTCCCAACGTTCAACTTGGTGTTCTGTACTTAATCTCGCTCATTCAAGGACTGAAAACAAGTATCGATTTGCCTGTCCAATAAACGTGGCTGTCTGTTCGCGGGGCCTATACGAAAAGCGCTGCCTCCTGCTGTGTCGACCGAAGGTCACTTGAAGGAAACTCGGTGGTAGTTCTACGATACCCGCTGTCGTGTGGGGGGCAGTACCTGATTAAGCTAGTGCGGGGCCTGTAACATGTTATAAAAGTGCTCTAAATAAAAATAAAAAACACAAATATTAAAACACATTTTAACTTGCATAGTAAGGTTATTGTATGTTTTCGTTTGCTATACAGCCAGATAATACGACAAATCTCTAAACTTAAACACCCAGTCGTTCATAAAAGTTGAAGGCAGTATAGTACTATAGCAATAGAGCAAGTGCAGAATCACTGAACCGGAATTGATAGCTTGAAGGCATTTCGCACCGGGCCCTTGAGTGCGGAACCCGTAGCATATGTAACTACTTTTGCTACTAGGATAATCCAGCACTGGTGGGGGGGCCCACCACAATGATTCACTGCTAAAGGGGAGCGTGGACGTGGCCTAGAGCAGGACACTAAGGGGAGGTTTGGATTGTGTAGAACCCACTAGCAACTCCCCGAGTGCCAGCCCCGATTATCGGGGTCTGGAGGGGAGCTGGATGTTTTTTTTTTTTTTGGGGAGGGGAGGTGGCGGCGATTGCCCCCGTCGCCGGACGATGGCCCGGGTCACCGTCTCTGACGGTGCGGTGCGTGTGTGGGCCGCTGTCCAAAGACGACACGTGCACGGCGCCGATGGTCGAGGGCCCTTGCTTGGCCGCCTTCCTGCGGTGGTTCTACGATGCGGAGAGCCAGGCGTGCCGAGAGTTCACGTACGGAGGCTGCCATGGCAACAAGAACAACTTTGAGAGCAGCGCGGAATGCATGAAGGCCTGTTCCACCGGTACGCTTGGCGCTTGCTCTGCGCTCGCTCTGCGCTCGCTCCTCCACGCTCGTTTTGAGCGCCTCGGGCATCGTTGGCTCGTTGCCGGTGCCTTACACCAATCGCGCACCACTGCTGGCCGGAAGGGCCTGTGCCAAAGCTGATTTTGAAAGGGTATTTTGGCCTACTTTTCCCACGTTGACCGGACACAGAAGAGGTGGGACTACGCGCACTTTAACTCGCTGCATGCGACTTGCCGATCAGATTAACCGCGATCACGCCCGTTTATACGCCGCTGGGCTGGTGGATTGAAATAAACTTTGTCACCGTTGTTTGGGCCACTGTCAGTTTAACACGTAGGCTTTCGCGACCAATATTATTCATAAAGGTTTTTGGGTTAGATCGCGTTATTTATAAATGTGTCGTAACCCTCCACCACCCGACACGGCCAATCAGCAAAAAAAGTGCCACGTTGACAAAAGACAAATAGTTCACTACTTTAGCCCACCGGTGTGTTGAAGAGTGAATCCACAACATTTACAGTTTGAGTACGACGTTTAGCTGGTAATTACATCCAGCATCATCGGGCAATTCGCCAGAATGGTAAAGCCCTCGCTTGCTCCCGGTCTTAAATAGAGCAGCAGGGTGACGTCATCATTTAACTCATTCAGGTGCAGTGATTTGAGGCGGAGGGGGGGTATTGTAATTATGTAATCGATTGGTAATCAGTCAATGGCAATGGTTATGATTAGTAATGAGTTGTAGATTAGTAATTAGTTGTAATGTGTGTTATTGTGATTGTATGCTTCGTTAATAATCCGTTAATTAGTATGTTTCCCCTATAAGGAATTGTAATATGTATTATTTAATAATACGCTTCCAAGCCGCACTAAGCCTGTAGCTGTCAGAGCAATTAAAGTTATTTCCATTCCTCTCAATTTCAATGGATTCTCTAATTAGTCTTTGCCAGTAATAATTAGTTTTACACAACACTTCAACGTTATCAAAATCAATTGAGTGTCCTTGTTGACAAGCATGTTCTGCCACTGCCGGCAGTTGTGTTTGAGATAATTTAATATTTCTTTGATGTTCTTTTAGTCTTATGCTGATGTTACGTCCCGTCTGTCCAATATAGCATCTGCCACATAAACAATTAATCCGATATACACCTTCTGTTGATAATTTAGGTAATGCGTCTTTAGTGTAAGGGCCACCGTGCTGGGGCACGGAATTGAACCGGAGGAAATCGTGGTTGTGAAGTTGGGGCGCCCTCACCATGGCAGCTTGCAACTCGGCCACGCGTGCGTGTGGGGACCGTGTTCTCTGAATTATGGGACGTGCCCCGAACTTTTGGTTCGGTGTCAAAATAAAAAAACCTGTTTTGTCGCGGCCAGCTGTTTTGTCACGGGTGACGTGGCCTAGTTTATGGTGTAAAGCTCGATAATTGTCACGACCGCACACCGCAGACTTCTCGAACGTGACGAGCCGAAGCCCCCACCCCCACGTGAACGACGGGCAGGATTAGCGGCATAGGCCGGAAAGGCCACGGGATTCAAACGAGCACCTGCGGCTTCACCTTGTCGGCTCGTGTTGACCAGTCGGCGGAGTGGGTGGGTGGAAGGGGGTGAATAATTTGGGGCCGTCGTGCAGGCAATCTGTGGGGGGGGCGACAACAATTGTAGAGACGAGCTGGAAGGAATTTTCTAAACACGTCCCGTTTTGAAGTTGATTTCCCGCGCTACGTGAAGAAAGGGCCATTGCCCCACCATACATTTATTACGCCCACACATTTTGTTTAGTTGTACTTTTGCACCGCTGCGAAGCGTAGCTGCATCGCCAATGCAGAATTTGTTTACCACTACGACGTTGTAGTGTAGTGGGTAACGTCTCTTCAGCTCTTGAGCAACGAGAACAACAGTTCGAATCCGATTTTACACTGTGCTCAATCAATGTGTACCATGGTTGTTTTTGCTCTGATTTTGGGTTTGATTATTTGTTGTACTGGGTTTTCATGTTTTCGCTTTTGTCATTTTGGTGACTTGAGTTCAGTCACTCTTGGAAACGAGAGTAGGGCACTGCGGGGGCGAAATGTTATCTCCCTCGCCTGGTATGTAGGAGGTCGTGGATTCAATCCCGACTCTGACGCTTGCTGTATGTTTGGAGTTTTCGTCTCTCTCCCTATGGTCACGTGATTTTTATTTTTTCTCCAGGTCCTCCTTTTCCGCCTCCACAGTTAGAATCGGCGTCGCGCGTTTAGAATATTTGGCTGCTATAAATTTCCACGTGATTAGCCGCTTAGTTGATAGCCAGGTCACGTCTGATAAAAGAGCTACGTAGCTCAGTGGGGCCTTACCTGGTGAAATAAAAAAATAGTTTAAATCTTGACCTAAAGCTTTCGTAACCGCAGGAATTCATATTCTTTGGGTCTTTCGGTAAAGTCACACGACTGCTTGTGTTGCGATCGAAACGTCGTAGTTTTTTTTGTTATTTTCTTTGAACCTATCTACGTGACTTTACCGAAAGACCCAAAGAATAGGAATAAAAAATAGTTTAGTTTTTAATCTTGTCGTTCTGACCTTGTGAAAGCAAAATCGATGGACCACGAGACCCGAGACGTGGTGTTGTAACCGTTGCTGCTGCCCGTGTGTGAATGCGCGCGCGTTGCGTCTGTCCGTGCGTGCGTGCAGATCGTGCCGTCAAGAGCCAGAGGATGCCCATTCAGTTTGAGCAACCACTGCAAGGTGCTGGACGCAGCCTTCACTTCTTTTTCTCTTTACGTTTCCGTCATTCGCGTTTTATGCAAGTAGGCTTGGCGATACAAAACTGCGAGCAGAATCATAGCGGGGCGCAGCTGCTGCCGTTTCCCACTTGCGTCGACGGATCGGGCTCGGGTAGTGTACGGCGGCAGACGGCAACTACTGCAGCAGTAGCAGCACCAATCTCCAGTGCTAGACTCGTAATCTACGGCGCGTCTCCACTGGGACTGGAGAGCCTGATTCTCCAACTCGGCGTCCGCCGTCAATCCTGGAGGCCCTGTGCCATGCTGGAGTGACCATCGTACTCGGGCACGAGAGACTCCCAAGAACGAAGAGGTTTGTCTTTTTTGCCGATGCAAAAGTCAAAGACTTGGGCGACGACACGCCTGACGGGTCCCGTTCAGTTCAAGCTCGAGTGTTATTTGTGTAACGAGGTGAGAACCAGGTGAGGGCAGGATAAGAGTCTCATTCGTGGGAGTGAACTCCTTCGTTGCTCTGGTGCGTGCGTGCGTGGGTGCCGTGGGTGGGTGTCGTGCGGTGTGAGCAGGCGTGTGCACCGCTCCGCCGTTCGAGGGCCCGTGCCGCGCCTCGCTGCGACGGTGGTTCTACAGTCCGGACGACGCCACCTGCAAGGAGTTCATCTACGGCGGCTGCCATGCCAACGGCAACAACTTCGAGAGCCAGCAGGATTGCGCGGCCGTCTGCTCCGCACCCGCTGGAGGTAACCGGTCCCTGCATCCGTGCCCATACGTAGAGCGACGGTGGTTGGTGGTTGGTGGCGGCAGTACAGCGGTGACTCTCGCGGCAAGAAGAGCCAAAGTTCGATTCCCGATTTGGGCGCCTCTCTGTGAGGAGTTTTCTCCCCCACTGTTCTGTCTGCATGTGTTCCATCCGAGGCTCTCCAGGCTTTCCTCTCCAGAGCTAAATAGAAAAAAATGGCGGTGTAACCCAGTCGGGGCGGGTAACTAACATCCTACCCTCTGCCTACGTCGCCCGTGTTGGCGCCATCCCAGCTGTCGAAGCGCTTGCGTTTGTGGCCGCCCCAGGGCCGTATTATCCAAAAGGCCACAGTAGGCACTGTGCCTCAGTCCTACGAAAACTAAAGGTGCCTACGAAAACTCATTTTGACAATGTTATTTTTGTTGAATGTTATCGATGAAAATGAATTTTATCTTTTTAAAGCTGCCTTCATCCGATATAATAGTAAGAAAAAGTTGAAGACATTTTTGCTTATAATATTTTTTGGCTTACCTTGTTTTTTTATCATTTCAAATTAAATCTGACTATCTGCAGCACACAGCATGCTCCCCATCGAATTAGGGCACAGACTAACACATTCCTGCGGAGGGAGGTGGTAGGAACGTTGGGTTGCTCGGTCAATGGCCAGGGTCAACGGTGACGTGGTGTATTCCGCAAATATGCCCGACTGTGAGGGCGGGCACAAGCCGGCGTGAGTAGGTTAAACGTTGAGTTTCATAAGGGCACCACGGGGTGACCAGCCCCTCCCCACCCAGCCCCACCCAGCCCCACCCAGCCCCTCCCCACCCTCCCCTCTCCACCCAGCCCCTCCCCACCCAGCCCCTCTCCACCCTCCCCTCTCCACCCAGCCCCTCCCCACCCAGTCCCTCCCCTCTCCACCCAGCCCCTCCCCACCCTCCCCTCTCCACCCAGCCCCACCCCTCCCATTTTTGGATGCACGACGGACGGACAGACACAATAATCCCCTGTGGGCTGGTGTAACGAGGAGGTTCCTACCAGTATAATGAATGTATCAGTCACAGCATCTGTCCAGCAGCTGGACGAAGTCCCGCGTCAGCAACAAGCAGAGTGACGGTGGCGGTAGTACCATGGGGCAGCAGTAGCAACTATACAAAGTTATCACTGAAGGCCTACGGAATAAATGCCTAGGGCCTGCAAAAACCTGAATCAGGCCCTGGTCCGCCCGGCTCGCCGCCTTGGAGGCGTCTCGTGGAGGTCAGCCCAGCACCACCGGGGGGGTCCCCTCTCTCTCGAGCTGACCCACAGCACTGAGAGCTGGCGGGTCAACAACAACAAAATAATACAAAAACGGGATGACACACACATACACATGGCAATGGCGACCTCTACTGCGCACAACTTGGTAGGCAAAAAGAGAGTCTCGAGATCCTGTGACGCTTTTCTGGGAGAGCAAGCGGGAGAAACAAGAATAACCGCACGGGCTTCCGTGAGTTCACCGCTGGATAAGGGCCCTCCCCGGCGGCTGTGCGGGTCGTCAAGGGTGTTTGTCCCCTCCCACCCCACTGGTTTGTTGAAGGCACTGAGTGGGCTACCACGGTGGCTAAGGGAGATGTTATCTCCCTCGCCTGCTATACAAGAGGTCTTGGGTTCAATCCCAACCATTACGCCTGCTATATATTTAGAGTTTGCGTGTTTATTTCCCCATGGTCGTGTGGATTTTTCTCTGTATCCTCCGGTTTTTCCCCTCCACGTTAAGAATCGGCATCCACGCCTTTAGGGTATTTAGCTGTTATCAATTTCCACACGAGGACGATAATCCACTTTGTTGAGCTATCATTTGTGGCCTGGTCGCTTCTTAAACTGAAAAATAGCTTTGTAGTTCAGTGGACCTTACCTGGTAAAATAAATAAATTAAATAGATGAAGTATGGCACTCTGCTGCCCCACAACATGAACCCGGCCGATGGCAGCCGCCCATTGACTCCACCTGGAGGCTGTGGAGCACGGTAGAGGAGCTCCGACAGCCCCCCTCCAGAAGTCGTGCTATTGACCTGATGTGACCGTGAGCAGGTAATGTTACGGTCGGCGGTGATGGCAGGGGGGGGGGGGCGGGGCGCGTGTTGTGGTGTGTGTGTCGGTTTGATTTTGAGAATTGTCCCGTGTCGTGTTTTTCAGAAAACCAGCCCCACGAGGAACGTCATAACGACTTGTTCGTGCACGGTGAGGTCAAGAGCTCCTCCGGTCCTCTCTCGCGTCGTCCAGCAGAACGTTTCCTGCGTGTAGTTCGAGTCCGACGAGCCCCCTCTCGGTTCACCCATGGGGTGCCGGGCGCCGAGCCGACAGCGCCGAGGCTCTGCGCTCGACTCCCGGCAGCCGCTCGCGGTGAAACCGCGTTCTCGGATGCCGCGGGGTGGTGGCCACAGGCTTGGCCGCTAGTGACTTGCGCTACCACCCCCACCGCACGCGGCCTGCCGCTCGCCTGCCTGTGCTGGTTGCATCCGTTAACACTGCCGGGTTGGGCAGATCTCGGCACGGGAATTTAATAAACTTCAAACCGGCACGGCCTCTGCATTGCGAGTCTAGCGTAGCGAGGCCATCGGTCCCCACTGTGGCAGCGTCTCCCCTTTACTCGAGTTTCGTTGCTTGATGTTTAGGGGGGGGGGGGGTGGGGCGGTGAATAAAATGAAATAAAAATAAATCACGATGTTTTGATTGCAACACACGCAATCATCATCAGGTGGGAAAACCACAGCATTATTTTTTTTCCCACTTCACCGCGTGACGATCGCCCTGCACTATCGGGAGTACGAAACTAACGCGCCGTACGCGTCCGCTTTCACCGTTGCGTATGTGTTGACTCCTGGCACTTGTGCGGTCTCCTGGTGCTTCCCCACGACAGTGCTGGGCGTGCTGGTCGCTGTGCTGGCCTCGCTCGTGGTGCTCGTGCTGCTGTTCCTGTGGATGCAACGCCTCCGCCAGCGGCAGACCCACCTCCCCGAGGTGTTCACGGTGGTGCGGCCCAACAACCCCAAGCAGGACGACACCGAGTACCTGATCCCCAACATCGCTTCCTGAGCGTGTCGCTGGTGGTGGCGGGTGGCGGTGTCTCTCGTCAGCCACTCGACCGGCATCGCACCGTGGCGCGCTCTCCCCCTCTAAAGCAGGGACCGCCCTTCCGGTTCACGTGGAAACCCCCCACCGGTCACCAGTTACTGAACCAAAAAGCAACCCATCGCATCATTCCATTTGGTTCTATTGTGCACTTTATTTTGGGTGAATTGGTTAAGCTTGGAAGATTGGAATTTGAGAAACCCTGCTTTAAAACGCGCGTGTTGTTCTGAACGAGCTTGAGGTTCCCCCCCCCCCACCCGTGCACAGCCCCCAATGGTAACAGAATCAGAGTCTACATACTGGAGGAATCCGATGAGCTATAAAGCTCTTTTTCACAATGTCCAGTAGAGCGCAGGGTGCGAATAACCCCAGCCGCTGGGCGCTTCCCCCCTCGTGCCTTCTTAACGAACACCACTAGAGGCGTCGCTCTATCCTCCTGGCACGTCCAGTGAGTTTTCGCACGGAACGGTAATTAATGAATATCAAGTCGTTTCGTTTTCAATGTTGATTGTGGCCTATACTGCTATATAAACTGTTGATTTTTTTTATTGATTGAATTTTCACAGACAAACCTTTCTCATTTGTGGTATAATTGCAATAAAATATTTAGCTTATTTGGTACAAGGGACTTAGTGTTTTGGTTATGAAGTTGATCCTAATGCACACCAAGATGGGTATAATCAGGTCTGTACGCATCTCGTTTAAAATGATGCTGGAAAGATATTTGCACGAAAATGCTTTTTCTGGATACCACCAGGAAATTATGTTTGTAATGTCTTTCGCTCCGCGCTGCGTTTTCGCGTTGTGCCGCGTGCCATTCGGCACGACATCCGACGTTTCGCTCCCGTGAGCTTGGGAGCTTCTTCAGGAACTGGAATGCGGAAAACTTCGGGACATCCGACCGAACGGCACGCAAGCCGCCCGCGGTGCAATCCGAAAGCAAACCGGCACAAGCGGAATGTCCGGCACGTTTTAAAATGCGACTTACTCGCTAGCGATCACTGGTGTAGAAGAGGTGTGTTGAGCTGTCGTTGTCGTCGCCCTTTAAGCAATGCATATCGATGCTCATTTTTAAAGCTTTTTGTAGAACCTTTGTTGATGTTTTGGACCAAGGGCCTGCACCTTGTTTTGTATGTTTTCTAAGCGTATTTGGCAAGGGGGGAGAGCGGGAGAGCGCGAGAGAGGACAATGAATGTTATTGTTAAATTGAATTAAAACTTTCTGTTGGGTATCGAATAAGGATTTTATTAGCTGTCATGGGTCGAGTATTTTCTACTTTCTTGTGCGTCAAATGTTTAATAAAATTGGAATTAAAATGGGAAAATGTGTGCCCGGGGCTGTGATCAATCCACTGCTGGATAAAGGCTTCCCCAAGCAGCTGCCATCTAACAATCTTGCGCTGCAATGATCCATCTCGCTCCCTGAATACGCACTCATTTAATCGCTCCATCTCATTGGCGGATGTCCTCTAGGACACTTTCCTTTCCTTGGCCCGCCACTCCATTCTTATCCTTGAAGGGGTCCCTTTAACACGAACCTTATGATTTAAGCTACGGTGTACTAAATAAGATTGAAAGATATTGTCGAAAATTAAACCTGTTGGAAGAATCGAGCGGCAACGAATGTGATGGCATACGAAAGCCTGCGCACTTCAACTGAATCAGAATCTGTTCTGGGCCTCCGACACGTGCGCATCATGCCCAGATGAACGCGCGGCAGCAGTGATTCAACGCCTGCGATGGAGAGAGGCACGGCGAAGAGGCTGGGTGCAGATGGTCCTCTCGAGGTGTGTGCCTGGGTTTAACAGGAACGGTGCTGCCAACTCGACGGTTTTAAAAACACGTCACTGAATCTTTGACGTCCACTGAGCGAAGCGGACTGCGTGTTGTAGTATGGTAAATGCGCATCGCAGTGTTAACCAGGGCGGCCCACCAGAACCGAGCTGCGAAACTGTAATAAGTGGTCCACGTGTCACCTCTACTTTTAGCCCTTTCCCATTCTGACGACATACTTCATCGGTTTTTCCTTTAAATTGGGCGAGTGGCACAGTTTGGCGCCCAGCTGCCATAGAGTGCGGTTGTGTCGCTCCAGTTGCCTGCAGTGAGTATGATGCCCTTTTAAAAACAGCGGCGTTTAATAAAATTAACGCTAAACACGCGTTCCGAGATTCGGCTGCAAACGGGGCTTTATTTTGCAAACTTGCCGGTTGCAATTATAAATACTGTAACACGTTTCAGTCGTTACGTTTGCACTGGCCGAATGAGTGAATTTAACGTCCACGTGATGTATTAAGGCCACGTGACACGCGTTCCACGTGACCCTTAACCCCCAGGCAAGATGGCGTCACCGCACGCTCGACCCCCGCTGCATGGCGTAGGGATACCCCGCGATTGGCGAGATCCGGTCACGTGCTCCAAACGTGCCCGGAACTTCCTGTCACGTGCCGCCTTTCCCGCGACCGTTGAGCGCCAGAGTTAAACACGGAGGGCGAGAGTTAGAGACACGGGGAGAGTTAAACACGGAGGGTGAGAGTTGACAAGGGGAGGGTCAAACACACACACGGGGAGAGTTAAACACGGAGGGTGAGAGTTGACAAGGGGAGAGACACGGGGAGAGTCAAACACACACACGGGGAGAGTTAAACACGGAGGGTGAGAGTTGACGAGGGGAGAGTCAAACACACGGGGAGAGACACACGGAGAGAGTTAACACACACGGGGAGAGAGTCAAACACGGAGGGTGAGAGTCCAACACGGAGGGTGAGAGTTAACACACACATGGAGGGTGAGAGTTGACAAGGGGAGAGTTAACACACACGGGGAGAGTTAACACAAACACACGGGGCGAGGGTGAAGTCGGTGAGGGCTGGCTCCGTGTCGCTCGCCCCGCGCGCTCCCTGCGCGGCTTCGCTCCCCCCGTGCGCGGTGTCTACAAGCAGCAGCAGCAACAACAACAGGTACAACAACAACAACAGGTACAGGTACAACAGCAGCAGCAGCAACAACAACAGGTACAACAACAGGTACAGGTACAACAACAGCAGCAACAACAACAACAACAGCTATAACAGCTACAACAGCAACAGGTACAACAACAAAAGCTGCAGCAACAGGTACAACAACAGCTACAACAGGTACAACAAAAGCTACAACAACAGCTATAACAGCTACAACAGCAACAGGTACAACAACAGCTACAACAACAGCTGCAACAACAGCTACAGGTACAACAACAGCTATAACAACAAAAGCTGCAGCAACAGGTACAACAACAGCTACAACAGGTACAACAACAGGTACAACAACAACAGCAGCAACAGCTACAACAGGTACAACAGCTACAACAACAACAGCAGCAACAACAGCTACAACAGATACAACAACAGCTACAACAGGTACAACAACAGCTACAACAGGTACAACAACAGCTACAACAACAACAACAGCTACGACAGCAACAGCTACAACAGGTACAACAACAGCTACAACAGGTACAACAGCAGCTACAACAACAGCTACAACAGGTACAACAACAGCTACAACAGGTACAACAACAGCTACAACAGGTACAACAGCAGCTACAACAACAGCTACAACAGGTACAACAACAGCTACAACAACAGCAACAACAGCTACAACAACAGCCACCTCCCAACACACGCGTCAACAGCATGGTGCCGGGACCTTCAGCAGGGTCCATGTACTGTAATAGGCGACGTTTCGGGCAAATGAGCTACTGCAGGTGCATTGGCGCACAGCTGACATCGGTTAACAACACCACTCGGAACACATTTGTCAATAACACCGGCATTAAAAGGCGAATCGTAGAACTGGCGACGTTTCGAGCAACGGCCCTTCTTCATGGCACATTGAAGAAAAGGCTGCTTCATCCTTTCTTCATTGCGTTTCAATAGCTGTTAACCCCTTATCAGCAGTGCCCTATCTTATTACAGACTAATTTAGACCTTATTGGTTACCTCGTGTTCTTATAAATCTCAACGTTCATCCTACAGAGTCTCATTACAAGGAGAGAAACACAAGCAAATAGATGAAAAAATCCACACTTTTTGTGTTGCCCGTATTGAATAATCACTCCACTTAATCCTCCCGACTCCCATCAAAAAGTCTTAAAATTCTGCACGCAGATTGTGTGAGTCACCAACATCTCCCAGCACACTGTGTACATTTAGAAGCTTGCATTGAGATTATTTAGCTATACATTTCCACGTGATTACCGCCTCCGTTGAGCTATCACTTGTGACCAGATTGCTTCTGAAAAATAAGCTCTTAGCTCAGTGGGCTTTACCTGGTAAGATACCAAAATGGTTTAATTTTATTTGTATATTTTTTAAAGTTATTTGTTCACCTTTCCTACACTTTGCACCCCTGTCGTGTTTTTGCTGTTTATTCGTTGTAACATTCTGACCCGCCCCCTACTGGGACATCTGTGTAAAAAGAGCTTCATAGCCCAAGCGGATTCCTCCTCCAGTGCAAATAAATATTCTGATTCCGAATGTTGCAGCTGCAGTCTTAACGCAAATGCATGTTGTTGTTTCTCGCAGGCATTTGGGTGACCCTCGCGCGTGCCGTGTTCTCCCCGTCCCTGCTGAGAGTGGCGCGTCGTCGCCGCGAGCATGGAGCTGGCTATGCGCGGCGATCATCCCACGGTGTCCGACTCGACCCTCGTGAGGCGAGAGCGCGAGCAGGATGCGAATGCTGAGCCGCCACCGCCGCATCGCAACGCCTCCGCCTGCCCGCCCACGTTCGCCAAACTCGGGACGTCTTTTCCTCTCGACGACACGAAGACGTTCGACTACCCTGGGATCGAGCCGACGCTCAACCAGACCAACATCCTCCGCGGCATGAAGGACAACGACATCGGCGGCTGCCTCTCGAGCACCGCCAACCATCACGTTGACACGGCCGGCCCGGGTGAAGATGTCACCTACGTGGCTTTGCCCCATGGCTCAAACGTCGCCGATAATATTCCTGGCCTGCATCGCGTCCCCAAGTCGGCCAATGCCGACGCAGCCGATTACCTGGCCGTTATGCGCTCCGCCGATATAAATTACAAAGCTGCTCAAGCTCCGTACGATGCTCGGGGCTATGTCACCGGCTACAACGCCGAACCCCTGAGAGCGATATCCAACGGCGCCGCCAGGATGACGTGCGGTTTTCCCGGCGGCCAGCAGGTCATTGCCGGTTTTCCATTCGGCTTGCACCCGCATGGCACGAATCGCCTGGTCTTCCCGAACGCCTACGGCACGAGCGTAGAGAACCGTGAGAACGTGCCGGCATACCCCGGGAGCGCCGGCTTCACCTCGCATGCCAGCAGGGCGACCAACGTGCCGCCCTTTTCACACTACGAGCCGAAAGCGAGGGCGGCGGGTAGCGGCAGCCGGTCGTGTGACTTGGAGATGTGGCAAAGTCATCCGCTTCAGAGTGCCGGTCATCAGCTGTTGATGTACCCGAAGGTGAGAGTAACCGTGGTTGTGTGATCGCCTTCCCGCAGCCCTTACGTTGTTGGTTCCTGTCGGTGATGAGTTTTACTGGGGGCAGAATTACGTGAATTTCAGAATCCAAAAGCGCAGAGGAGGCCCGGTGGCTCAGAGGTCAGAGCGTTGAGGCGGCACAGCTGAGACCCTCGGTTTCATTCAGGGGTTCAGCCGCTGCCTGTGGTCAACCCGGGTTCTCAAGCGTCGCGAGTTGATGGTCTCAATCTGGTCACCAATGACTGTTCAAAAGATACAAACTTTCATTACATTTTGTTTTACGTATATATATGTTGAACTTCTTTTGCACCATACGTAGTCAACTGTGATAACCGGAGTCATTACCTTTTGTTGTACATATGTATGTTGAATTTATTTCGCACCGTCCATAGCCAACCGTGCTAAGCAAAGGTGCTAATCGGAGGTGTTCTGTACTTATTTGGCTAAATTCCATCTCTGAGAATTAAAATACTGTACAGTATTCGTTCGGGTGTCATGTGACGAGCATTACTCTCATATGGCAGAGCTGGTGGGAAAGTGCTGCCCGTTATAGTGTGTGGAATAGAGGTCACTTGAAGGAGGGATCTCAGAGGTAGCTCTGTGATGTCCGCTTCCGTGGGCCGTTCTCTTAACATGAAGTGACACGCACCGCTGCGTGACAGATCCGAACGGGTTCTTGGTCTAGCGATGCCGCTATCGGACAATCGGGATAGAAATAAAACTGCACCAGTTTATGACACGGAAAATGTGAGTGAATGTTGGCCCTCGTGATGAACAGTCTGTGCATGTTGAAACGGTGTTTATCTGAGGGTGCATGCTCACAAGCATGCATACTACAGTAATTGTGAAAAGTAGAACCGAGTGCTACTCTTTGCCATGGCGATAGTAGCAGCAGCAGCATCAGCGTGTTCGGGAGCTTAATGACAAAAGTCGAAGCCTACTGGCCACGAGATGGCTTCAGGAGAGAGTTCCTGTAGGTTTGCTCCTCCGTTGAACAAGCGCAGACTCCAGTGGGTTTCGTGTATGGTCCACAGCTTGGGTTGCATGGCCACAAGCGCACTGCTATTGGCTTGTCTTGAATTTTCCATTCGTTAAGGAGGTGTGCACACCGGTTTGTACATTTTCCGATGCGGTTGTGGATTCCACCAGTGCCTTCGAGGAGGAACGTCAAAGCCAGGAGGTTAAACGATGTTTGTGTGTCGAACGAGGCGTTGATTCCGGACTCCCGCGTTCCACTGTTCTCCAGCGTTCTTCCGGAGCTGGGCGAGATTCTGGGGGGGGGGGGGGGGGGGTTGGAAAAGCACGATCCCAGAAAGGGGGATTGGGGAATTGAGTCGAGCGGCGGCGAGATGACGTTGTTGAGGTGTCGGTTGGTGGCTGGGTTGTCGCCGGAAACAAAGGCACAGGGTAAACTCCTTCGCAGTTTGTGTGAAATACCCTTCGTTGCTCTTCGTAGGGCGACGAAGCGACTGCGGACCTCAAGAGAAAATTGGGCGCCGCGGAGCTGGAGGTCAGGACCCTCAGAGATTCCCTCCTGAAGGTCCAGAACGATCACTCGGCGCAGCTCAAGAAGATGGAGGAGAAGGTGGCGCGCATTTACCGAGGAAACGTTTGCAGAGCGATTTTAGTGGCGTCGGGTTTTTGTTTAAAGTTAACGCCCGGCGGGTTTTTTTGTTTTCAGCAGCCAGGGTTACTATGATTGATTTATTTTGGGTTATGCTCACTTCCTGGATTCTCCTTCCAATTCATTCAATCACTTTGTGTCCATCGCACCCACTTAGTCGTGCCTGAAGGTGCTCGACGCAGCTTCAAGCGACACGCCGTATGCGATCGGCTGAATTTGGCTTTGAGAATTTCCATTCAACTCACCGGCGAGGGAAGCTTAAGCTATAATAACTGCCGCGTTTTAAACACTCGTACACGTGGCGCTTGATTCGTTTGACCGTGTTGGCCAAAAGCAGTTCCTAACGACACGAATGTGGTCAGATTATTACGTGGTCCTCACCTTCTTCTTGTCGTACGGCTGCTGACGTAGATGCAGAGACAACGACTGCAATTTCACATTCAGTTGGTCAAGCCACAGACAACCGCGTCAGCAGGAGCAGCCTGAGTGTACCTTTAGTGTAGTGGTTCTTAACTTGTACTGCAGCCTTGCACCCCTTTGGTTCTCAATCTTAAAAAAAATATATGTTAATAAATACATAGGGTTTGGTTAAAAAAAGTAGTTGTAACTTACGTGCCCGTGCTTAATTTGTGTTTTGATGATTTACCTTCTCAAGAAATCTGGCCATGTCTCGCAACTCCA
Organism: Petromyzon marinus; assembly: GCF_048934315.1. Taxonomy (NCBI): domain Eukaryota; kingdom Metazoa; phylum Chordata; class Hyperoartia; order Petromyzontiformes; family Petromyzontidae; genus Petromyzon; species Petromyzon marinus. The sequence continues at coordinate 3,324,757 of NC_133719.1, forward strand.
GGAAGGGCATATCGCACCTCCAGGAAGGGCATATCGCACCCCCAGGGAGTGCATGCACCTCAGGTTAAGAACCACTGCTCTAATGTCTCCTTTGTATTTGTGGATCGGGTATTGCATCATTATACATTGTACGGTCTGTTCTGGATGACCGCAGTGGCCTAACCAATCGATTATGAATCGATACCCAAATGCGCCCACAATGCAATTTTATCTGTTTTTCACTTGGAGGGCTCTTCGCGGCAAACGCTAAACCTCACTGGTTTTCTGTGTGCAGCTTAGGCCTTGCTTGGCCCGCGTGAACAAGTGCATGTGCTCCCAACAGATTAAGAACAGAGACAAGCACATGGAGTCCCTGAAGAAGCGCTGCCAGAAGAGCACGGAGGAGCGTGACGAGAAGGAGCGGAAACTCCAGAGCATGGACAGATACCTCTCGGCGTTGCCCACCATGGAGGATCACCAGCGAAACCTTCAGCAGGTCAGCTGGACAATTAGGGATGTTTAAAACGATCAGAGCTATCGTCGCTTATTTGCTCGTTTACCCATGGAAACCTCGCAAGACTATTTCGGCCAAGTCTTCGCAGCAGTAGGGGGATATGTTCGTGCCCTGTGTGATACCAATTGAGCCATTTGTAGGTTTACTTTTCAGCATTGGGATGTCTCGGCCATACCAGTTACATTGTACGGGTTTGTATATATTTATATATATTTTTAGCAAGCTATAACAGGAAATTCCAGAACCCGGAGGAAGCCCATTCAGAACAGGGGGAGAACATGGAAACGACACCTGGAAAGGCACTCGAACTTTGGAATCGAACCCAGGGCCCCTTGGTCGGCGAGTTGATTCCTCTTCGCCGCCTCCACCCTGCTACTTAAAACTCCTCTCTAGGGGCAAACGGCAGAAGGGTTTTCAACCACGCTCATCGGAGGTGTCGTACGGTGGGGGTGAAGTGCGGGTAACTCCCCACCTCTTCCAAGCGTGGAAGAGTCGGCAAAAATACCCTCTGGAGGGAGAAATTTCTGCCAGCAGTGGCGTGAGCTAGCATCTGCGTGTGATAGCGCCTGCGTAGGCTGCGCCTGTGCCTGGAGAGAGAGAGGGAGAGAGAGGAGGGGGGTCACCGTGCGTAGCCACGCGTCGGCGGCAGTTACGCAAAAGCCGCCCGCTCGGCTTGCGTCGCCGACGTTTTGAACGTGCCCCCCTCGGCGTCGCGTTCGTTTTCATCGCCAAACAGATGACGGAGCTGGAAACGTTGAGGTCGAGTTTGCAACACAGGGTGGAGGCCCTGGAGGGAAGGCTGCGCGACAGGGATCGCGAAATCCTGGACCGAAAAACCAAGGAGGAGGAGCTCATGGCCACAGTGCAAAGGTACGCGCCGCTCGGAGAGAGAGAGAGAGAGAGGACGTTCGTCCGTCCGCCACCGAGGAGCAGAGAAAGAGCCACAACGGTCAGAAGTTGGCTCGGCCGCAGGCGCCTGGGTGGGCCGTTGCGCCACAGTATCGCGTAGGGGTGGTACTGGCAGCGGCTTGGGAGAGGCCTTCCGTCCAGCAGTGGATTGACCATGGCTGATGATGATTTCGTTTGGCAGAAAATAGTCCTCGCCAAAGCTCATTAATCAGCTGCTGGATGAGGGCCTCCCCATGAAGTGCGCTTCGTGGGGGGGGTTATTTGACGATACTGCACCATGCCGGTCAGTACGGGTTGGTGAAGAGGGGTGGTGCGTAGCAGTTTATTGACGAAGGTCTGTTTGCTGTTACAGTTCTTTAAGTAACACGATGAGTGCTTTGCGCTTCACATGTGTGTTTTGCAAACCTGCAGCCTTCAGCACAAGCTGGACTCACTCGAGCAGTCAAAGAGTCCCCCGTCTGGGGTGGACGTGACGCAGCTACGGCAGGAGAACTGCAACTTAAAGAAGGTTCGTGTTCCCCTTGTACGTCACCTTCGTGCGTCTCTCACGTCGTGGACGCGATCGAAGCCTGCGGCCTGATTCTGGGTCACGTGACCGCATCTCCCGCGCAATCGCGCAGTTCAATCGTCGCCCGCAAGCGCTTTGTCCACGTCCGAGCCAGCGGGGCGACAAGGAAATTAATCGGCCAATCGCAGCGCACGCGAATGTGTCACATGATGACGCACAAGCGTCGCCGAGCAGATGGAGGCTTGACAGCAGAGTCTGTCTCCACTGCGAGCAGCAACCGGTTGCGTGCAACTGCTCGCAACCGGTTACAGAGACAGACGTCCACACACGAGCGGTTCAGTTGCATCAACCGATTTGCATGCAACCAGCTGATGGCTCCGATGTTGGACCTGGCCCTTTCGCAAAAGGGTCGGTGCCGTCACGCGTGGTGTGGATATTCAGGTGAAAGTACAACGCCAGTGCCACGTTCCCTGGCAGGAGATTGTCGTGTGTGACGGCTGTGTTTGCAATCGTCTTGGTTGTTTGTAAGCGAGTGAGAATGGAAAACGTTGGTCAAGGCTGGCCTCCTCCGACCACTCTCAGCTCTGCCGGAAGCTGAGCGGGATTTTGAGCCTGGATAGCGGGTGGATGGGTGGCCCCATATTGTGTCCGCTGCTGGGAGGCGACACTCTGTGGACAGCGCTGCACTCCCTACAGCCCTCGCCTCTACAATCCCCCGCCAACGGCAAACCGCGCCGACTTCCGTGGTGGAGTACGGCCCTCATCCGGCAGCGAATTGGCGGTGGCGCCGTGCGTGCGCAGCGTGCGGCCGCTGGCACCTGCGGCGCGATGCAGCTGTGTTGCCGTGGCGGCGGTGGATGCTGCTACGCGCTAACCCGCCGTGTTTTGTTTGCCAGATCATAAACATTTTAAAGAAGAAGCTCGAAGCCCTCACCGAAGAGCATGGAGATAAAATCAGGGTGCGTGTTTTCCACCTCGTGGCTTTACCCTGCAAGTGCGTGTGTTCAGAGTGCGTGTGTGTGTACTGTAGTTTGCTCACTAACAGCACTTGCCCCAACACTCTGTTAAGGCTATATGGGGGGGATCTTTGTCTTTGCTTGTACTGGAGAGGTTAGTGAGCTGCGCTACAAACCCAGCGATCCGAGTTCGATTCCGGCTCACGGTCAATACCGGTGACGATTATGTGAACTGGTCCTGGGCCTCCCCCAGGTCGACTCAGCCTCAAATGAGTACCGGGTGCGGTGTGTAAACATCGCCACTGGGGAGACAACAAAGTTGACTGGGCGTGGTGCTGGCCACCCACCCCCTCGTGTGCTGTGCCGGCCTTCATAGGTGCTCACAAACAGCACTTGCCCCAACAGTCTTTTTCAGGTGATATGGGGGATCTTTGGGTCTGTCTTTGTTCTGCAGTGGCATGCAAATGCTAGTGTTAACCGCAATGCTAATGGAAATAAAGCCAGGCTCTATAGAGGTGAGCGTTGGTGGATCACACACACACTTTATTGGAACTCCCTTGTTGGCATTGAGGTCGCCATCGCTAAAGAAGCTCCCGGCTCGTGGGGCGAAACGTTGGACATCGGCGGATGCTCAGTGACAGTCAACTTAACGCGCAATGATTTAGCAGCCAATACGATTCATATTGCCCTTTGGGTTTGGGCTAAAATGATCTGGTCAAATGTGGTTTGTAAGACCCTCCCCGACCGGTGATTTACATAGTGATTCTCATGGCCACATTTAGCACTTGAATATACGACTTTACTTCAAGCGTCATCAGGATAGAATCCAAAAAGTCGGAATAGCCATCTCACCTGACCCGGCTTTTTAAAATTGGTGCCATAATTTTACAAGAGCAACTTGTTTAACACGTAGGAACAACCAATCGGATTTAAGCCAGATATGAACCACTACGAATGAGTGCGGCGGGTCACGTCGGCCCGACCGATAATTATTCACTGCTGCGGCCTTGTGTGCGCGCTCTCTAGCTCTTAGAAGAGCAAGTGGTGCACGAGGAGGAGGAGAATGCGGCTCTAAGAGATGCGCTCGGGGAGAGAGACAGCGGCCTGCAGGCCCTGCAGAGCGCCGTCAAGGAGGTGCGTGAATTTACAGCTCGCCGTCGCGTCGTCGTGCCGTCGTGTCGTTGTTCCGCCGTTGCATCGTGCCGCTGTCATCTCTCCATTGTGCCATTATGCTATCGTTCCATCGTGCTATCGTTCCATCGTGCTCTTTTTCCATCTTGTCATTTTCCATTGTGCCGCCATTCCATTGTTCTATCGCGCTGTCGTGTCATCGTTGGCGTCGGCCCATCGTGTCGTGTCATCGTGCCATCGTGCCAGCGGTGTCATCGTCGCACGCATGTGACGATCCGCTGCGCCTTGAAGCATCCGCAGGCCACGTAGCCACAGTGGTAGTCGAGATGGGAGGCCTCGTGATTGCCGTTGTGTTGTTGTTGTTGTTGTTTTGCATCAAATTGCTTCGCTTGCTCTCAATCCCTTTCAAAATATTTCCACCGTGCTACGCTGGGTCAGTGAACTCACCTAGGCCAGCTGCAAGTCAAACAACTGGGAGTGTCTCTCTGCTCAGTTGGCAGTCCTGTTCCAGTGAATAAATATCAACTTTCTCCGCCACCGAGGGACGATGCCTTTGGAGATGCGTTGCTTAATAATTCTAGGTCTTTAGTACATTCGGTATTCGTTCCACTCACATATCGCTGGGCTGCTACGAACGAATGCGCTGTGTTTCACAGATGGGTATCTTCGGCCAGAAGGAAGGCGATGTTGCTACCTGATGTTGCTACCTGATGTTGCTACCTGGTGTTTCTCCGTTGAGTAATTTGAAAGTGATTTTTTTTTTATTTGGACCGGTGACGGCAGCACACATGGCCTGCTTTCCTCTTCATGATGTTCGTGTTTTTGATTTGTAACGAAATTTTGGATTAGGCCACGTTCATGATCTGGATCAGTTTTGTGTCGTTTAGACCCCTTGACCACCCGACACTGCCAAACAAATTAAATGGGCGCGCGTGTACAAAGAGTTTAACAACGCGCTAATTATTATTGCTTCAGCTCCCTCACTGGTGAGTTGAAGAGCAGTTCTCACGAGCCAGATTTAGCTCCGTTTAGATCGGTGGTTCTTAACTTGGGGTGCATGCACCCCCTGGTGGTGCCAGATGCCCTTTCTAGGGGTGCGAGACAAGGTAAATAATCGAAAACACAAATTAAGCACAGGCACGTAAGTTTCAACTACAGTAAAACCTTGGATTGCGAGCATAATTCGTTCCGGAAACGTGTTTGTAATCCAAAGCACTCGTATATCAAAGCACTCGTATATCAGTTGTGATCACGTGACGCTCGGCAGACAAAGCGTATACATACTACTCGTATTGCAAGACCTCGCTCGTTTATCAAATTAATATTTATTTACAAAAAATTTGCTCGTCTTGCAAAACACTCGCAGACCAAGTTACTCGCAATCCAAGGTTTTACTGTACTTTGTTTCATCGAACCTATGTATTGACATTATACATTTTTCTTCCTGTTGAGAACCAAAGGGGGTGCAGGCTGCAGTAAAGGTTAAGAAGAACCACTCGTTTAGATACAAGACGTTTCACTTGCCACTCTGCCCGGGCATCGTCAGGACAGCTTCTCCAGGATTCCCGTTATGACTTCCTCATGTTTGGCCTAACCCCCAAAGGACTCAACAGCGAATCGTAGTCTTGGCTGTGAAAACCCACGTGCTTTTGTCATAGTTATTGTTGGTGGTGTTGTTTGTGTTGTCGTCGTCGTTGTCGTCATCTCACGCGTGTGCGTTGCCAGCTCGCGGCTCAAAACCAGAAGCTTTTGTCGTAGTTATTGTTGGTGGTGTTGTTTGTGTTGTCGTTGTTGTCATCATCTCACGCGTGTGTGTTGTCAGCTCGCGGCTCAAAACCAGAAGCTTTTGTCGTAGTTATTGTTGGTGGTGTTGTTTGTGTTGTCGTTGTTGTCATCATCTCACGCGTGTGTGTTGTCAGCTCGCGGCTCAAAACCAGAAGCTTTTGTCGTAGTTATTGTTGGTGGTGTTGTGTTGTCGTCGTCGTCGTCGTCACCACACGCGTGTGCGTTGCCAGCTCGCGGCTCAAAACCAGAAGCTGCTGGACGGGCACTTAAGCCTGAAGGAAGAGCTGCAGGAGACGATGGATGCGTCGCGCGATCACGATCGGCTGAGCCAAGTCGGCAGCGAACTCCAAGTGCAGCTGAGCCACTGCTTTGGCGAGCTGCGGTCGCTGTGCCGGGTGGTGTGCCAGCGAGTCCACGGGCACGATCCAAACCTGTCGCTGCTGCTCGGGATTCAGAGTGAGTGCCCGGAGGGGAGCGTACGCAGCGGCGGGGGGCCCGTCCGTGTGTCTGTGTGTGTGGTAGGTGGCTGGTCACCCCCCACCCCCTTGTGTGCCGTGCTGGCCTTCATCGGTTGCTCGCTAAGAGCACTTGCTCCTTTAGTCTGTTCAGGCTATATGGAGGATCTTTGTCTTTTTTTGTTGGTGCTGGCCATCCACCCCCCTTCGCGTGCATTGGTCGGCCTTCATAGGTGCTTGCTAAAAGCACTTGCTGCTACAACCTGTTAAGGCTATACGGGGGATCTTTGTCTTTGTCTGTCTTTGTACCCGGGAGCAGCAGTGTAGGGGAGCGGTAGTGGTTAGCTGCGCTACAAAGCCGGCGACCCGAGTTCGATTCCTGCTCACAGCCAACACCGTTGACGATTATCTGAACCAGTCCTGGGCCCACCCTAGATCGACTCAGCCTCAAATGAGTACCTGGTGCACTTTGTAAAAAACATCGCCACTGGGGAGACAAAAGCGGCCGGGCATGGTGCTGGCCACCCACCCCCTCGTGTCCTGTGCCGGCCTTAACAGGTGCTCGCTAACAACACTTGCCCCAACAGTCTGTTACGGCTACAGGGGAGTGGGGAGGAGGGGTCTTTATGTACCCAGGACCTGCGGAGTCAAGACGCTTGCAGAGAGCACGGGAGCTCTGCACCAGTGGCCGCTTCGAGGTGGCGGTTGCTCCGTGCCGGCGTGTGACGTCTGCGGCGGTGAACACTAAAACCGGCGATTTCGCCAAATGTAGACGGTTGTGGCGATATGGGAGGACTTCAGTTGAGGCGGCGTTTAGCTGGAGGTAGTTAGCCGGGCCTGCTGTTGCACGCTGGGCCGGACGTCTCAGAAGAGGAGGGAGTATACCCACACTTTAGCCCACCGAGATGCGACCTGCGGATCGGCTAACAGCGATGAACCCGTGTACACCGCTGGGTGGACAGAGGCGGCAGTGAGGGGGAGTTGGAGGCGGAGGGGGGGGAGATTTAAGAAACTTGGCACCGTTGTCTCGGCTGCCACGCCGGGAGATGGGATCGAACCGGTGACCTCTGAGTTGCAAGCCCGGTGTGCTGCTGGCTAGCAGCACGGTGGGCTTGGAACTCCCGTTCCTCCACTGTGGCAGCGCCCCCAGTTTGTCGTCGGTCCTGGAACTGGGGGACCTCGTTACATGTGGCCATCGTGGTTTGCGATTGGCGGCTCCTCTTCACGGGACGTGCGTGTTCTCTCACCCTCCCCTCCCAGGCCTCGCGCACGATGAGAGGGACGCTGGCGGTGACGGTGGCGCCAACCGTCGCTCGGCGAGCTCCCCGCCCATGCCGCTCGCGTCCACGCTGGACGGCGTGCGGCAGCTGCGGTGCGAACTGGACGAAGCGCGAGCCGTGCTGTCGGAGCGCTACGCCGAGGACGTGGGGGAGAACTGCGCCGTGCAGTAGGCACCAACGCCGGTGCCACCATGCCGGTGCGTCCCAACGCCTGCCAGACGGGCGTTGGGACGAGCGAAGGGGTGCTTTTAATTAAGAACGTTTGGAGAAATTATCATTTGGATTAAAAAATATTGTGTTTTAGTCTTTGTTTGCACCTTATTTTAGTGATTTAATAATCCCCCGATTTCCTTACTAAGATTTCACCCTGCATTTCATCCTGCCCCGGTGGAAGCTCAGCGGTCAAGCGAGCCGCTCGTCAGCGGAAAGGCTGCGGGTTCGACTCCTGGTTGGGGGTCTGACGCAGCCCATCATCATCCCTCTGGGGTCATCAAAATGAGTAGCACAATGTGGCGAAGTTAAGTGTATGTGTCCTCTGGATCAACATAGCCCCTGCTATAGGAGTGTGGAATTTCCAACGTCACTGGCTCTACAGGGCAATAAGCAGGTGAGCACCGGTGCTCGTTTGAGTAGCGGGAAGTCGCTGACGTTTTGCGTTGCGTATTTAAGTAACTGCTTTTGCAGAATATCGACAATAAAGAAGTGCGTTCGTACGATTTAACACTGTTGCTGGAGTGCTGCACCGTCACTGAATGCATCTGCGACTCATAATTTGCCGCCAATATTTGGGGAGGGGCCCCAACCCTCCGGTGGCTGCGAACGGCCGTGCCCCGGGTTGATATGGTGACGGCGACGGCACCACGTGCAGCTTAAGAATCGGAATGTTCATTGATACCGGACGGAATCCCATGAGCGATGGAGCTTTTTTTCCACAGACGTCCAGTCGGGATGGGTGACTTACATCCTAGCTTCTGCCCACGTCGCCCGTGTTGACGCCATCCCAGCGGTGGACGCGCTTGCGTTTGTGGCTACCCCAGGGCCGTATTATCCAATAAGCCCCGGTACTGCCTTGGGCCTACGGAAACTAAAGGGGCCTACGAAAGCTAATTTTGCCCGTGTTTTTTGTTGTTGAATGTAATCAGTGAAAATGAACGCCATCCTTTTAAAGCTGTCATCCAATTATAGTAAAAAAAGTTGACATTTTCGCTTAAATGTTTAGGCTTTCTTTTTTTCAATAATTTTAAATTAAATATCCTTGTCTGCGGGTCACAGCGCGCTCCCATCTAATTAGGGCACAGACTAAATAAGGAACATAGCAGTGATGACGTCCAGTGGCTGGACAAAGTACCGCGTCAGAAACAAGCGGATTAAGAGCGGCAGTACCAACTGTATAAAGTTTATCACTGAAGGCCGACGAAGCAGAAATGCCTCGGGCCGACAAGAACCTTCATCTGGCTCTGGTCCGCCTGGAGGTGTCTCTCCTGGTAGTCCAGCACCAGCCGCGGTGGGGGGGGGATACCCCCCCCCTCTCTTGCCGACTCGCTGCACTTCGAGCTGCTCGTAAGCACACTGCCCCCAGCCATGGAAACTTCTCCGCTCTCTCCACGACTGCCCCCATCGCTTGTGGCGAGTTGAGGGGGTGGAGTTTTTTTCTATTACGTAAAATATTTAGGGGAAGGTGTTTCATTTTTGGTAGGGCTGATGGTAGCCCCCTGCTCCCCACCTCTTCATGGCACGCTTTCGATTCACCCCAGGCATCGATCAGCCCTCCCACTGTATTGGTACCAGATGGAAATACCTCTGGTACACCCATGGAAGGCTTCTGGAACTGCGCGGTCAAAAAAAGATGTTCAATAATGTAGGAGTCAGAGGACATCTCTGTTTGTACCGAAGGTGAACAGGGAATGGCTGTTCACTCCCGGATCACGCAGCTTTACCCGGGTCTGCCCACCATCGGCAACGTGAGCGTGGGTTAATACGACGCATACCTGGTAGTGGTACTTATTAATGAACTGACCACGTATCTGTGAAACGACGTAAAAGGGGGAAAAACAAATCGAGGTATTATTGCAATTCAGAATCTGAATATTCATACTGGAGGAATCCAATGAGCTGTAAAGCCTTTTTTCACAGAGGTCCAGCAATTGAGTTGCAGGTGAAGGGGTCACCACCCCACCTTCACACCCTTCCAGAGCCCCTATTGGCCACTGTGGTGGCCGTGAGGGTCACTGCTGGTTGGGATCGGCCTCCTCCCCAATGGGATCGCTCACAGCCATCACAGCGTTACCGACCGTCAAAGGAGGGTTTTTTTTTGCCAAGTCGTTACAATAACCCAGCGAAACAAACATCCGTCGTCTCCGCAGTTGTTTTAATTTGTGTATATACTCTGTAAATGTGGTGCAAAAACTGAACCGTAGATTTACAACCAATAGAGGATAGAAAGAGAGACGATAACAGATTTGTCCAGCCGCAGCGAGCTCCCTGTGCGGCTACTCCGGTGTCGGCACAGTCGCCTGGACCGCCAGTTTTCTTTTTCTTCTAAATCGGCGACCTTTTTCACCGTCGCACCGTGTTCTCATTTTTGTCTCGGCGTTTCCGTTTGTTCCGTTGACCTCGAAATGTCAAACACAACTCACTTGCGCAACTCTTAATCACAGATTCTCGCACGCACCGGTTCCCGGTGTGCCCGCGAGCAGGAACCACTGTCATGTGGAGGAGTGAATTCCATCACGGGTCCGTGGAATGGGCCCTGTGACCTGACGACGCACCGTGTATGGTTACAGATTGCGAGTGTAAATGTTTTGGGAGTTGTAAACGTATTTACACACAACAAATTACAACCGATACATTACAAATCTTTACACAATGTCACGTTAAAAAAAAACATTCAAAAGAAGATTTTAAAAAAGAACAAATTGTAGTCACTTTGTGACCTTATTTAAGAAAGACACTTTTAAGTCCACGTGGTCACAAGCGGAGCAGATAAGTGCAGACACAGCATCAACATCCCGTGGCAGGAGGGAGAGCCCTGCTCGTGAGCAGCAAGCAAGAGGGCATCCCTGGAGGAGGATGAAACGCCCCCCGTTCCTGGCCGAAAATTGGCATCGTCTGCGTCGCAGAAATGTTTTCCGGGCCGAAATGTTTGCTGGGTCGTGCCCGCTCGGAGTGCTCTTAGTAGCCACGACCGTGGCAAACGGGTGGGGTATACTGGATGTGGTGTGTGCCCGGTTGAGTACATTGCTGTGCGGTTGGTATTCCGTAGTGCAGGTGGCCGCGAGCATAAACCGTCACGGTAGGAATCCTCTTGAGTCGCGCCAAAGATGAACCTCACGGCACTCAGAGTCCGGCCGGGTGGGGAGCGGTGGCACAGTGATGAAAAAAATAATAGGTTTTACCCTTTCTGGCAATGAAACAGGTGTTAAGATGTTCAAACGCCAAATGGATACAGACTGCATGGCATCAAGTCTACATTAACCACACATTACTTGTGGCAAAAACAAAACAAACATGCTCTGATAATAACACTATGTAACACAATTTTTGTTCCTGGGTAGTAAGTGTTATTTCCTAAATGCTTATGCCTAAAAAGTATAGAAAATGGCCATTATTCCCTACAAACTTGAGCAGTTAAATCGATGGGTCCCTTTTTTGCCGGAATCAAAATTACGAGAAAAATATTAAAACTCTGTAGGTGTTGACATGTTAAAAGGTAATTTTGATACTGGCAAGAAAGGTCCCATAGGTGGGGCAGCCACAGGGCGCCACGAACCCGGCGACCTGCGTTCGACTCCAAGCCGCGGCCAGTATGGGTAGGGCGAGTGGGACCTGTGAACCCGTTAGGGGATGACAACCAGACTTGAATAAATCCACACTGACCAGCGTGGGGAAGTATGGTTAAACGATCCCTGTGACAGACTGTGTGGGGAGGCCTTCGTCTGGCAGTGGATTGACAAAGGGCCGTAAATATGATTGTTATTCTTCAATTTCAGACTGTTTGCAAATAAGATCCAACTGTGTGTGGCGTTCAGTTAAGACGACGTAACTGCGTAATAAACATTACATTCCATGTTAAATAACAATTCCTATGCTTATCCTATAAACAATGGTATTATTTTTTCATTAAAGGGATCCCTTGGACATCTGCAAAATGCATTTATCCTACTTCGATGAAAAGTTTTTTTACATTAAAATATTGAATGTTAAGAAAGGTTTGTTGTTAAGTTTTCCAGTTTCTGATAATAGCAACAGCAGGAGCAATATATGCCAATTGGAAGAGGCGGTGGCGGTTGGTGGATTCACCCCGAACGTGACCGGCCGATGTCGAAATGCCAAGTACCATGAACGTGACCACATGAAGCGTGCGGCGTACTGACAGCTGTACACGATATCTCAAGAGCAGAAGATAATTATCCATAATACAGGTTGTTTTTTTGTGTTCGATCGCGTAAACATATAAATGTGCCTTTAAACCCACCACCACCCGACACAGCCAATTAGTGAGGTTTGTCACGTAAACAGAACGTGCCAATTCGTTACAAGTACAGCACACCGGTCTGTTCGAGAGCAAAGCCACAACATTTATAATCCGAGTTCGACGTTTTGCCAGTAATTACAACTAGCTTCATCAGGCAACAAGCCAAATTTGTGGAGAGATCCTCCTGTTTCGTTCCTGAAATAGAGGAAGAGATGTGATGATTATCACGTGTGTGCCCTTCCTGCGTCAAGTGGGAGGAGGGGGGGGATTCATGAATACATATGAACCTGCATCATGGATGATACTGGTCGCGAAAGCCTACGTGTTAAACAAGATAATCACGTATGCATGTTGTACGCATGTTGAACTTCTCTCGCACCATAGGTAGCCAACCATGCTAATCGAAGGTGCGGCGGAAGGACAAAGTAAACACGAAAATCAGTTATCAAGAAATGAGTTTGTCAATCTAAATGACGATTATTTAAAAGTGCATAAGCCCCAGCGGCTTCCTAAAATCGGAAGGAAGAGCATTCCAGACGGCCGCAGAAGCACATCTCAAAGTGCGCGATGCAGTCGCCATCTTTGTTCGATGGACTTCTTTTGCACCGTACGTAGCCATATGTGCTTTTAAAAACTTTTTTAAAACTTTCAGCGGCGTTCTGTTCATAAGTGCACCGTAAGAAGCCTGTGACGTGTTATTGCAGCCTTAGAGGATGGTTAGAAAATTGTCAAAAAATAAGTGTCTTTTTAAAAAAGTAAGTGTTTTTTTTTTTTACAAAGACTGGATTCGAGATCTGATTCTTAGATTGATCTGAGAACCGGGCCCAGAAAACAACGTCGTTGTTGTTGTTGGCGTTGCTTCCGCACACTTTTCCACCCGAAAGCGACACACCATTGGGGGGCGGCGCCGCCTTTGTTCGAGCGCGCGTTCTTCACCAATTTTAAGTTTCCCCCAAACAAGAATGGTCCTCAACAATCCAATTGTCTGACAAAAAATGAAATCTGAAACGCTTGCGACGCATCCGAAGCGCCCGTCCCGTGCCAACGTGGCAAGCGGAGTCGGACGTCGCCGGCCTCCGTGGATTGCAGAGTCTCGCCTCCCGAGAATCACTTCAAGTCCTGGGTGGTGGCCATGTTGGTGCGCAGGGGAAGGACGCCCTCCACCCACTCGCCGGGCCGAGACACCATCTCCTCGAAGAGGCGCCTCTCCTCCCCGCGCGAGTCCATCCACTCCACGAGCTGCCCGTAGCTCATGCCTGCCAAGCGTCGGCACAGGCGACAACCGCACAACCACGATGTGATTGCACAACCACGTGGTCAACGCACAACCACGTGGTCAACGCACAACCACGCGGTCATCGGCCGGCCACGCAGCCATCGGTATCGGTGGCTCGCGGGTGAACAGGGAAAGGCCCCAGCCCCGCTCAAGAGGCCTACTCCTCTCTTTCCACGCCGGCCGGATGTCTCTCGCAAGAGTACCCCCACACTACAGCCTAGAGCACGCGACCTCCCCGATCGGCTGCCACGTACCCACTGGGGAATTTGGAGTCCCGTGCCCTTGCGGCAACTGCCGCGTCAGGAGATGGAATTGAACCGGCGAAGTCCGGCGTGTTACCCGTGACACCGCTGTGGCATGTGCCGGAGCGACGCCATTCATTGGTAACCCGCTGGCTACGCACGCCGGTCACCCAGCGCTGTGGAGGCAAGCGAGAGTTGGTGGATCGCACAAACGTTGCATCTGTGTGGGATGAAATGGCTCCTCCTCCGGGCCGCTCCGATTTCCTCACTTCCGAGAATTTGCAACAATACCACGAGAAATGTGCTTCCGGGCTCTGGAAACCACCTGGAGAAGATTCCAGGCAATGTGTTGACAATGATGGCCAACAAGTAGAGACTGACTTTTTTAAGCTATTAACGTTACATTTATTATCACGTTGCAGTGTATTATTATCCATTCTTTTTCCATTACAAACGATAGTCCCATGTAAGTGTTAACATTGCTTTGAAGCACCCTCTATAGGGAGGGCCACAGAGCCTTGGCGATTATTGACGCCGGATCACCGAGTGGCTGCCACCTTCCCGCTTGTCTGTGGTTCCCCCCCCCCGCCCCTCTAGGATGTAAAACGAATGTCTTTAGAACTTCTCTGTGTTTAGTTTGTCGATCCTTCCCCCGCACCTCCAAAATAGCACGGTAGCCAACGCACGGTGCGAAAGAGGTTCAGCATACACGCATACGTAACAAGTGCGTCACAAGCGGACAATATTACTACTACAGTCAATCGTCGATTCATCTTGCGGCTTCGGGGGGTGGGGGAGGAGGCGCCGGATTTATATAAATATATAAATGTGCCGTTAAACCTGCCACCACCTGACAGCCAATTAGTAAGGTTTGTCACGTAAACAGAACGTGCCAAGTCGTCACTGGTACAGCACACTGGTGTGTTGGAGAGCCAAGCCACAACATTCACAATCAGAGTACGACGTTTCGCCAGTAATTACAACTAGCTTCATCAGGCGACAGCCACATTTGTGGAGAAGTCCCCCTGTTTCGCTCCTTCAACTGTATTATTGTTATTTGCGAGCGTGACCCCCCCCCACCCTTAAAAGGATGGGTGTGCGGGCGGGCGGGAGGGAGGGAGGGAGGGCCCGGCGCTCACCGGTTCCGTTGCCGAGCCGCACGCCGCCCAGGAACTGGTTGGTGGAGAACCTCTCGTGGTCCCAGACGGTGAGCTCCACGCACGCCTGCAGCACGTCCTGGTCGCGGAAGCCGTCGTACACCATCGTGTGGTTGTACTCCGGGTTTATCGACTTGCGGATCACCCGCGTCTTCTGGCGGCTCTTCCGGCTCGTGTCCGGAAGGATGTAGCTGAACGTCAGCAAGAGAGAGAGCGCACGTTAGGGTAAATTCAACTTTTTGTTGTTGTTGAAGATTCGAAGCTTAAAATCAACAAGTGAAAAATACGCGTCCGTCGTTGGGTCGGCAAGTCTGGAGGCGAGGGGGTTGCCAGATCGCCACACCAATGACGTGAAACTCCCCGTGAGGGTCTTAGGAGATGCCCATACCCCTGGCTCACTAGGAGAAGGTGGTACCGCAAGCGGATTAATCGCCATCTTTTGATTTAAAGCTTTCGTGACTGCAGTAATTCATATTCTTAGCTCTTTCGGTAAAGTCACGTTGAAGGGAAACAATAAAATAATAAAATATATATAAAACAATAAAAATTCTCATATGCAAACCCACATAAATTTATGCAAACCGACACACCTGATGACAACCGTTTGTGTTATGGTCGAAACGTCGTGAGAATTTTTATTGTTTTATATATATTTTATTATTTTATTGTTTCCCTTCAACGTGACTTTACCGAAAGAGCTAAGAATATGAATATAATCGCCATCTGTTTCCATCTGTACGGGTTTTCTTTGGGTGCTCTGCTTTCCCTCGTCTTACAAAATTAGGATGTACGGCAGTGTGCCATTTGATGCGATAAACACGCTAGGAATATCCAGCACAATTGTGTGTGGACACACGGCTGGGGCGGAGGGCACGGGGCGGGTGAGGGCGGAGGGCGTAATGTCGGCGCACTAACCGGCCGTGCGCGTCGGGACTCACCACTTGACGAACGAGTCGACCCCCTGCGCTCGGTGGGGGAGCACGTTGTTGGCCTGCTTGATCCAGATGTGGATCTCGCCCGTGGGTGGACTCTGGCCACCTGTCGCCGAGGGAGGAACGGTTAAAAGTGAAGGCGCCAGGGCCCTGCAATTATCCCGGCTCACGCCGCTGCTGGCCGGCAGAGGATATTTTTTGGGCCTAGTCTGCCACGCTGGTCAGTACCTTCTTGGAAGAAGAGGTGGGAGTTCCCACACTTCACCCCACCACGCGCGAGCTGCCTGTCGACCTAACTACAATGAACCCATTTGTTTTGACACTGCTGGGTGGACAAAGGCGTTGGGGCAGGGGGGGGGATTTAAGAAACTCGCCGCTGTTGTCTCGACTGCCACGCTGGGAGATGGGAGTGAAAGCAGCGCTGCTGACGGTTACACGGTGCGGTGGCAGCTGCCATACAACAAAGGGGAAACAAGAGTAGGTTGGGGGGGTGGCTGGGGGTACGGATTTCCCAGACCTCCTTCGCAACATGTGCCCTCTTAAGAAGGGCCCAGACGATTGCCTGGACCGTCGCTTAATTGTATCGTTCTCAGCGCTCTGAGAACGATTGTTTGAGGGCACTTTATAAATTATTTTTTTATTTTCCCCTCAGGAGTGCGATTGTTTTTTTTCTTTTCCCCAAACAAGAAATGGTATGGAATTGTAATTCCATCGGCACACGAGCTCAACCACGTGTCTCTCCCTCTTAAACCTCGTCGGGTCTTTCGAAGCACGGCAAATGCCACGGTCCCTGCTCCCAGACACGTTAAGACCGTCACCGGTTGAACAATGGGCAAATCGACAACAGTCCCCAGAGTGTAGAGCTAATGCGTCATCATGTTGTTGTTGTTGTTTTCCTCGCACTTTCTGTTTATAGGTGGCATTGTGTCACCACTTTGGAAGGGTTTAGCCAGAGATCAATAGATTTAATTTTAGGTCTGCGTTTTGGGCAACTGAGAAAATGGAAGAAGTCTTCTGGCCTTGCTTGGCACAAAGCGCAGCAGCAGTTTGGGGCGTTTGGGTCGATTCGATTTTGGTAATCGGCTAGCATGGAGCAGCAGTAACCTGAACGGAGTTGAGCCAGTTTTGTGCGAGTTGCCCGGGTCTGGGATTTTTCGTCATCTGCTATGGGTGGGGGCCAACCCCCTAGCACGTTCAGGCAGTGCATGGTAGCAGTGGTGTGCAAGTGGTTCAAAATTGATTTGGTGCGATTTGGTGGAAGAGCGTTTAAAGTCGATTGCACGTCGGCAGAGCTGAAGGGGAAAGCAAGGTGGATTTCATTTTCCTAGCAGGTGCAGGGGGGCTTTGAGTAGCTTTGTGCAAGGATGCGTTGTCGAGTGGCATGAAGCCAGATATTGATCGGTGAGAAGCTTGCAGTGTTCTTGAATAGGAAGAAGTTTGGTTTCTTGGTGGAGATGGTCAATGGGCGCCATGAGGTGGCATCCTGTGGCTAGGCGAAGTGCTTGGTTTTGGGCGGTTTGGAGCTTTTGGTAACCTGTTGAGGAGAGGTTTGGGCACCAAATGGGACTGGCATAATTGAGATTGGGACATCCAATGGCTTTGTAGGTTAGGAGTAAAGTATCCTTTTGTTGACTCCAAGATGTGCTGGCTAAAGCTTGTAAAATGTAATTTCGTTTGTTAACTTTTGCATGGACGTTTCTGCCGTGTGAGCGAAGCTGAACATTGTGTCAAAGATTACACCTAGAATTTTCGGGGTTCTTGCTAGTGGGAGGCGTTGGTTGTTTAGTATGACGTTGGGATGTAAGTTGGCTTGATGAGGATCAGGTGTCAAAAGGGTGACGACTATTTATTTGGATGTTGAGAGTTGAAGCGATCAATTGGCTAGGAAAGTGCTAAGCCGATTTAGATAGGAGTTGATGGAGTTTTCCATTTTGGGTATAGTTTGATTAGTAGTGTAAACTGTGGTGTCGTCGGCATAGCTGACTACTTGTACGCCTTTTGGAGGAGTTGGTAGATCATGGAGGTAGGCGTTGAACAAGGCTGGGGATATTATGGAACCTTGTGGTACTCCTGCATGAATGTTTCGTGAGGAGGATTGAATATCACGAAAGAGAGTGCGTGATTGGCGGCCCCTTAGGTAATTTGTAAGCCAGCAAACAAGGCCTGATGGTAGCGTAGAACCCTGGATGATTTCAATGAGCGTGAGGTGGTTAACGGTGTCGAAAGCCTTTGTAAGGGCAAGGGAAGCGACGATAGTGTGGGATGGGGGCTTTTTCTCATTGAAACCGTTTGGAATTTGGGTGGTTAGGTTGAGAAGAGCTGTTGTTGTTGAGTGTGCAGGGCGAAAGCCATGTTGGTGGAATGATGGAGGTAAGTTGGTGGTGATGATTGGAAGGATAAGGGCCTCTAAAATCTTGATTGATGGGCAAAGTAGGGAAATTGGCTTGTAGGACGTTGCTTGATTTAGGTCTTTGCTGGGTTTGGAAGTAGAATGATTGTCGATGATTTACAGATGGCCGGAATGAGGTTGCATTGGAGTGAGGCATTAACGGTGGAGGCGAGAAACTTTATGTCAAGGGGGCCGAGGTGTTTGAGGTGGGGCATAGCTATGCCATCGGGCCAATTGCGGAATAATTTTTGGCTTTTTTTGATAGCTAGTTTCACCTCTTCAAGGCTAAATTGGGGGGCGTCGTTTAGAGGTAGTTCCTTGATTTGACGGATTTTTTGACGGGTGGATTTATTGGAAGAGTGTGGGACGACTGATGAGAAAACTTTGTTGAAGTTGTTTATGACGGATTTGTTGTTGAAAGTGATTGCACAATTGGGTGGCGGTTTGGAGTGTCCGTCTAAGGCTTTGATAGTCTTCCAAAGTTTTGATGAGTTTTGGCGGTGGTCAAAATATTCAAACTCATGCCAGCGTTCTATTTTAGCTTGATTGATTAGCTTTGTGATGTCAATATTGAAGGCTGGGATTTGTGGTGATGTAGGATTTTTATTCCTAATAGTGTTTCTTTGGTTTCAAAATAAAGGTTTTTGGGTTAGATCGCGTTATTTATAAATGTGTCGTAACCCTCCACCACCCGACACGGCCAATCTGCAAAAAAGTGTCACGCTGACAAAGGACAATTAGTTCACTACTTTAGCCCACCGGTGTGTTGAAGAGTGAATCCACAACATTTACAGTTTGGTTTATTAGCGTTGAAGCTTCTTTAGGGAAGCAGGGAAGGTGTTGCTTGTAGCAACCCGCCGGGATGGTGTGCTTGGTGGTAGTCGCGATGATGTTTCTGAAAATCTTTTCAGTTATTTGCGGATGTGTGGATATGGTTGATGTTGTCGGCGAATAATGCTTCTAATTCTGAAGTAAAAAGTGGCCAATTGGCTTTTTAAAGTTATAATACAAGCGGTTTTTAGGAGTTTGTGAAGGCTTGGCGGCATTGGTCGGATCCAAGGGCCGTAATGACTTGCCAGTCGATTGATGAAAGGAGGTTTCCTGACGCTATTGAGATATCTGGTGAATATGAAAGGCCAGATGACGGAACTCTGGTTTGATTCTTTTCATTGAGCACCCCATAGGGGGAGCCGTTCAAGATATCGGCAAAGAGGTCGCCACGTGTATTTGAAAGGGAAGAGTTCCAAAGTTTGTTGTGGGCATTGAAATCTCCAATAACAATTGAGTCGTTGTTTGGTCGATTTATATTGAACTGATAGTTGTGAGGGCAATACCTGGTCGGTGGGATGTAGACGTTGGTTATAGTGAATGGGCCTAGATGGGATTTGATACGGATGCTTAAGACTTCTGTAGTGATATCAGAAGGAGGCATTGGGATTTTAATTTCTTCAAATGTAATGCTGTTATAGATGAGGAAAGCTAGACCGCCACCAGGTCGGTCTCGATGGAGGAAAGTGAAATTTTGAAAGTTGGGTGGGTGAGAAGTGGATTTTAAGTTTGTTTCTTGGATGGCGGCTATTTTAATGGAGTTTTGTTGTAGGAAGGTGCTGAGTTCAAGATATTTGTTGTTGATGCCGTTGATGTTTAGTTGAAGGATTTGTATGTCGTTTTAGATGTGGACGTTTTATTGTGGTTGAAACGGTGGTTGCAGTGGATGAGGTGGTGGTGCTAGTGTGGTTGTGCAAGTAGGAGTTGTTGGAGTGGATGATGTACAATATTTGCAGAACCAGCTGGAATTTGAACTGGGGATGCGGGCTAAAGTAGTGCAGCGTTTGTGGTTACCAAGCTTTACAACCGTTGCATTTGATAGAATTTGCATTGACGTTCTTGCCGCAGCCCCCACAAGGAAAAACGGGCCTGGATTAAATTCGACGTCCCCAGCAATAATGAGAAGCCAGCTCCAGTATGCTGGAAGGCCTGGGCTGGCTGGCGAAAAAACAGGAGAGTGCGAGGGGTGATGTTGCCATTTGCAAGTGCTTTCGTAGTACTTGGTCTCTCTACTTCAAATAAGCGGTAACACTGGAGAGGCGTCATCATCATCATCGTCGTCGTCAGCCATGATCTATCCACTGCTGGACAAAGGCCTGCCCGAGCCGTCCGCCACCTGGTGCTGCTGCTGTCGATTCTCCGTTGGAATGGTTTCAGTGCGGGTCGCGGATTGAGTGCTCACCGATAGAATTTGCCGGAATGAACTTGAGCCCAATGAGGATCTGGCCCCTGGTCTGTGCCGGCTCTGTGCTTGTGAAGTCCTGAAATGGACAAGGCAACGTCACTGTTTAACATGTAGGCTTTGTAAATGTTGTAGTGGGTTTTACTCTCCAAAACATAACCAGTTTAGTGCTGCACTAGTAACGAATCGGCACGTTTTGTTTACGTGACAAACCCTTACTAATTGGCTGTGTCGGGTGTGTGGCGGGTTTAACGACACTTTTTTTTTACGTGATCAAACCCCAAAAACCTCTTGCGGGAACATCGCTCTGCTCACTGTCATCATCGAAGGAAGACAAAGATCCACCGTGCGGCCTAAAACGGACTGTTTTGGGTATGTGCTGTTGAGGGAGCGGCCTCCATGAAGGGCCGAACCTCCGATGAGTACGGTTGGCTACGTAGGGTGCGAAAGAAGTTCAACATACGTACTCACAAGGCTGGCGCGCCACACGAAATGGTGGGTGGCCAGCACCACCACGCCTGGCCGCCTTTGTATCCCGAGTGGAAATGTTTACACACTTTACCAGGTACTCGGTTGAGGCAGAGCCGACCATCCTCATCAATGCCCTCTACATATTCATCTTACCAACCCTGGTTAGGGGAGGTGGGTTGACTCAGCCCACATCATCCCTCCAGGGTGAGGAAGATAGGCTCACCCCCCCCCCCCCACCATAGGAATGTGGAATTTCCATCACTGGCTCTGCAGCAGGGTTGTAAACCAATGCCTCGATGTGGCTCATTTGAATGGCAGGGCATCACCGACTCGACCTTTGACCATAGCACGTGTGTGTGTATGTACGTTGAACTTCTTTCGCACTGTACATAGCCAACCGTGCTAATTAGAGGTGTGCAGGGAGGGGAAGGATGACAAACTAAACACTAAATGCAGTTCTAACATCGGGAAGGTAGAGCGCGTTCCAGACGGCCGCGGAAGCGCATCCGAAAGTGCTTGCGATGCGGTGACCATCTTTGTTCGGTGGTCAGCCAGATGCCACGGAGAGGATGAAATGCGCGCAAAAACCCGGAGGGCCGCTTATGTCTCGTGGTGGCGCACGCACGCACACGCACGCACACATGCATGCACACACACCCGCGCCACCACGCCTCACCTTTGGCTGCAGCGTGTACCAGTTCATTACGTGGTTGGCCCAGTCCCAGCTGTTGAGGATGAGGTTGACCTCCCCCAGGAAGATGTTCCTGCCGAACGTGTCGTTGTGCCACACCGACAGGTTCAGCACCCGCTTCCTCAGCTCCGTTCTGTCCACCTTGTACTGGCACAGGGTCACGCACAGTGGCAGGGTCGGGATCAAACCCGCGACCTCCTGCGCCAGGAGGCGGAACCTCACCCACCCACCCACTCATTCAGTCACCCACCCACTCATTCACTCACCCAACCACCCACAGACGAGCGGAGATGCAGCAGCAGCAGCAGCCACGCAGCGGGTTATCTGTACTGTGCCAACTTGTTGTATTTTTTCCGCTCGGCGCTCCACACGTTGTTGTGAGCATCACTTCTCTGCCCTCCGTTGTTGCTGGAGGGTGACTGCCTCCAACTTCCCAGTAGCGTCCTTCACGAGCCTCCTCCACAGAGGCCGATGTTGACACCACTGGAACTAGTCGTCGGCAAGTCCACTCAGCTCCACATCCTCCCGTCCCACATCACTCCACATCTTCTCCAGCCCGTGTCGTGCCTGTTTAGCCCCCTCTATGCGGCCAAACAGAAGCTGCTTGGGCTTGCGGTGGCTGGGCATGCGGGCTACGTGACCCAGCCAAATGAGGCCTTGCCTGCTGGAGGAGCTCACTGATGGGAATGTGTTCAGATTTTTCAAGGATTTGTAAGCTCCTCACACAATCCAGCCTAGTTAAACCCAGGATGCACGCACACACACACGCACACACACACGCACGGACACATACACGCACACACATGCACACACACGCATGCATGCACGCATGCACATCGCTATTGATTGTAAGACACATCCCAAACTTTTACTGTAGAATACGGGGGGAAATGTGGTGGTTGTAGTGGTAGAGGTGGCTGTTGTGGTGGTGGTAGAGGTTGTTGTGGTGGTGGCGGTGGTTACGCACGCGCAGAACTTCGCTGTACATGGGCTCCAGGGTTTTCTTTTTCACCATCGTCTTGCGTTTGCTCTGCCGGGATTTGTCTGGCAGGAGGTAAATCTTCACGTAGCTGTTGGCAAGGGGGGAGAGGGAAGAGGCATCTCATTGTTCCTCTTGTTGTGGCTTACCAAGTCTCGCCGAGTCTCAAGACTCTTTTTCACGAGGGTCCAGCCAAACGTGATTCTAGTAAGCGGACTACTCCACTCAGCTACCCCAATACAACCACGCATGTTCTGGTGGAACAAGCGGACTGCTCCACTCAGCCACCACCACGGATGCCGTGGATTGGCTCACATTAACCACACGACCGTAGCCACGCTGACTCCATGAAAACACCAGGGCACCCTGCCCCAGCCAATGTTTGGAGAAGAGTGTAATAATTATATTTATTCACTGCTCCTATGAAGTGAATGTTTATTTTATTCAGCAGTGAGTACCGTTATTGTGATTTTGCTCATTTGGTTGTGGTGACGGTGGTGGCGGCAGCGGTGGTGGTGGCAGTGGCGGTGGTGGCAGTGGTCGTGGCAGCGGCAGTTACAGTGGTGGTAGTTGTGGTGGCAGTGGCGGTGGTGGTAGTGGTGGTGGCTGTGACAGTGGTGGCGGTGGCAGTGGCGGTCACGTAGGTGGTGGTGTTGGTGCTCACGGGTCGGAGCGGTTCTTCTTGCCGTGTGCGGCTGCCAGGCCACGGCAGCGGTTCACGTGGACAAGCAGCTCACCGCGGCGGTCCTCGTAGGAGAGCGAGAACTCCACCTCGCCCGTCACGCTCACGCTCCCAAAGTCGCCCGCCTCGCTGTACAGGCTCATCATGCTGCTGCTCACCTGCACACCGCGAGCGCACCGCACACGATCTCAGCTTCATCGTAATTATGAATTATGATTCGTTATTTTTATGCTGCGGTTAATGATGTGTGATGATGATATTGACACCGCAGTATGAACCTGGGAGCCCTGCCAGATTCGAACCACGAACCTCTGCGACGAGCGGCCGATCGCGCTACTGCCGGTTCAGAGAAGGCGGCGACCTCATTCACACCGCGCGTCACACCGCGCGTCACACCGCGCGTCACACCGCGCGTCACACCCCGCGTCACACCCCGCGTCACAGCCCGCGTCACAGCCCGTGCCACACTGCGTGCGTCTCACCGACGCTGACGACGACGTGAAGCTGGACACGGTGTGGCTCGTCACGGTGCTGCCGGTCTTCCGGTGAAGTCGGAAGTTGTAGTTCTCCGTCATGGAGTCAGTCTCGTCCTCCTTTTCACTCTGGGAACGAACACACAATCACCGCCGTCACCATCAGCCATGGTTAATCCACTGCTGGGTGAAGGCCTCCCCCACGCCGCCGTCGCCACCTCCCATCTTCATCACTCTACCTCCGCGGGGGGCGTCCGCTAGGCCGCCACTCCGTCATCGCGGCCAGCGGCGCGCGTCCGGTTGTTTTAAACCTGGGTGCGTTGTCTCGTCCACGAGCTTCGTGACCGGCATACACCGCGGTGACTTCACACCGGTGTGCTGCCGTGGCAAAGTACCCGGTGTGCCGCGACATTTTGGGAGTTACAGGCAAGGCAGAAATCTCGCTGCTCACTCGGACAGACAGAAAGATGGACGGACGTACGATCTCTCCCCCGTGCCACTCAGGGTCCAACCCAGCACCAAGATGCCGATGCACGATCGCCGACTCTTTTCCAACGGCTTTGCTGGGACACTGACGTCCGCCGCTGCACAGCAGATGGTGGATGTAGGGGTTTGCGGTTAACGGAGCTGCCGCAAGAACCGCTTGGCGACATTTAGCACATCCCAATATTCGTTTTCCACATTGCACGCTGGGCATTTGTCCGCGAGTTGTCATTTGGGAAGACAAGTTTCAGCCGTTCCCAACGAGTCTTACCTCGTCCGATGCCAACAGATCTGGCACAGATCGGCTCAAATTCACCGATTCCGCAGGCTCCGGGTCTTGGCCGTTACCTGAAATGCGAAATAACGAGACACTTATATTACCGTCATCATCATGGTCACTGGCGTCATCGTCATCGTTATCATAGTCATCATCATCATCGTCGCTGTCATCATCATCATCATCGTCGTTATCATTGTCATCATCGTTATCATCGTCATCATCGTTGCTTTCATCATCGTCATCATCATCGTCGCTGTCATTATCATTATCATCATCAGTGTCTTCGTTGTCATAGTCATCATGATCGTCATCATCATCATCGCTGCCGTCATCATCGTCATCATCATTTTTGGCCATGGTCAATCCACTGCTGGATGAAGGCAGTGCATCTCGTTTCAGCTTTCGTTCCGCTCTGTTTCGCGCACGGCCACGTTCCTCGCACGGCTGTCGACGTATCTGCGTGTGTGCGCGCATACGCGTTGAACTTCTTTCGCACCGCACG
This sequence comes from Petromyzon marinus, assembly GCF_048934315.1. Taxonomy (NCBI): domain Eukaryota; kingdom Metazoa; phylum Chordata; class Hyperoartia; order Petromyzontiformes; family Petromyzontidae; genus Petromyzon; species Petromyzon marinus. The sequence continues at coordinate 3,349,535 of NC_133719.1, forward strand.
TAGCCAACCGCGCTGATCGTGGCGCGCCCAGCGCCGTGCTCACCCGTGGCGGCCGACAGCTCCTCCACGCTATGCGACAGCATCTGCTTGTTGTTGTTGCTCTTGTTCGCCCGAGCGAGCATCCTCGCGACGGGGCTCATGCCGTTCCCTGCGGCGTAGCGCACACAACGGACGCGGCATCAACTCGAGGCTAAGCTCGCACAGATCCTCAACACAGGCTGTGGCAAGCGGACGTGTCTCAACGGCGATAAGGGTCGCCGCCGGAGCACAGCCACGAAGCCGTAGGGTGCCTTGCGCGATCCGGGATTGTGCATGTCGGGAAGCTCTCAGCTCCACCGAGACGCCGGCGCAGCGGACACAGCGGCGGCGTGAATGGCCGTCGAGAAATGCGGCGGCTTTTGGCTGACCACCGAACGAAGACAGTGGTCACCGCGTCGCGAGCGCTTTCGGATGCGCTTCCGCGGCGGTCTGGAACGCTCTTCCCTTCCGAATGTTGGGAAGCCACTTGAGGGCCATGTACTTTTAAATAATCGGGATTTACAAACTCATTTCTTTAGAACTGCTTTTTTTGTTTAGTTTGTTGTCCTTTCCGCGCACCTCCAATTAGCACGGTTGGCTACGTATGGTGCGAAAAAAGTTCAACACACACAAACATAAACAGACCCATAGACTCACACAGAGACCCATAGACTCACACAGACCCATAGACTCACACAGAGACCCATAGACTCACACAGACCCATACTCACACAGACCCATACTCACACAGAGACCCATAGTTTGTTGTCCTTCCCCCAAACTTCCAATTAACACGGTTGGCTACATACGGTGCGAAAGAAGTTCAACATACATGGTACATACTAAAGCGCAACAAGGCCTCCGTGGAGACACCGGGACACTCCGCGGGCCCCCAGCCGATATTTGGGGGGGGAGGGGGGCAGTGTAATAACGACGTTCCGTTAACTCCGTCTAACGGTTATTTCGGCCGGCAGCGCTGTTTCTTACCGACGCTCGCCCTGCCCGGCAAAGCCTCGGCCAGTCTCAAAGACTCTTCGTTATCGAGATATCCTGTTTGCTGCTGCGCTAGTGCGATCCCAGTTGCGCAAGTTTGCAGATCATCTCTCGGCGTTGCGATGTGGTTTGGGGCACCACGGTGGCTAGGAGATGTAACTACCTCGCCTGGTATACAGGAGGTTGTGGGTTCGATCCCGACTCTGATGCCTGCTTTGTATTTGGAGTTTGCGGTGTCTCTCCCCCCGTGGTCACGTGGATTTTTTTCCGGGCCCTCCAGTTTTCCCCTCCACATTTAGAGTCAACATGCATTTAGAGTGTTTGGCTGCTATACATTTTCCCGTGATAAGCCGCTTCATTGTGCTATCATTTGTGATAGCCAGGTCACTTCTGAAAAAGAGCTACACCGCTCAATAGGGCCTTACCTGGTAAAAAAAACAAATGGTTTAGTCAAATGCTTTTGAGGGGGGATTTTTTGTTCATGATAGGATGAAACTGGAGAATCCGGAGGAAAACCTATGCTGAACAGGGGGAAGAGAATACAAACTCCACACTCTTACACCTCACTCAATCGCGCGCACACACACACCTCATTCATACTGGAGAACAGGGGGTAAGGAGAGAGTGGAGTCAACAATCCTTTTCACAGACTGTTGGGACAAGTGCTGTTATAGTGAGCACCTACTGTATGAAGCCTGCTGGCACGGCACACGAGGGGGTGGATGAACCAGGCTGAGTCCGACCTAGGGCTAGGCGCAGGATCGGGTCAGACATTTGTCACCGGTGTTAGATGAGAGTGGGAATTAAACTTGGGTCCCTCGCACTCACTCTGCAGAACCGGTGAACTGGCGGAGAACTGGCGGAGAACTGGCGGAGAACGTGCACGCACCACACAGGAAGGTCGCGGGAGTTGGGATTGAAACCCGGGTCACCGTCTCATTCGGTGCCACCCTGCCGCCCCGGTCATGCCACAGTGCCGCCCTGGTCACCGACTCATTCAGTACCATGATGCCACCCTGCTGCCCTGGTCATGCGACGGTGCCACCCCGGTCACCATCTCATTCAGTGCCACAGTGCCACCCGGGGTCACAGACTCATTCGGTGCCACCCTGCCACCCCGGTCATGCCACGGTGCCGCCCCGGTCACCGATTCACTCGGTGCCATGGTGCCACCTGGGTCACCGTCTCGTTCAGTGCCACCCTGCCACCCCGGTCATGCCACAGTGTCGCCACAGTATCGCCACAGTCACAGACTCATTCGCTCGGTCAGCCTCACCGGACATCTCGACCGGTCCACTCACCCATGACGGCGCTGCCAATGTCCAGGGCGCCCGCTCCTGGCATACATCCCGGCCTCCCCGGCGCTGCCAGGTCGTCGTCATTGTCCGACGCATCTCCAGGCAATCTGTGGTGGTTGACAGTTTCTTCAAAAAGCATCACATTTCTCTTGGCATGAGCGAGGGGGCTGCGCCAGTAGTGTCGTAAGAAAATCATCTGTGGCATAGTCGCTATATTATCAGTGGCGTGGCAACTACATTATCAGTGGCATAGTAACTAGATTATCAGTGGCATAGTAACTACATTATCAGTGGTGTAGTAACTACATTATCAGTGGCTTAGTAACTACATTATCAGTGGTGTAGTAACTACATTATCAGTGGTGTAATAACTACATTATCAGTGGTGTAGTAACTACATTATCAGTGGTGTAGTAACTACATTATCAGTGGCGTAGTAACTACATTATCAGTGGCTTAGTAACTACATTATCAGTGGTGTAGTAACTACATTATCAGTGGCGTAGTAACTATATTATCAGTGGCTTAGTAACTACATTATCAGTGGCGTAGTGACTGCATTATCAGTGGCGTAGTAACTACATTATCAGTGGCGTAGTAACTATATTATCAGTGGCTTAGTAACTACATTATCAGTGGCTTAGTAACTACATTATCAGTGGCGTAGCAACTACATTATCAGTGGCGTAGTCACTACATTATCAGTGGTGTAGTAACTACATTATCAGTGGTGTACTAACTACACTATCAGTGGTGTAGTAACTACATTATCAGTGGTGTAGTGACTACATTATCAGTGGCGTAGTCACTACATTATCAGTGGTGTAGTAACTGCATTATTAGTGGCGTAGTCACTACATTATCAGTGGTGTAGTGACTACATTATCAGTGGTGCTGTAACTACATTATCAGTGGTGTAGTGACTACATTATCAGTGGCGTAGTCACTACATTATCAGTGGTGTAGTAACTGCATTATTAGTGGCGTAGTAACTACATTATCAGTGGTGTAGTGACTACATTATCAGTGGTGTAGTGACTACATTATCAGTGGCGTAGTAACTGCATTATCAGTGGCGCAGTCACTACATTACCAGTGGCGTAGTAACTACATTATCAGTGGTGTAGTAACTACATTATCAGTGGCGTAGTCACTACATTATCAGTGGCGTAGTAACTACATTACCAGTGGCGTAGTAACTACATTATCAGTGGCGTAGTCACTACATTATCAGTGGTATAGTAACTACATTACCAGTGGCGTAGTCACTACATTATCAGTGGCATAGTAACTACATTACCGGTGGCGTAGTAACTACATTATCAGTGGCGTAGTCACTACATTATCAGCGGCATAGTAACTACATTACCAGTGGCGTAGTAACTACATTATCAGTGGCGTAGTCACTACATTATCAGTGGCGTAGTAACTAGATCCCACAATAGGAATGTGGAATTTCCACTAATTGGCTGTAGAGGGGCTGCAAATGAGATAAATCTGGGATGAGCGATGGCACTGCCTCAATGTGGCTGATGTGAGCAGCAGCGGCGGCACCAGCGGCGGCAGCAGCATCAGCAGCAGTGACAACAGCAGCAGCAGCGGTGGCGTTCGTGGCAGCGGAGTGGTGACGGGCGCTGTCGGTGTCGGCGGTCTCAACGTGGCCGCTCTTTACCTGGACGCAGGAGAAGCCTGCGGAGGAGTCTCCTTGGCGCTGCTCACCGTGATTTCCGGCACACGACAGCGGCGATCGCCGTGATCACCGCCGCCATCGTGATCACCGCCGCCATCGTGATCACCGCCGCCATCGTGATCACCGCCGTCATCGTGATCACCGCCGCCATCGTGATCACCGCCGCCATCGTGATCACCGCCGCCATCGTGATCACCGCCGCCATCGTGATCACCGCGATCGTCGTGATCACCGCCGCCATCTTGGTCGTAACGGGCGACCTCGACGTCGTCACGACGTTCTGATCTCTTCCCCCGAGTGTTAATTGTCGCGTCGTGCTCCTCAACACTGCCACCTGGTGAGGGCGCTCGACGAGGGTCGTGGGCCTGCCGCAAGACGGTGCTCCTCGCTGCATCGCTCGTCCTCGTCGCGCCGCCGCCCCTCACCGTACCATCCACCTCCTCCTCCACCCCCTCCTCCTCATCCTCCACCTCCTCCTCCACCTCCTCCACCTCCTTCTCCACCTCTTCCACCTCCTCCTCCACCTCCTCCTCCAAGACGAAAACTCCTCCGTCGTCTGGAGACATGGCACGCTTGCCTTTTGGAGAATTCCCGCTCCCGATGCTCGGCGCGTCCAGAATCGCCTTCGCCATCATCACTTCCACCTTGTCCAGGAGAGATTCGACGTTTTTGGAAATCATCTTGGGCACGAGCGGAGCCGGAGCCGCCGCTGTCCTGCGTTTAACGTTCCGAGCGACCGGCTCCCCGTCTTGCCCGAGCGCGCCCTTCCTCAGGGAGCCGGAATGAGAATTCCCACCGAAGGCATCGCTCCGGATGCTCCCGCTGGCGGGACGCGCGTCACTGATGGGACGCGCGTCGCTGGACGGACGCGCGTCGCTGGTGGGACGCACGTCGCTGGATGGACGCGCGTCGCTGGATGGACGCGCGTCACTGGTGGGACGCGCGACGCTGGATGGACGCGCGTCGCTGGCGGGACGCGCGTCGCTGGTGGGACGCGCGTCGCTGGCGGGACGCGCGTCGCTGGTGGGACGCGCGTCGCTGGCGGGACGCGCGTCGCTGGTGGGACGCGCGTCACTGGCGGGATGCACGTCATCATTGCTTTGGCGTGACCTGCGCTCCACCTCGTACTCGACTGCAGGTGATATCGCCTCAACCCTCAAGTCGCTTTCTACAAGCGTCTTGGCACGGGACTGCGATGATCTTGCTTTAGAACCCATGATATCAGTCGTTGTCTCGCTCTCCTTTATTCCCCCGGAATCACCTCGTGCTGGCAGTTTGGATTTTCGTTCTGCTTTCAAAGGCTCCTTTCGTGGATACTTTCCGGAATGATCATCATCATCGGCCACCACCACCTGCATTTCTTTCGGATAATTTTCCCCATCTCCTTGTTCTTCTTCCACCTCTTCGTTAGCGGTGGAAGCCCAACGTGACCCACCTTCCTGACGCCTGTCGTCAGCGCGTTTCGTTTCTCCATTGTAATAATCTCCGTGCCTCTGCCGCGCCAGCGAAACACCGGCGACGCCACCTTTTGGCGCCGCCTGCGGAGCCTCGGAGCGATGTTCATCCTCCTCCGCCGCTGCCCGCACTGCACGCGCCTCTCGATGACAGTCGACCTGCGGTCGCGTCACACCCTCCACTCGGCCGTCGTCTGTGGCATCGGGCTCCCCGCTCTCCGTCGCCGCCGGTGATCTCAGTTGACCGCTGGAGACGTCTCCTCCCGACACTTCATCGCGAGGCCGACGAGGCCGCGGCACCGGGGCCGTCGGCTTCGGCCGCGCGGCGGCGTCGTCCATTGTGCCGCTGGGCGGCGACGGCAGAGATTTGTTCAAATGGGGCGTCGCATCAGGGAACCGATGTGCAGCGTCGGCTTCGTCAGGATGTCCGACTATATCTTGCGCACGCGTTTTGCTTTCGACGCGGCAAGGCTCGTCCGAGCGAGAATGGTCCCGCTGTTGTCTCGGAGAGGATCGATGCTTCTCGCTTGATGTTTGTCTGGTTCGCTCGCGGTGGCGCAGATCTGGCAATGCCGGCTCTGCTGGCGAGTGCCCACCCTCCTCCTCCTCCGTCAAACCTCCACGACTGAAGGAAGTCCCCGCAGCTTCATGGGGAGACTTCCCGCGTTCTCGGCGCGTGGGAACGCTGGGGATGACGCTCCCCATGCTGGCATCCTCGCGATCTGCCGACGGCTTACTGGCGGCTCGCAGGTGATTGCGCTCGGAGTCGCCGGCTCCGTCGCCTGTGGCATTTGCTGAAGGATCAGAGGCGGCGGTAAAGCCTCGCTCATCGGAACGACCGGGTGACGATTCGCCCAGACCGGTTTCGCGTTTCTTGAACGCCTCCGACTTTGCTGCCGCCTGTGCGAGTGGTGGATGTTTGTCTCTGACAGGAAGCTGCCCGCCAGAAGGTGGTCGACTCGGCTGAGTATTTTCTCCCTCTTTGCGGCTCGCCCCTGTCCGATGTTTTTGCGGAGTCTTCCCGTCGTTGCTCTCCGGAAGTTTGGCGGCGGCGGTGGCGGCCCGCGGCGATGGTTCCGACGTCCTGGATGCTTCTGACGAAGGCCGTGATGGTGGCGGGACCTCGCCGGCGTCATCTTCCGAGAAACTGGACGCTACAATTCCATCAAACGGATTGCTTCTCATCTACACGCCAGACGTCGCAGTCACCACGCACGCAGGACAGACCAACCTCAAGGTCATTGTTGCTCAACCAAACGGCAGCCCCGCTACTCGACTGACACATCAACGTGGTCGGGAAAGAAAATGTAAATATGCGAAGGCGATAATTTGCATTTGCAAATCCACTGCTAGATGAAGGCCTCTCAATGCTACACGAGCTGATTCCGCCGCTCCATCTCTGGAGTGGACGAAAAAACCACCATCGCTTCCGATGATGCGGCCCTGCCCAGGTGTAGCTCGTCCTCAAGCCGATGAGATACTCCCGCTCCACGCCGGTTCTGTGGCCGCATGCGTGTCCCTCCCGCCATCGGCCGCGGTTGTCAGCACGCTTCTCTCGGCGACGTGCGGCCAACGTGGCACGATCACCGGAATGCTGCTGCTCATTATCAAATTTAATTCTCCCCAAAACCTCCTTTCCCCCCCCCCCTCTTGCCCTACTCTCACCTCACCTGCTCAACAGGTGCCCAGGGGGCGTCCACCCTCGATTATTTCCGTCTGTTCAGGGAACCTGTTTTCTGCACGGACTCCGTGTTGCTCCTCTATACCAGCAGCCTTCCGATCGCTCCCCACGCCTCGTCACCATCACCCCACCTCAACACCTCACCTCCTCACCCTAATGTGATGAATACAAATTTGTTATTTTTTTTATTTTACCAGGTAAGGCCCCACACTCACTAAGCTATTGTAGCTCTCTTTTAAAAGCGACCTGGCCACAAAAGCACTGCGGTGTTGTCACCGCCACTTGGCGGAAAACGGCCGTTGGTTTTGTGAGAGGGGACATGTGTAACGTCGTCACGCTGTGGCCACCGGGGCGCAGACGCGCTTCGCCACGCGTCGCCGTCACGCGTAGCCGTCACGTGTCGCTATCTCGTCGTCATCTCGCGTCATTGTCATGCGCCGTCGTCACACGTCGTCACGCGTCGCCACATGTCGTCACACGTAGTTAAAGGTCGTCATAGGTCGTCACGTGTCACCACGCGTTGTCACGTGTCACCACACGTCATCACATGTCACCACGCGTCATCATGCGTTATTGTCACGCGTCATCACACATCGTCACGCGTCGTCACATGTCGTCACGTGTCACCACGCATCGTCATGCATTGTCACGTGTCACTACGCATCACCACGCGTCACCACATGTCACCACACGTCGTCATGCATCATCGCCACACATCGTCACCCGTCGTCACACGTCGCCACGCATCGTCACACATTATCAGGTGTCGTCACGCGTCGTCGTCACGCGTCGTCCCGCGTCAGCACACGTTCGTCACGTGTCACTACGCGTCGCCACACGTTCGTCACGTGTCAACACACGTCAGTCACGTGTCACCACACATCGTCACGCGTCGTCACGCATCGTCACACGACGTCACGCATCGTCACGCATCGTCACGCATCGCCACACGTTCGTCACGTGTCACCACACATCGTCAAACGTCGTCACACATCGTCACACATTGCCACACGTCGCCACACGTTCGTCACGTGTCACCACGCATCATCACGTGTCACCCCGCGTCATCACGTGTCACCCCACGTCATCACACATTGTCACGTGTCACCACGCGTCATCGTCAAGCATCGTCATGCGCCGTCACACGTCATCACGTGTCACCACGCGTCGTCACGTGTCACCACACGTCGTCACACGTCGTCACACGTGTCACCACGCGTCGTCATGTGTCACCACACGTAACCACGCATCGTCATGCATCATCATCACACATCGTCACCCGTCGTCACGTCGCCACGCGTCGTCACGCGTCGTCACAGGTTCGTCACGTGTCACCACCGCGTGTCGTCGCCACGCGTTTACCTGTACGGCAATGGGATCGCTCACGATGATGGGATGCCCCGCATCCCGCTTTGTTTTTGTCGCGATGGATCTGTTGGGAAACGCAGCACAGCTCGTCACACACATACGCACGCATGCACACACACGCACACACACACGCACACACGCACAAACGCACAAACGCACGCACACACGCATGCACACACACACACGCACGCACACCCACACACACACACACCCACACACACACACACACGCACGCACACACGCACACACACACGCACGCACACACACACACATGCGTTCAATTCTGGCCACCTGCCCAGTGCACGACCACCCAGGTTCAGCTCCGCCAAGCTTGCATGACCCTGGTGAGGCCGAGCGAGTTGCTCGCCGGTTGACAACCGGTGCGGAGCGGAGGCCACGACACCGCCACCACGGCAACCGACGGGATAACAACGCTAGCGCCAAGTTTAGTAGCAGTAGGAGGGTTTCACGACCAATATTATCCATAAGATGTTTGTTTTCGGGTTAGATTGCATAACATATAAATGTGTCATTAAACCCGCCACCACCGGAAATTAGTGAGGTTTGCCAAGCAAACAAAACATGCCGATTCGTTACTAGTTCAGCACTAACCAGTTGTTGTGTTTGAGAGTAAACCCTTTACAACATTTACATTTCGAGTACCGTGACGTTTCGCCGGTAATTACATCAACCAAAACCACCAGCATCATCGGGCGACAGCCAGGGTTGTGGGTAAATTCTTCTCCTTTGTTTCAGGCCTCAAATATTTGTGGGGGATAAATGTGATGTCGTCACTTGTGAGTAGTCATAAATTACAATAGATCTCTATGATTGGGCGGGGAGCTTACGGTCCATCGGCAGCCTTGCGAGGAGCCGGCTTCCTGTGTCGTGGAACGTCACTGACTGCCGTTCCGTCTCCACGACGCTGGGCTCCTCCTGGGGACACGAGGAGGCACGCGCACACACACAAGGCAAAGATCCCCCGTGTTGCCTTAACAGACTGTTGGGGCAAGTGCCAGCACCAGGCCCGACCGCCTTTGTCTTCCAAGTGGCGATGTTTTTACACACCGCACCAGGCACTCGTTTGAGGCCGAGTCGACCTAGGGGAGGCCCATGACCGGTTCAGACAATCGTCACCGGTGTTGGCCGTGAGCAGGAATCGAACTCGGGTAACTGGGTTCATAGCGCAGCGCGCTAACCACTACTACACTACCGGTCTCCCACAAGGGGGGGCAACAACAACAACCGCCATTCACCACTAAGTGGCGGTGATGTCACCACGACGCTTGTGCCAGGCTATGTGCACCCTAAGGCCACGTGTCACCACGCGTCGTCATGTGTCACCACGCATCGTCATGTGTCACCACACGTAACCACGCATCGTCATGCATCATCATCACACATCGTCACCCTTCGTCACGTGTGCCAACCTGCTGTGCTTTAGCCACCCGGCGCTCCGCTCGTTGTTGTGAGCGTTGCTCCTCCGCCCTCCGTTGTTGTTGGAGGGCGACTACCTCCAACTGCCTAGTAGCGTCCTTCACGAGCCTCCTTCACAGAGACCGATCTTGACACCGCTGGCAAGTCCACTCAGCTCCACATCCTCCTGGACCACATCACTCCATCTCTTCTCTAGCTCATGCCAAGCCCGTTTAGCCCCCTCTATCCGGCCAAACAAAAGCTGTTTAGGCATGTGGTGACTGGGCATGCGGGCGACATGACCCAGCCAACGCAGCCTTGCCTGCTGGAGGAGCTCCCCGATGGGACTTTGCCCAGATCTTTCAAGGATTTGTGAGCTCCTCACACAACCCAGCCGAGTTGAACCCAGGATGGATCATAGGCAGGCCAGCCTAAATGTTTCTAACCAGCGAAGAGGTGGCCGAGAAGACCTGAAGCTTCGTGCGGAGCTACAGCCCAGGAAGCTTCCACACAGCGTTACGCAACCAATGAATAAATAATGCCGCTCGACTGATTCGGAGTGAGACCTCTGCTGTCAAACCGGAGCCCGTCATGAGCACACTGCCCAGGTATGGGAAACTCTCCACTCTCTCCACAACTGTCCCAACACCAATTGGGTCTGATGATGAGAGTGGGCCTTTCGCTTTTTCTCAGCCAGCCTAAACACCTCCTCCATCAGCCAGGGTCTCTGGGGAGGTCTGGACCGTGTACCCAAAGCAGCCATTGCAGCTGCATGAGCCACAGTCCTAAACCTCGCCCATTTCCCCTCGACATCTGGAGGAATGGGGGACAAAGCCAATCCCAGCCACAAGCGATGACTACATTTCTCGCGTGCAACTTTCATCAGCTAGCTGAGACCAGGCCACCTTGGGTTTGAATGGGGTCCTGTGTGTATACCCACCACCAGAGTGGAAGAATGGCAGGTGCATCTTACAGATAACAAGTTGATGTTCAGTGGGCAGATCAGCTCCACGGTAGGTCCTGGTGTCAAGGACATGGGCCTGCATCTGCTGTTCCATCACTACGTAGTCCAGCAGATGTTCTTGCTTGGACCCGGATGTGCCGATGCCAGAACAGCGTGTTGCTAATTATAAGCCCATGGGCTGCACAAAAATCTAGCAGCCTCCTTCCGTTGTTATTAAGCTGATCTGGCCCATGCCTTCCAATCACTCCAGCCCAGGTGCCAGCATCATGACCAACTCAGGTATTGAAGTCGCCCAACAAGATGACTCTATCCCGAGGGGCCACTTTAGCTAGCACCTGTGACAGGGGGTCATAGAAGCCATCTGACTCATCGGCCTTGCCTGCATCCCTACACAGATGTTCGTCTTTGGTGGGGGCATAAGTAACCACGACCACAACTCCTCGCCTCCGGTTGATGGGAAGGCGAGCCCAAAGTAGTCTGGGCTCACCGCTTCCCACACCTCACCGCCATGCTCCCACACCCCCTTCATTCTTTTGTTCAGAAGAGTCACACCCTGTTGTTTGGCAGTCTCCTGCCCCGAGTAGAGGACTATCCACCCCTCATGGTGGCAGGAGCCAGAGCCGGTCCACCAGACCTCCTGAATACCACAGAGAGTTTCAGGCGGTACTGGTCCAGCTCCCGACAGAGGAGTGGCAGCCTCTCCTCTGCAGTGAGCATTCGAACATTCCACGTGGCCATCCGAAATGGCTTTTTGTTGTTTCTGGAGGAACCCCGAGGGTAAAGATTCAATCTCCTGGCTCCGCCAAATGGGGTTTGGCCAGCAAACGTCATAGACGCCTGTCCCCCCAGAGCCTCCGGCACAAGCTTATTAATTAGATATTTTATACGTGGTTTTGTGGTAATGAATTGAAGGTGGAGGGGTTACCAGCCCCTGGCACCCATCCAGAGCCTCCATGTGGCCTTTGTGGTGGTTACAAACGCCATGAGGGGAATGGTCAATCTAAATTGGCCCTCCTCCCATGGCACTGCCCACCACAGCGTTGCCATCCGGCACCACGAGGAGGTAGGGGGTTATTTTTTCCAGACACGCGCACACACAAACGCATATGCGCACACATGCACACGCACGCACATGCGCACATATGCATGCATACACACACGTGCATACATGCGCACACACGCACACACATGCACACGCGCACACGCACGCGCGCACACACACATGCATTCTCCCGTCAACCCCCCAGTTCCCTCTCCCCCCCCCCACCACCACCGATTTTTTTGCCAAAAGGTGAAAATGTGCGGCTCCCCCCTTGCAGTCCACACTCTCTCACCGGGTGAGGAGGCGGCGGCGGTGGCGGCAGTGGTGGCGGCGGTGGCGGCAGTGGTGGCGGCGGCGTCATGCTGCAGAGAGACCTGGACGAGGTCCGTGGAGGGCGTCTGGTCGAGGGGGTGGTGCCGGGACTTGGTGACACTGAACCAGTCGCCGCTCACCTTCCATCGCTCTTTCCAGCTGGCAAGCCGCCCTTGCTGTTGCCTGCAGCAGCGACGGCGGTAGCGACAGCGGCAACAGCGGCGGCAGCAGCGGTGGCAGCAGCGGCGGCAGTGGTGGCAGCGGTGGCAGCAGCGGTGGCAGCGGCAGGGGTAGCAGTGGCAGCAGCAACACCAATTTAGCTCCGAGAGTGCTGTACTAGGAACGAATTGGTAAGTTCTGTTTAGGTAACAAACCATTACTAATTGGCTGTGCCGGGTGGTGGCGGGTTTAACGAACACATTTATATTTACGCGATCGAACCCAAAAAATCTCTTATGGACCAATTTATATCATTACATCAACCCCCGCCCGCCTCTGATCTTCGCACCCGATCAGCACACAGTGATGCCACCAGCTTGCTCCATTTAAATATTCTGGCAAATCGCCTGACGAAGCTGGTGGTTGTTGTAATCACTGGCGAAACGCGGTGCTTGAATTGTAAATGTTGTTGGCAACTAACTGTTACATTTTGTTGACGTGACAAACCTTGCTAAGTGGCTGTGGACTCTCTCTCTATCGCTCTCCTTCCCCATGGACTCTCTCTCATCTTCCCCATGAACTCTCTCTCGCTCTCCTTCCCCATTAAGTATCTCTCTCACCTTCCCCATGAACTCTCTCACATCTTCGCCGTGAACTCTCTCTCGCTCACCTTCCCCATGAACTCTCTCTCATCTTCCCCATTAACTCTCTCTCGCTTACCTTCCCCATTAACTCTCTCTCGCTCACCTTCCCCATGAAGTCTCTCTCGCTCACCTTCACCATTAACTCTCTCTCATCTTCCCCATTAACTCTCTCTCGCTCACCTTCCCCATGAAGTCTCTCTCCCACCTTCCCCATGAACTCTCTCACATCTTCCCCATTAACTCTCTCTCGCTCACCGTGCCCATGAAGTCTCTCTCCCACCTTCCCTATGAACTCTCTCACATCTTCGCCGTGAACTCTCTCTCACCTTCCCTGTGAACTCTCTATCACTGGCCTTCCCCGTGAACACTCTCTGTCACCTTCCCCGTCACGCAGTGTACCTCGGGGTAAACACTGGTTTGTATACTCGGCGACAAAAGGCACACTTTAAACCCCAAAGCCAAGGTGAATACATGAAACAACATTCTGCGAAAGCTCACAAAAATCCCAAGTGGGGAGCATATCTATCCACTCTACACACCACGGCATTAGCACGTTGTATATCTGTGTCTGAATATGCATGCTCCACCTGGGGACGCTCAACCCACAGTAAACGTGTCGACACCGCCCTAATCGACACGTGCAGAATCGTGTCAGGGTGCCCGAGAGCAACCCCTGTTCCCTGCCTATCTGGCAACTATCTGGCACAGCGCCCCCTAGCATCAGCAGGAGGGTAGCAGGTGACCACGATCGTCATCCGCTACGTGGTGGTCATCGGCCAGCACCACCACCGTCGTCGTCTGTCATATCGAGAAACAGCTTCTTATGTTTCCACCGCACCACTGACACCACATCACCGGAATCTGCCCGAACTTCCCTCTGACAAAAAGAATGGGAAACATCAAGCTCGCCCCTGGCTCCAATTCCTAATGGCTCACGTGACAGAGCCTACACCGACTGAGAGTGGGTTTCGGCAAGATGCAACTCTCTTCATGAAATCATGGGCGGGCGGGGGGGGGGTGATTCTTCGCAAGCGAATAATGTGCACTTGTCAGGAGACGCAAACCGTGGATCATCTCCTGAGATGCGCTGCAGTACCCACAATACACTCGTCAAAATTTGGCAATGCCAACACCAGGAGCGGTGGCCTGTGCAGACTATTGGGAAAAGACGATATAGGTTGGACAGGAGACACGAAGAAGAAGACCTTCCCCGTGAACTTTCTCTCTCTCTCAACTTCCCAAATAACTCTCTCTCACTTTCCCTGTGATCTTTCTCACCTTCCCCATGAACTCTCTCTCATCTTCCCCGTGAACTCTCTCTCACCATCCCCATGAACTCTCTCTCACTTTCCCTGTGATCTTTCTCACCTTCCCCATGAACTCTTTCTCCATCTCTCACCATCCCCATGAACTCTCTCTCACCTTCCCCGTGAACTCTCTCTCACCATCCCCATGAACTCTCTCTCACTTTCCCTGTGATCTTTCTCACCTTCCCCATGAACTCTTTCTCCATCTCTCACCATCCCCATGAACTCTCTCTCACCTTCCCCGTGAACTCTCTCTCACCTTCCCCCATGAACTCTCTCTCTCACCATCCCCGTGAACTCCCTCACATTCCCCATGAACTCTCTCTCACCTTCCCCATGAACTCTCTCTCTCACCTTCCCCATGAACTCTCTCTCACCTTCCCCATGAACTCTCTCTCTCACCTTCCCTATGAACTCTCTCACCTTCCACACGAATTTTCTCTCACCTTCCCCATGAACTCTCTCTCTCACCTTCCCCATGAACTCTCTCTCTCACCTTCCCTATGAACTCACTCTCTCACCTTCCTCGTGAACTCCCCATCACCTTACTCATTAACTCTCTCTTTCTCACCTTCCCCATGAACTCTCACCTTCCCCATGAACTTTCTCTATTACCTTCCCCGTGAACTCGCTCTTCAAGCGCTTCATTCATTGCCCCTCTCGCGCAATACATTTCTGTAATGATTAACGCAGTTTTATTCGTGACGTTGCGCAAACTATCAAAACGTCGCCGCTGCTCGGAATTACATTGGTGACCTGCCAACGGGCCTAAACAAGAGGGTTTTTTAATTATCCGTGCAGAGTCGTTCCCCGTGGCGACTTCTTCCAGTGGGCGCGGCAATGTTGCTCCGACGTCGGCGTAACGTTCGCTGGGATATGGACGCAGGAAACACGAGGCGCCGACAAGGAAGGTGGATCAAAAGCTGAAGAAGGTTGCAGAAGTGGAACGGGAGGAGAGGCGCACGCTGGGAATTGAGACTGGAGTAAGAGAGAGGGAGGAGTGCGCGTGGATTTAGAGGCCGTACGCCATCTTCGGGACAACCGCACTGCGTGTGAGCAAAACTAAAAATGGGCCTTGGGCAGGACGCAGCACGGCTTGGAAGGGTGGCAGCAGTCGAGACCACCGGCGACGGTGGAGGGCGGCCAAAGGAGGGGGAACAGCACGGAGATGGAGCCACGGAACACAGCGACGAATCGGGAAGGGGGGGGTGGAGGAGGGAAGGGGGTCCTTCATTCAGCAGTGGATAGATCACGGCCGGCACCGTCGACGCGGTTACACACCGGACCCTCTCCTCCTCCCGTTTCCTGAGCTCCGCGTCGCGATGGAGCACCTCCAGGATGACCGCCCGCTCCTCTTCCGACAGGAAGCTCAGGTCGAGCATCGCTGAGCCTGCAATGGGGGAGGGGGGGCACACCAGAATCCTGGTATTAGGGGTTTACAAGATCAAATGATCACCACTTTGTGAGGACGTTAACAGTGGTTGTCCTATTCATATTCTTAGTTTTTTCGGTAAAGTCACGTTGAAGAGAAACAACAAAATAATAAAATATATATTTGGTTGTCCTCTTCTGGATAGGCCACCATCACCACTGAGATCACCACCATCTACCACTGCCACCACCATCACCCACCATAACCACCACCACAACAACAAGAAACATCATCCACAGCGCGGATGACAACGGCGGGCTGGCGTCTGCGTTTCCGCCCGACACCACCGCACTGCGGGGCGGTGTAAAAATATTGCCACTGGGGAGACAAAGGCGCTCGTGCGTGGTGCTGATGATGTTATTATCCAGTAAACATGGTAATGCAGCTGATGTTGATGTTGTTAGCCAGTCAACATGGTAATGCAGCTGATGTTGATGTTATTAGCCAGTCAACATGGTAATGCAGCTGATGTTGATGCTATTAGCCAGTCAACATGGTAATGCAGCTGATGTTGATGTTATTAGCCAGTCAACATGGTAATGCAGCTGATGTTGATGTTATTAGCCAGTCAACATGGTAATGCAGCTGATGTTGATGCTATTAGCCAGTCAACATGGTAATGCAGCTGATGTTGATGCTATTAGCCAGTCAACATGGTAATGCAGCTGATGTTGATGTTATTAGACAGTCAACATGGTAATGCAGCTGATGTTGATGCTATTAGCCAGTCAACATGGTAATGCAGCTGATGTTGATGTTATTAGCCAGTCAACATGGTAATGCAGCTGATGTTGGTGTTATTAGTCAGTAAACATGGTAATGCAGCTGATGTTGATGTTATTAGCCAGTCAACATGGTAATGCAGCTGATGTTGATGTTATTAGTCAGTAAACATGGTAATGCAGCTGATGTTGATGTTATTAGCCAGTCAACATGGTAATGCAGCTGATGTTGATGTTATTATCCAGTCAACATGGTAATGCAGCTGATGTTGATGTTATTATCCAGTTAACATGGTAATGCAGCTGATGTTGATGTTATTGGCCAGTCAACATGGTAATGCAGCTGATGTTGATGTTATTATCCAGTCAACATGGTAATGCAGCTGATGTTGATGTTATTATCCAGTCAACATGGTAATGCAGCTGATGTTGATGTTATTAGCCAGTCAACATGGTAATGCAGCTGATGTTGATGTTATTAGCCAGTAAACATGGTAGTGCAGCTGATGTTGATGTTATTAGCCAGTCAACATGGTAATGCAGCTGATGTTGATGTTATTAGCCAGTAAACATGGTAATGCAGCTGATGTTGATGTTATTAGCCAGTCAACATGGTAATGCAGCTGATGTTGATGTTATTAGGCAGTCAACATGGTAATGCAGCTGATGTTGATGTTATTAGCCAGTAAACATGGTAATGCAGCTGATGTTGATGTTATTAGCCAGTCAACATGGTAATGCAGGTGATGTTGATGTTATTATCCAGTCAACATGGTAATGCAGCTGATGTTGACGTTATTAGCCAGTCAACATGGTAATACAGTTGATGTTGATGTTATTAGACAGTCAACATGGTAATGCAGCTGATGTTGATGTTATTATCCAGTCAACATGGTAATGCAGCTGATGTTGATGTTATTATCCAGTAAACATGGTAATGCAGCTGATGTTGATGTTATTAGCCAGTCAACATGGTAATGCAGCTGATGTTGATGTTATTAGCCAGTAAACATGGTAATGCAGCTGATGTTGATGTTATTAGCCAGTCAACATGGTAATGCAGCTGATGTTGATGTTATTAGCCAGTAAACATGGTAATGCAGCTGATGTTGATGTTATTAGCCAGTCAACATGGTAATGCAGCTGATGTTGATGTTATTAGGCAGTCAACATGGTAATACAGTTGATGTTGATGTTATTAGCCAGTCAACATGGTAATGCAGCTGATGTTGATATTATTAGACAGTCAACATGGTAATGCAGCTGATGTTAATGTTATTAGCCAGTCAACATGGTAATGCAACTGATGTTGATGTTATTAGCCAGTCAACGTGGTAATGCAACTGATGTTGATGTTATTAGTCAGTCAACATGGTAATACAGTTGATGTTGATGTTATTAGCCAGTCAACATGGTAATGATGATGTTAGACAGTGAACAACGTAATGATGATGTTAGCCAGTGAACAACGTAATGATGTTAGACAGTGAACAAGGTAATAACGATGTTAGACAGTGAACAAAGTAATGACGATGTTAGACAGTGAACAAGGTAATGATGATGTTAGACAGTGAACAAGGTAACGATGATGTTAGACAGTGAACAAGGTAATGATGATGTTAGACAGTGAACAAGGTAATGATGATGTTAGACAGTGAACAAGGTAATGATGATGTTAGACAGTGAACAAGGTAATGACGATGTTAGACAGTGAACAAGGTAATGATGATTTTAGCCAGTGAACAAGGTAATGATGATGTTAGCCAGTGAACAAGGTAATGATGATGTTATACAGTGAACATGGTAATGACGATGTTAGACAGTGAACATGGTAATGACGATGTTAGCCAGTGAACAAGGTAATGATGATGTTAGCCAGTGAACAAGGTAATGCCAATCTTAGACAGTGAACAAAGTAATGATGTTAGCCAGTGAACAAGGTAATGATGATGTTAGACAGTGAACAAGGTAATGATGATGTTAGCCAGTGAACAAGGTAATGACGATTTTAGACAGTGAACAAGGTAATGACGATGTTAGACAGTGAACAAGGTAATGATGATGTTAGACAGTGAACATGGTAATGATGATGTTAGACAGTGAACAAGGTAATGACGATGTGAGACAGTGAACATGGTAATGATGATGTTAGATAGTGAACAAGGTAATGATGATGTTAGACAGTGAACAAGGTAATGATGATTTTAGACAGTGAACAAGGTAATGACGATGTTAGATAGTGAACAAGGTAATGATGATGTTAGACAGTGAACAAGGTAATGATGTTAGACAGTGAACAAGGTAACGATGATGTTAGACAGTGAACAAGGTAATGATGATTTTAGACAGTGAACAAGGTAATGATGATTTTAGACAGTGAACAAGGTAATGTTGATGTTAGACAGTGAACAAGGTAATGACGATATTAGACAGTGAACAATGTAATCATGATTTTAGCCAGGGAACAAGGTAATGATAATGTTAGACAGTGAACAAGGTAATGCTGCGTATGATGTTGACGATGATGACAGCCCGGAATTAGCTCTGACGAGACGTGAACGGCAAACATCAACCTCGTCAACACCATCATCATCAAACATTTACATCTCGTGAGTGGCCCTGGCTGCGTAACAATGTCTCACCTCGGCGTTTAGACATGGAGACGCGGAGACGAGACGCAGACACACAGGGTGAGACACGCACACAGGGTGAGACACACACACACAGAGACACGGACACAGAGGGAGAACACTGACAACACACGGTAAGACGCACGGTGACACACACACAGAGAGACACGGGCACACAGAGAGAGCGAGAGAGACACGGACACACACACGGAGATAGAGACACAGGGTGAGACACACACACAGGGTGAGACACACACACACACAGACACGGACACACGGGGGGAGACGGAGGGGGTAGGGGAGAGAGAGACGGGGTGATGGCTTCTGGCGGAGGAGGCGCCGCGCACCTGTGCGACAGGAAGAAATCTGCGCAGCCGTGCGCTGGTGGCGGTGTCGGAGGGGGCGGGGACAGGTGAGCGATGACGTCACGGCCTCGCCCCGTCCAGGTGCGCGCCTCTGCCGCGGACGTCATCGGCGACGACAACGGCCGAGGACGACGCCCCGCGGCTGCGCCCTCTTCCCAGGTGACTGCGCCTCGCAAGTGGCTTCGACTCAAACGCGACGGAGGCTTCTGCGCTCGCTCCCCCCGGACTCTCTTTAGGTGGCCGATAACAGCCAGTGCCGGATGAAGCGAGTGCGGGGCCTGGAGCATATGTTGTTATAAAGGGGCCCAATTTTTATTTTTTAGTTTTAAACATAAATATTAAAACAACATTTTTAACTTGCGTATTAAAGCCATTGTTTTTTTTTTCCATTTGCTACAGAGCAAGATAATACGACAAATCGCTAACCTTAAACACCCAGTCAGTCGTTCATAAAAATTGAAGGCAGTATAGTACTATGGTAATAGAGCAAGTGCAGAATCACTGAACCGGAATTGATGGCTTGGAAGCATTTAGCGCGGGGCCCTTAGCTACTACATATGTAGCTACTTTTGCTGCTAGGGTCATCCGACACTGATAACAGCGATAGAAGTTGTAACGATGATGATGGCGAGAGGCACTCCCGTGATGAGGCCGGGTTTTTCGAGGGCTGTGTGTAGTTGACAAGTATTGAGCCGAGTGACTGCGTCCGTCACGACTTCATACCGTGGCAACAACCCATGCGGCTTAACGCCGTATTCTTATGCAGGGAAATTGAGTGTTCAGGTCCATACGGCGTGCAGCCGTTTCAATATCAATCGAAAATTTGGAGTTTTCGTGACTGCAGGGATCTATACTCCTTGGTTCTTTCGGTAAATTCACGTGGGTAGAAAATAAAATAAATTAAATCACGACGTTTCGGGCGCAACATAAGCGCCCGAAACGTCGTGATTTATTTTATTTGATGCCTACGTGACTTTACCGAAAGAACCAAAGAGTATGTTTCAATACCGGCAACGATTTGATTGTTTTGTCTATGTGATCGTGTTTTATTCCTTGTGATGGGACTTTGTAGGATGAACGTTGAGATTTATAAAGAGCACGGGGTGACCAGTAAGGTCTGAATTGGTCTGTAATAAGGTAGGGCACTGACAAGGCGTTGACAGACTATGGGATGACGATTGGTATCTGTTACCACGTCAGCTGGAACTGATTGCTGCCCCTGTGCGTGTTGGTATTTGCGTGTCGGTGTGTCGCGTGTCGGTGTGTGTCGGTGTGTGCGTGTCGCGTGTCGGTGTGTGCGTGTCGGTGTGTGCGTGTCAGTGTGTGCGTGTCACGTGTCAGTGTGTGTGTGTCGCGTGTCGGTGTGTGTGTCAGTGTGTGCGTGTTGTGTGTCGGTGTGTGTGTGTCGAGTGTCGGTGTGTGTGTGTCAGTGTGTGCGTGTTGTGTGTCGGTGTGTGCGTGTCGGTGTGTGCGTGTCGCGTGTCGGTGTGTGTGTGTCAGTGTGTGCGTGTTGTGTGTCGGTGTGTGTGTGTCGAGTGTCGGTGTGTGTGTGTCAGTGTGTGCGTGTTGTGTGTCGGTGTGTGCGTGTCGGTGTGTGCGTGTCGCGTGTCGGTGTGTGTGTGTCAGTGTGTGCGTGTTGTGTGTCGGTGTGTGTGTGTCGAGTGTCGGTGTGTGTGTGTGTCAGTGTGTGCGTGTTGTGTGTCGGTGTGTGCGTGTCGGTGTGTGCGTGTCGGTGTGTGCGTGTCGTGTGTGCGTGTCGGTGTGTGCGTGTCGGTGTGTGCGTGTCACGTGTCGGTGTATGCGCGTCGCGTATCAGTGTGTGCGTGTCGTGTGTCGGTGTGTGCTTGTCGTGTGTCGGTGTGTGCGTGTCGCGTGTCGGTGTGTGCGTGTCGCGTGTCAGTGTGTGCGTGTCGCGTGTCGGTGTGTGCGTGTCGTGTGTCGGTGTGTGCGTGTCGTGTGTCGGTGTGTGTGTGTCGTGTGTCGGTGTGTGCGTGTCGTGTGTCGCAGCCTTCGCTCGGAGGTTCGGCGAGCCGTGAGGCGCTGCAAGGATGGGTGGTGGTCGCGGGTTGCTGAAGTGATGGAGTCTGCCGCAGTGGCCCGCGATCACAAATCTCAATTTAACTCCATCAAAAAAGTAACCTGCAGCACCACACCTATTACCATCATTAGGGAAAAAACGGTGATCCAATCTCCGACCTCCAGGAACAGGTTTACAGATTTGCTGAGCATTTCTGTGAAGTCCTGGGGGAGGGAAAAACCCTCAGCCAGGAAAACATCGTGGCACAAAGTGAGGATGACCCTGCTGAGGCTGTGGTGCCTCAAATATTGGAAGAAGTCACCCCCTGTGAGTGGCTGGCTGAAGTGCCATCTGTTGAGGAAGTACTGAAGGCGATCCGGAGTCTGAGACCAGGAAAGGCAGCGGGCAGAGATGATCTCCCAAGCGAAATGCTGAGGGAGGGTGGCGTTTGTGCAGACTACCCTATATGACATCATAACAACAGTCTGGACCACTGGACGGGTTCCGCAGGATTGGAAGGATGCCCTGGTGGTCCCCCTCTTTAAGAAGGGGGACCGCACAGACTGTAACAACTACAGGAGCATCTCACTCCTCAGTGTGCCGGGAAAGGTCCTGGCAAGGATTATTCAACATCGCCTTGCCAGGCACGCTGAGGAGAGGCTTACGGAGCCCCAATGCGGTTTCAGGAAAGGGCGGTCCTGCACAGATGCCATATTTTCAGTCCGTCTGCTACAGCAGAGGTGTAGGGAATTCCAGCAAGACCTACATCTCTGCTTTATTGACCTGGTCAAGGCCTATGATACCATCAGTAGGCCTGGGCTCTGGGTTGCTCTTCGTGCTTTTGGAGTACCTGACCCTCTGCTCACGATCATTAAGGACCTTCATGATGGTGAGCGGGCCCGGGTAAAACTACGTGGCCGGGAGTCAGAGCCATTCCCTGTACACCTTGGGGTGCGACAGGGTTGTCCTCTGGCTCCCACATTATTTAACATCTATTTTGACCACGTAGTTCGTGAAGCCTTCAATAGCTGTACCGGGGGAATCTCCATATGGTATAGATATTATGGGAGGCTGATCGATGCCCGGGTGCGGTCAAGAGATAGCTCCCTATTGTTCAACCACGTTATGTATGCCGATGATTTGGTAATAGCTGCTCATTCAGAGGAGGAGTTGGAGACGCTGCTGCTGAGACTGGAGCGTGCCACTAAGAGATGGGACCTTACCATCAGCCCCACCAAAACTAAGCACCTGCCTGGGTATTTTGTATCATCGGACACTCCACCCCCACAACTCCCAATCGGTGATGGGGTAGTTGTGGAGACAGTGGAGAGTTTCCCATACCTGGGCAGTGTGCTTATGACCGGCTCCAGTTTAACAGCAGAGGTCTCACTCCGAATCAGTAGAGCGGCAATATCTTTTCATCGGTTGCATAACGCTGTGTGAAAGCTACCTGGTCTGTCGCTCCGCACTAAGCTTCCAATCTTCTCGGCCACGGTCATTCCCTCCCTTCTCTACGCATGTGAAACGTGGACCCCCCCTAATGGAACATCTTCGCCGGTTAGAAACATTTAGGCTAGCCTGCCTACGATCCATCCTGTGTTTAACCAGGCTGGATTGTGTGAGGAGCTCACAAATCTTTGAAAGATCTGGGCAAGGTCCCATCGGTGAGCTCCTCCGGCAGGCAAGTCTGCGTTGGCTGGGTCATGTAGCCCGCATGCCCAGCCACCGCATGCCTAAACAGCTTTTGTTCGGCCGGATAGAGGGGGCTAAACGGGCGCGGCACGGGCTAGAGAAGAGATGGAGTGACGTGGTACAGGAGGACGTGGAGCTGAGTGGACTTGCCGATGACTGGTACCAGCGGTGTCAAGATCGGCCTCTGTGGAGGAGGCTCGTGAAGGACGCTACTGGGCAGTTGGAGGCAGTCGCCCTCCAACAACAACGGAAGGCGGAGGAGCGACGCTCACAACAACGAGCGGAGCGCCGGGTGGCTAAAGCACAGCAGGTTGGCACAGTAGGGGGCACAGGTGGTGCACCAGCCAGTCATCTCAGTCAGTCGACCCGTGGCACCTGGGTCTGCCCCGTGACCTCCTGCCCCCGGGCGTTCGACACTTCACGTGGCCTCAAGGTGCACATAGCCTGGCACAAGCGTCGTGGTGACGTCACCGCCACTTAGTGGCGAATGGCG
The DNA here is from genome assembly GCF_048934315.1 of Petromyzon marinus. Lineage (NCBI taxonomy): Eukaryota > Metazoa > Chordata > Hyperoartia > Petromyzontiformes > Petromyzontidae > Petromyzon > Petromyzon marinus. Next base: position 3,373,232 of record NC_133719.1, read on the forward strand.
GTTGTTGTTGTGTGTGTCGGTGTGTACGTGTCGCGTGTCGGTGTGTGCGTGTCCTGTGTCGGTGTGTGCGTGTCGGTGTGTGCGTGTCGTGTGTCAGTGTGTGCGTGTCGGTGTGTGCGTGTCGTGTGTCGGTGTGTGCTTGTCGGTGTGTGTGTGTCGCGTGTTGGTGTGTGCGTGTGTGCAGCGGTGCTTGCTAACACCACTTGCCCCAACAGTCTGTTAATGCTATACGGGGGAGAAGGGGCTCCTTTGTCTTTGTGGGGAGCGCTAGTGGAGCGGTTAGCGCTGCGGAACCTGCCCGAGACCAGAGTTCGATTCCTGTTCTCGGCCACAGACACCGGTGACGATGATCTCAAATGACCTCCCCGAGGTCGACATTCGTGCTCAAATGAGTAGCCGGCGTGACGTGTAACCATCGCCGCTGGGGAGACAAAGGCGGCCGGGCGTGGTAATACAGGTCTCTACTTTGTAATTCTACCTTCAGGTGGTCGGCTCAACGGCTCGTAAGTGACGTACTTCTTCGCCACGTGGCGCATTTGTCCAGCCGTGCGATTGGTTTGTTACGATCACTCCGGAGGCGCCGTTCAATGGCCTCGTTGGGCAATTGGCTGGCTCGGACGTGGACAAAGCAGGCGCTGGTCGCTTTGTGTGGCACCTGGGTTCCTTCCACTGGATTCGTCACGCGAGCTGATCAGGTCTAACTACCCTCGGGACAATGATTTGTAGGGTGCTCATAAAACCAAAAAAAGCCACGGGTTAAATACACAAACCAAACAATTGCCCAAGCTCCGTGGTCTTGCAATTGTAATATTGGGTCAACTCCATAAATGAGTGCCCCTAGATAATCGATTATCCGGCGGGGATGGGGCGCCGGATAATCGCGAATCATCAATAATTAAAATAGATTATTTTTGCACATTCTTGTATGAAATTATGTTTGGAGGTGTTGTGTTTATGTTTTTGTTTTGTTTACGATATGAAATTGGCATAAATAAACAGACAAATGGACAAACAAAAATATCCTACTTTAAAAAGTGACTATTTACTGCACCGTTCTTACCACTCCAAGCACGAAGACTCTGCATGGGGTGATGTGTATACACGTGAAGTATTTGCATTAAGTTGTATGTAGTGTATAATGTAGTGTATATTATATTAGACCCTGAAATCAAGCGTAGCTACTTATTATTTGTCACGCACGTGGTGCCGATCGCCGGACCTGTTTACAGCCTTTGGAGCGGTTATGCCGATTTCGCCGGATCGGCCCCGGGACCGCAGGGTAACTTTGGAAGCAGCCAGATAACCGATAATCTGCTGTAGTTTATACACGGCAGTAGACGGTGGCACGTTACGGGCAGCCCACAGCCCAAAGCGACGACCAGGTATATTCCGAGCCGGTGACGCCGCAGACAGACGCAGCTGAAATAAAGTTTTTTTTGCTCGAAAAAAATATCTGAAACGCGCACTGCTGGCCAGGTGGAACGTGAAATGGTCGGCAATCCCTAACACAACGTACTGAGATTTATATTTGAATGTGCACTTTATATTGAGGGACTACTGTGTTTGTCTTGGTGTGGTCTGTGACTGCTGTGGTTTTACTGCCCTTTCCAAAGCTTGGGAATTGATAATGCAATTTGAACTTGTATACTTTGTTTATTTAAGGGGCGCAACTGTGGTGTGATGTTAACTCCCTCGCCTGGTATGCGGGAGGTCGGGGGTTTGATCCCGATCCCGACGCCTGCTGTATATTTGGAGTTTGCCTGTCTCACTCTCGCCGTGGTCGCGTGGAGTTTTTCTCTGGGTCTTCCGGGGCCTACAAGAACCTTAATCCGGCTCTGGGCCTGGCGATGGGCAATGGGATCGCAGCATCCGGAGGAACATTCGATATGGCGACGTCTCCGTTCATTGCTTAGCAACCACGACTAACAAGTGTCCGTAGGCATACTTTTGCCCTACGGGTCATCACGTTCGATGATGCGGAAAATGCCTATCGTACAAGAGGGTCTGGCTTATTGCCTAGAGGATCGCAGAGCTTGGGCAATTTGTTGGTGGCTGCTGCTGCCCGCCCGCTCCTCATCTGTGGTCCCCTCGTGGGTCGTCATCCTCTCTCCAAGACAGCGAGGGGTCATCGGGCGCGTTCCACGTTGAAGTTATTGTTTATTATCCAGGTCTCTTAAAAACCCACGTAGCTTCTGATACCTTGGGTCATCAAGCCGTGGACTCAGTTCAGCTGGGTCGGGGCTCATTCACGATAATCATGGACCCCCCCGCTGTATGGTGGAAGTAGTAGTTACTGTAGTAGGCACCCATCTTCGTGTATCGTCACCGCCGCGAATAGCTGACGGCATGCCTTCCGTTGCGATGCATAATGCCGGGGTTTGAGTGTATCTCGGTGCATGCGGAGGGAGACACGGGACCCTTTTTGTTCGTCTTCCAGTATAACAGTTTTATTATGACCCCGCCGCCCCAACCCCACCTCATGCACTGGTCCAAATCACGCGCAACAGAAAGTCACGGTCGTCGAGTTTTGGGGAGACGTTACGCGTCGGAGGGAATGCCACAACACCGGGAGCGGAAAGCAGAACAATGCCGTTAGACGTTTGAAATAGCGTGGACCGATAATTATATAGCGTGTCCCACTTATAACGCGGTGGCGGTTTGGGGGACTTGCAATAAAACAGGAAAGTCTCGCTCCCGAAGCTCAATAAGGAAGCATCGCTCCAATCGCGTCTCCACCTCGCGGAACTACAGCAGTGGAAACGGCTGAAGGTACAGCAGTGGAGACCGCTGTAAGACTACTGTAGCTACAACAGTGAATACTGCTGTAGTTCTGTACTCGTCGATACAGCAATAGAGACTGCCGTAGCGTGGAGTTCGAAGACAGACTGCTGCAGTGGAGACCGCGGTAGCAGGGAGTGTGGAGTGCAGGGCTCGACTCGGCCGGCCGCGAGTTTGCGTTATCTTTGTGTTACCTCCTGCCAGTGTTACTTGAATGTTGCACGACTTGAATGTGTGTTTGCTCCTCGGTATCTGCAATCTTCTGATTCATTCGTTTCCGTAAGCTGCCTTTCGTTCACCAAGCTTCCTCCGCGGGGTCATTCTTGTCAAACACAACTTAAGGCTGAATGTTTGTTTTGCTTTAATCCGCGTATAGAATAAATAAATGTAACGAAAAATGCGCACGCACAACATGCTGGTGAAAACACGTACAAAGTTAGTCAAGGTTTCGGCCGAAAAGTCTTCAATGAGACTGCAATCGACGGAGACGTTGACTAATGTTACACGTGTCTCCAGTTGGGAACTCGGCCAATCCGATGGCCGCGCGCTCTCCCTCCTCATTCGCGGCCACGACCGCCGCGCCGGTTGGTTGGCTGGCGCGCACGTGCAGGGCAGTGGGCTCGACGGACGCGAGTGATTGGCCGGCTTGGTGAAGGTGGACGGAGCCACGTGTCCCTGCCTCCCTCCCCTCATCTCCGCCCCCCCGTGGCGTCAAACATGATTCGGGCCAGCGGTAAAGATTCCACGTTCGCATGCTGGGGGCAGTGCGTTATTAGGACGACCACACTTGCTTTCCCCCACTTCCCTTACAACAACAAAAATCATCTCAACGCATTGCTCAATTAGGACTGTGGCCTTAAAAGGAAAATACTATGTAAATAACCAGGGGCGGAGCCAGGAGGGTGACAGGGTAGACAATTGTCACCCCCGAAAAAAATAAAAAATCGAAAATCTGAAACATTCTGCGTATAAGTGTACGACACTCGGTCTGGCGGACTTCGTGCAACTGCATTGTCAGAGTGTGTCGCCAACCGATGGCGTCTAGTTCAACAGCCTGACTCTCTAATCATTCTTGAAATTAACATTTGTTGAATGTCACCCCGGGCTGAAAATCCTGGCTCCGCCCCTGTAAATAACAGGTGACTATAAAAAAACAATGACCCTTCTTCATAGCGCTTCCTTCATTGGTGTTAGCATCGCGAGTCAAACGCGTGAACTCGACTTCAAATCACAATTGTCGCCTTACGAAACGAACTGGACCTGGTCATGGGAACGTGGAGTTACCGTGGATAAATCTCGGAGGCTCTCTCGCTGGGGGTCTGGCTCGCCGGTCTTGAAATCGAAGGTCATTGCGCGCGCCAGGTCAAGTGGTCCTGAACATTTCACAATTTCGCTTTAGAACTGTTGAAGTATTCAGAACCACTTAACCTGCCGGCGATCAGAGGCGAGCTCCTCCGTGTCCATCTGTGCACACCTCACCCACCTGATTCAACAACATCAAAGACAAAGACACCCCACACACACGCATAGCCTTTAACAGACTGTTGGGTCAAGTGCTGTAAGCGAGTAGCATTTATGAAGGCCGGCACGGCTCACGGAGTGATGGGGTGGCCGCCTTTGTATCCCCAAGTGCTCATCTTTACACAACGTACCAGATACAGTGCTCATTTAAGGCTGAGTCGACCTAGGGTGGGGGGCTAGGCCCACCAACCCCGGTTAAAATGTACGCCACTTTTATTTGTCGTGGGCGGGAACCGAACTTGGGTTCGCCGGTTTTGTAATCCATCGCGCTAAGCACTGCTCAACCAACAAATACATTACAAAATACGGGCATAACAGACTTTCGGGGCAAGTGCTGTAAGCGAGTACATATGAAGGCCGGCACGGAACACGTGGGGGTGGGTTGACCAGTGCCAAAGACAAAGATCCCCCGTATAGCCTTTTGAAAGACTTGGGGCAAGTGCTGTTCGCGAGTAGCACCTATTCATGCCGGCACGGCACACGAGGGGGTGGGTGGCCAGCACCACGCCCGGCCGCCTTTGTCTCTCGCCTGCTGATGCTTTAAACACTGCACCAACTACTAGTTTGAGTCGACCGAGGGGTAAGCCCAAGTGCGGTTCAGAGATATTCGTTACTTATGCTGTCTTACCCCAGCAGTCTATTACATGGCTACACCGATGTTCTGTGTTTGTGTGTTTTTGTTTGAATGGTGTGTGTGTATATTATGATGTCAAATACCATAACAAATACCATGGCACCGTTCACCGTGTCACCCCACAACAGACGCGTGAGTCAGTGTGAATACAGGTACACACAAAGTCAAAGATCCCCCGTATAACCTTACCATACTTTATGGGCAAGTGCTGTTTGTGAGCACCTATGAATGCCGGCACGGCACACGAGGGGGTGGGTGGCCAGCACCACGCCCGGTCGTCTTTAGCTCAATAGTGAGTATGTTTGCACATCGCGCCAGGTACTCATTTGAGGCTGAGCCCACCTAAGGGATGCCCAGGACCGGTTCAAATATTCGCTGCCACTGTTATTGGTCGTGAGTAGGAATCGAACTCGATACGTCAGGTTCGTAGCGCGGCATACTGACTGACCACTGCACTACCGCTCCCCACACACACATACGCAACACTCATTCACAGTCACACGACACGTGTGCACGGAATCACTCGCAGAAACACTCACACAGATACATATGCATACACCTACACACATACACAAACAAACACACAGATACACACAAACATAGACACACAACACTCACACACAGTCACACAACACATACTTGTGCGCACACATGCAATCATACACCCAGAACATAGACGTACACACATATACACTTTTATACACAGCGCGCACGCATACAACACACACACATAATATGCATACACCACACACATGCAACACACATACGCACCTATACATACACAAAGAAACACGCAACACTTACTGCACACATAACACAGCCAACACACAACACGATGTGCAACACACGTACTACACACAAAGAGACAGATCACCCGTATAGCCTTAACAGACTGTTGAGGCAAGTGCTGTTAGCGAGCAGCATCTATTAATACACACGCGCGCGCACACCTGTGCACGCACGCACAGACCAACCAGGCAGATGAGCTATCCCACTCACCTGTCCAAACTCACCTATCTCACTCACCTGTCCCAACTCATCTATCTCACTCACCTTTCCCAACTCATCTATCTCACTCACCTGTCCCAACTCATCTATCTCACTCACCTGTCCCACTCACCTGTCCCACTCACCTGTCCCAACTCATCTATCTCACTCACCTGTCCCACTCACCTGTCCCAACTCACCTGTCCCACTCACCTGTCCCAACCCACTGACCTGTCCCACTCACCTGTTCCAACTCATCTATCTCACTCACCTGTCTCACTCACCTGTCCCACTCACCTGTCCCAACCCACTCACCTGTCTCACTCACCTGTTCTACTCACCTGTCCCAACTCATCTATCTCACTCACCTGTCTCACTCACCTGTTCTACTCACCTGTCCTACTCACCTGTCCCAACTCATCTATCTCACTCACCTGTCCCACTCACCTGTCCCGCTCACCTGTCCCGCTCACCTGTCCCGCTCACCTGTCCCGCTCACCTGTCCCAACCCACTCACCTGTTGCGGCCACTGCTGCTGCAAGTCGCCGCGCTGTCCGTGTCTCCAGACATCGCACCTTATATCTCCCTCCTCCTCCTCTTCCTCCTCCCCCTCGCCATGCGGGTTGTCACAACACGCGGTGCAGCTTCACCAGGTGAGAGAGGTGAGGCGGGGGGTGAGGCGCCGCCTCCTCCCACCCGGAGCTGACGGTAGCGGCCGGATCCTCCCAGGCCTGGCTCGCTCCTCACCTGCACCTTACCTGTACCTCATCTGCACCTCATCTAACCTGCATATCATCTCACCTGTTTAACCTGCACCTCACCTCTTTGACTTGCAACCTCACCCCTCCTGCACTACATTTCACCTGCACCTCACCTCATTGACCGGTAACTCACCTCATCTCACCTCGCTGACATATCACCTCGTACCTCACCTGCACCTCACATGCACCTCACCTGTACCTTACCTGGTTGACACTTTTCAATGTGCGTGATTGGCACGGCCAGGTGTGGTGCCTAGCCCCAGGTGTGGTGCCTAGCCCCAGGTGTGGTGCCTAGCCCCAGGTGCGGTGCCTAGTCCCAGGTGTGGAACCTAAATCCAGGGGAGGTATTTAGCCCCAGGTGTGGTACCTAGTCCCAGGTGAGGTGCCTAGCCCCAGGTGTGGTGCCTAGTCCCAGGTGTGGAACCTAGACCCAGGTGCGGTGCCTAGTTCCAGGTGTAGAACCTAGACCCAGGGGAGGTATTTAGCCCCAGGTGTTGTACCTAGTCCCAGGTGAGGTGCCAAGCCCCAGGTGCGGTGCCTAGTTCCAGGTGTGGTGCCTAGCCCCAGGTGTGGTACCTAGCCCCAGGTGTGGTGCCTAGCCCCAGGTGTGGTGCCTAGCCCCAGGTGTGGTACCTAGTTCCAGGTGTGGTTACCTAGGCCCAGGTGTGGTTACCTAGGCCCAGGTGTGATACCTAGCCCCAGGTGTGGTACCTAGCCCCAGGTGTGGTACCTAGCCCCAGGTGTGGTTACCTAGCCTCAGGTGTGGTACCTAGCCCCAGGTGAGGTGCCTAGGCCCAGGTGTGGTACCTAGCCCCAGGTGCGGTGCCTAGTCCCAGGTGTGGTTACCTAGCCCCAGGTGTGATACCTAGCCCCAGGTGTGGTACCTAGCCCCAGGTGTGATACCTAGCCCCAGGTGTGGTGCCTAGCCCCAGGTGTGGTACCTAGCCCCAGGTGTGGTTACCTAGGCCCAGGTGTGGTACCTAGACCCAGGTGTGGTACCTAGCCCCAGGTGTGGTACCTAGCCCCAGGTGTGGTTACCTAGGCCCAGGTGTGGTACCTAGCCCCAGGTGTGGTACCTAGCCCCAGGTGTGGTTACCTAGGCCCTGTGATCACTGCGTCCGGTCCACCCCCCCACACTCCTGAGCGCTCTCCACCTGGGTTCTCTGCAGGGTGCGGGCCGTGGTGGGTGGGAGGGGAGGGGGGGAAGTGCAAACACCGCGGGGGGTAGAGCCCCCACCCCCCGCTCCCTAGGATGAATGAGTGACCGTGTCAATGTTATGAGCGTGGGGACGCTGCCGCCACCCGCCGCTGTTAGCGAGCATCTATTAAGGGCGGCGTAGCACGCGTGCCAATGTGAGGGAAGGTGGCGGTGGAGTCGGGGGGCTGCAGATCCCACGCACGAGCGCGCGCGCACGCACGTGCGGCCGCCTTTGTATCCACGGTAGCGATGTTGATTTTCCCCGCCACATCAGGCCTAGTAGACCTCGGAGTGCGAGCGAGCCCGGCACTGGCTCTGCTCTTACCCGCCACTGATGTTAGCCGTGGCCCGGAATCGAACCTCTCAGGTCCGCCGGGTTCGTAGCGCAGCGCAGCTCACCACTACACTACCGCTCCCCACCAGCGGTAGTGTAGTGGGGGTGGACACACAAAGACAAAGATCCCCCGTGTAGCCTTAACAGACTGTAGGGGCAAGTGCTGTTAGCGAGCAGCACCTATGAAGGCCGGCACGGCACACGAGGGGGTGGGTGGCCAGCACCACGCCCGGCCGTCTTTGTCTCCCACGTAGCGATGTTCACACACCGTACAAGGGACTCATTTAAGGCTGAGTGGACCTAGGGGAGAGGGTGCGGGCGGGCGGGGGGGCTCAGAACCCCCGGGTTCCGGTACATCACTCGCCACCGATGTAACTGCCGTGGCCGGGAATCGAACTCAAACTCACACACGTTGCCTGGCCTCACAGTGTGATGAGTGGTTGAGTTGGGCAGTGAGCGGGGGTGGCGGTGGCTATGCACGTGAGCAGCACGGTTGGCTACGCACGGTGCGAAATAAGTCCAACATACATCCAGCGCTGTAGAGGTAGCGGCGAGGGTTGGTGGCTCACGCGCCGATGGGTTGCGAAACTCCCCTTCTACCCGTGGTTGTCTTGGAGGTCCCATACCCTGGCTCGCCGCGAGCAGGCGGTGCGGCAAGTGGACACGTCGCCGTCTGTTTATTCCATCTGCACGGGGGAATAGCGCGTTGCCCCCTCGCGCAAGGGCGTTGCGCATTCTCCGCTTGCTCGGTTTTCCCCGCCTCCTAACGTGAACAGTGAACACGGCTCGTCACCAAGTGCCTGGGAACAGCTCCAAATAAAACCCCAACGTCGCGACAAGCGGTGGCTGCGGCAGGACCATCCTGAATAGTTGAGTGCATTTCTATCTCCGATCCACTCTGATGGACAAAGCCCATCTGATAATCAAGGTTTTTGGGTTAGATCGCTGTAAGTATAAATGTTGTGTCGTAACACCTCCACCGCCCGACACGGCCAGTAAGGTTTGTCACGTAAGCAACACGCCAATCAGTTTACTACTTCAACCCAGGTGGATTGCTTCACTATTCTGGCATATCGGCCCGATGATGCTGGATGGAATTACCCTGCGAAACGTACGGTGCACAACTTGTAAATGTTGTGGTTTTACTCTCCAACACACCGGTGGGCTGAAGTAGTAACTAATTGGCGCGTCCTGTTTACGTGACAAACCTTACTGGCTGTGTTGGGTGGTGGAGGGTGACGACACATTTATACTCAACGCGATCTAACCCAAAACACTTTATTATGAATAATATTGGTCGCGAAAGCCGACGTGTTAAAATTCCATCTGGTGATGCCGCTGCTGCTGTGTTGGCAGTAGGTACGTGTTTTGGAACTTCTTTCGCACCGTACGTAACCAACCGTGCTAATCGGAGGTGCGGTGATGCGCAACCAACGTCCGAAACGTCACCTCGTGTACGCTACAGTACCTCTCCATTAAGGCCACAGTGTTATTGACGAATGTGTTGAGTTTTTTGCGACTTGAATAGTGCTGTTTGTTGCTGGCCGTTTGACGTTCTGGGCCTTTGGGCCTGGGCACGGATGTCTACGCTTCATCAGTCACCCATTCCCCCTGTGTCCTGGCCACTCTACAGTGGCATGGCCGGGATCAAGGATCTTTCCTGGTCCCCGTGGGACCCCCTGGCCCTAGGTAGCCCCGACTGACCACGTGGGACCCCCTAGCCATGCGTAGCCCCGACTGACCACGTGGGACCCCCTAGCCATGCGTAGCCCCGACTGACCACGTGGGACCCCATAGCCATGCGTATCCCCGACTGACCACGTGGGACCCCATAGCCATGCGTATCCCCGACTGACCACGTGGGACCCCTGGCCCTGGGTAGCCCCGACTGACCCCGTGGGAGGCATTAGAACCCCGAGCGGAGCGGTCTGGGTCTGGCTTCGTCAGGGCTCGGAATCGAACCGGTTCCGGCCACCTCTCCGGCTCCGTCCGCCTGAGCCCAGGCGAGGGGATGTGCGGGTAGAGGGCACGGGGGAGGGTGAGAGGGAGGGAGGCACAGGACGGGGTCCACGGCAGCACGTGGGGAGATACATTTGGCCGGGCCGTCAGAGATACGGCTAGACACAGACGCCCGAACTCAGTTGCGCATCTCTATCTCCGAACCGGTGGTGGACATTTCACGTTAGTATGGCACGGACGGGTATGTCCTTAAGGCAAGCGCCGCCTGACTTCCTGTAGGGTGACATTTGTTTTTAACGGCAGGGCAGCGATGATTGTTTGACTTTTTTTGTATTATTTTGCTGCTATAAATGTCCAAACGAGAAGCCACTTTGTTGAGCTATTCAGTTGTGGCCAGGTCGCTTTTGAACAATAAGTTATAATACCTCAGTGGGCTTTGCCTGGCAGGATGGGGATGGTTTAGTTGTTGTATTTGTTTGTGTTTGGGAGGTTTGTTTACGTCTCTTGTACTCTGCACTCCTATCGTGGTTCCGTGCTGCGTTTGTCGTTGTCACGTTCCTACCCCTTGCCCCTACTGGACACGTGTAACAAAAGAGCTTTATAGCTCATCGGATTCCTCCTGCAGTGTAAATAAATATTCTGATAAAAATTCTGATAGTGATGGGGCTGAATTGACCGACCATTGCCCGAAGAAGACCCATTGCCCGAAACGTCACCCATTATTATATATTTTTGTAACTTTTAAGACCGAACGTGCAAATGATTGTGTTGATATTTTATAGTTTACACCAACCAGGGAAAAGGACGCCAGGCTGACGACGATGGGAACGGTGATAGGGGCGCTTGGGTGGAGCGGTGGGCGCAATGGTTAGCGCACTGCGCTCAGAACCGGTCACCCGAGTTCGATTCCCGGCCACGGCGAACGCCAGTGGCGAGTGACTCCCCAGCTGATCCTGGCCCGGCACGTCACTCCATTAGCCAATCCGCACTGACCTGCGTGGCGAAGTATGGTCAAAAACGCCCGCTTTGTCGCTCCACTGCTTGACCAGGGCCACCCCACGGCCGCGCGGGCCGTCGGGGGTTAAATGACCATACTTCACCACGCTGGTCAATGCGGTGAAGGTGCTGGTGGGGAGCGGTGGTGCAGTAGCGGTCAGTGCGAGGCGCTACGAACCCGGCGACCCGAGTTCGATTCCCGCTCACGGGCAACGCCCAGTGACGATTATCTGAACCGGATCCTCCCCTAGGTCGACTCAGCCTCAAATGAGTACCCGGTGCGGTGTGTAAACATCGCCACCCGGGGAGACAAAGGCGGCCGGGCGTGGTGCTGACCGACCCACCCCCTCGTGTGCCGTGCGGGCCTACGTCGGCGCTACTCGCTAACGACAGCACTTGCCCCGGCAGTCTGTTACAGGCTACACGGGGGGGCTTTGTCTTTGGTGGGGAGAGGGTACGGACCAACAGTGAACCTTAGCCGCGGCGTCCTCTGCTCCACCCATCCGAGTGCTCGCCAGGCTCCAAAAAAGAAATCCACCTGCTGAGCTTCCCCGAGGTCCTGGCGAATGCCGCGAGCTCTTCCCGTCGGGCGCCGCGTCACGTGGGCGGTTCAAGTTGCCTCGTGGGAGGCGAGCCGCAACCAACACAACAAGGCAACAAGTCAACAGTGCAAGAGCCGCGGGCAGCCGCGGGTTGCCGACTCCTGCCCACGGTTAACTGGACTCGCATGGTAAACTGGACTGCCATGGTTAACTGGACTGCCATGGTAAACTGGACTGCCATTGTAGACTGGACTCGCATGGTAAACTGGACTCGCATGTTAAACTGGACTCCCATGGTAAACTGGACTTCCACGGTAAACTGGACTCGCATGGTAAACTGGACTGCCATTGTAGACTGGACTCCCATGGTAAACTGGACTCCCATGCTCAGGGGCCGCCAACCAAACCAGTGTTCTTAATCGAGCCGCATGCGGCTCCAGAGCCTCAGGCTGCCGACTCCCCCCCCCCCCCCGCCTGAAGAGGAGCTCCCTCCCCCGTCACGTGGGGTGGGGAGTGGGGATCGAAAGCGTCCGAGCAGTCGTCAGGTCGCACCCACGCGGCCTCCCTGAGCCCGCGGGACACTCCCGCGCCTCTGTGGGACCGGACGAACAGGTTCAACACCGGGAGAGGCGGTGGCGAATTCGTGTGGTGAGGTGGGGGGGGCCGCAATGCGCGCCCGTGTGGCTATTTCAGACCGGGGACTGCTCTGCCGTGGGGTCAATCCGCTCCGCTGGGGGGGGGGGGGGGGTTTGTCGTGTGGTTATTGACCACGTTGCTGACTGACTTGAGACGGCTGGCCGATGCACCACCCGTTTTATACGCCCGGCGCTCCGCTCGTTGTTGTGAGCGTCGCTCCTCTGCCCCTCCGTCGGTGCTGGAGGGCGACTGCCTCCTAACTACCCAGCAGCAGCAGCGTCCTTCACGAGCCTCCTCCTCCACAGACGCCGATCTTGACACCGCTGGTATCAAGTCGTCGGCGAGACCACAACTCGCTCACGCGCACGACACGGTCACACACTCGAAATTAAAGCCACGATAGAGGACGCTGGATAGATAGATAGGAACTCCATCGGCCCTCAGTTCGACTCCCGGCCACGGCGAGCATCAGTGGCTTTCGCCTGGTGAGTTTCTTGGAAGATGCCGACTCGTGACTCCGTGTATGGGTTAGTGAGTTGGGGGGGGTGGAGATTTACACGGCTTCGGGCCACGCACTGCATTGAGCACCTATTGAGGTGCGGCCGGGGCGGTCAGTACCACCCACGCCTCAGGCATTTGCATGGGGGGGTTTTGTCGTCGTCGTTGAACTATAAGTTACACATTCGCGGAAGTGCAGGCTACAAGCTCGACACCCGGGCATTTCGACGGCGGATTTACCCGACTGGATCAAAGGAACAACTGCCGGGATCCCCCGTTGTCCCGTTTAAAGGGAGGCTTGAGCCTGCACGGGTCTGTCTCGTTTTGTGCCGCGAGATGTCCGTGGCGTTCCGCGCGCTGTTCTACGACCAAAAGCGGACGCGGAATGTGAGCGGACACTCGGGGAGCGTGGGCGTGTCTTTGCCCGGATCTGGTGTTGTGACGTCAAAGTGGGGGGGGGAGGGGGGCGTGTCAACTCGTAGCCGCCATCTTGAAAATGTCCCGCTTTTATTTCAGATTTAACATTCCGTACACGGAGCTAAAGGAGTTTTTAATGAGATTTTTTTTTACAGTCAGTCTATTACGACACTAGACGAGACTGCTATGTTGATTCGCCATTTCAAAAACGTGTGATATGCCTATAAAGAAGATTTTTTACAGTTTTCTATTAAGCTGCGTCTGAGTGTCCGCTTTTATTTCAGATTAAAACTCGCCGATAGCGCCTTGGGTCGTCCCCCCCCCCCCCCCACCGTGGTAACGAGAACTTCCGCAACAAAGACAAAGATCCGCCATGTAGTCTCGACGGACAGTTGAGTAAAGTGCTGTTAGCAAGCACCTCATGGAAGGCAGGAACGGCCGCACAAAGAAGGGGTGAACACCACGCTAGGAACCCGCCTTTCTGTCCCCCCCCGTCCCCCCCAACATCGCTAATGTTGACACATCGCCCGACATGTTCCACGAAGGCCGAGTCGACCTAGAGGAGGCACACGATTGATACTGCTTTCACGCACCGCCGATTGTTGGCCGTGGCCGTGAGTCAAACCTAGGTGTGGTGGGCCGAGGTTCGTTCGTAAGCGCATGGGGCGAACAACTGCGCGATCCGCTTCCAACAAACACCAATCATCATCGCACCCATCCGGGGTGGATAAAAAACTAACATCACTGCGTTGAATTCCACAGCGCTTAAGCCGCGTTTTCCGAACTAGTTTCCCGTCATGATAATGTGGAATTTCCACCACTCCGCAGCTCCGGATGCGCGCGCCGCCACGTGGTGGTATCCGCGTGGGGCCGCGGGACATTGCGGCAGTGTGGTGGGGGCTGGTGCATTGGAGGGGGGCCCTTAAAATACACCCCCCCCTCCCCCCCCCATCTGCCACCCACTTCAATTCATAAGATCGGAGTGAGATAACAGAAGAGATACACACGGTAAGAGAGAGATGTCGTGAGATGATTGTGGACACGAGACAGCTGTTTGTGAGATGAGAGGTGAAGCCAGGAGACACGGGGGGAGGTCGGTGAAAGATGTTGCTGAGACAGAGATGTTGACAGGGAGGCGAGACGAGGTGTAGAGGATGAGATAGACGAGGGAGATTCGCCGTCTCGCTCGTTGTTTATTCGTCTGAATTCGAGCTGATATATTTGACGTTTCGGGCAATGGCCCTTCATTGCGTTTCACAGAAGGGCCATTGCCTAAAACGTCATTTGTTTTTTCAGGGCACAGTGTTACTGACGAATGTGTTGGGTGTCTGTGTTGTGATTGTGCACACTGCCAACGCAGCAGCAGCAAATTAAACAAAAACTAAACTTGTTTTTATTTGACCAGGGAAAGCCCCACTGAGCCACGTGGCTTTTTTTCAGAAGCGACCTGGCCACAAATGAGAGCTCGACGAAGTGGCTGGCTGATCATCACCGCGTGGCAAAAGTACAGTAGCAGCAGCCAACTACTCAATGCATTATTCTGAATGTGGAGGGAAAACACAGCGTGGACCCGGAGAATAATCCACGCGACCACAGGGACAGAGAGACGCAAACTCCAAATATACAGCAGCAGGCGTCAGGGCCAGGATTGATCCCACGACCTCCTGCGTATCAGGCGAGGTAGTTAATATCTCCTAGCCACCGTGATGAGGATGATGATGAGAGAGACACGCAAACTCCAAATTTACAGCAGCAGCGGTCAGGGTCAGGATTGAACCCACGACCTCCTGCATACCATGCGAGGGAGTTAACATCTCAGCCACTGTGGCGCTATGTATTTTTACTCTCCATAAATCCGGGGTCCCCTTGAGCCCTCGCTTTTATTTGTGCCCAGCCAACGCCGCCGACGATCGGTCGCGACCCGAGCCGGGTGGCTCTCCTGCTGATGGGGGGGGGGGGGGGGGCGGCAGTGGGGGAGGGGGCTGGGCTCTAGAACCTCCTCCCCCACCACCCGGCCGCCGCACCCCGTGGCGCGCGTTATCTGTGAGATTGGCAGCCAAGGGTGATGTTGTGCCAACAGCTGGAGACACCACAAACAGCACAGACTCGCTCGACAATCTCTGAGCACTCGCTTACCAGACACGCACCAATACTCACCAAACGCTCACCAATCTCCGATCACTTTCGCTTACCAGACACTGACCAATACTCACCAAACGCTCACCTATCTCCGATCACTTTCCCTTACCAGACACACAATACTCACCAAACGCTCACCAATCTCCGATCACTTTCGCTTACCAGACACTGACCACTCTTCACGGGACTCTTCACTCCCCAGAGACATCTCCCAATCACTCCCCACACCACAGTCCAAATCTCACTCTCCATTCTCCTCCACCATTACATATTCATCTTCTTCATATTCTTTTAAGCACAGTTGCCAGGCACAGGCCCGAAAACCCAAAAAGTCAAGCGGACAGCAACAAACAGCACTGTCAAAGTTGTAACAGACAAGTGTAACACGTGGTGTGAGACAAAGCAATTGCCATACAACACGTGGTGTGAGACAAAGCAATTGCCATAGGCTGGAGGTGAACCTTAGTCAAGGGGGTTCAGGGGTCAACGGCGTAGAGGCCGGCCGGCAGCTGACCGGGCGAACCGGTGAGGCTGGCAAGCGGTGCTGCGCTACTGCGGAGGAGGAAGTGACAAACCGCTCACGCCCGTGGCACCGATGTGGGTTTTTATTTTTTTGTTTTCACCGGATCGGCGATCGCGGCCTCCACGCAGCCACACGCGTTTCACGCCAACACGGCCTCGAGCCCTCGGCCCCACATCCGGCATTCGCACCCCCCCCCCACCCTAACCTCCCCCCCCACCCTAACCTCCCCCCCCCCTCGTCCTCCTGCCATGACCCCCACGCTGCCCAGCGCGGGTCGCACGGAGGGCGAGTGAGCGACGCCATCGGCTCTTCCCGCGCGTGCCGTTTGTCCACCACGACGTCCGACGCCACGCGTGCCGGCGAATCTCTTCAATTCCTTCAGTTGTCGAAGAAGCTCCACCCCACCACCCCCCCCCCCCCCTCCCACGCGGTGCGTGGACCGAAACGTCGAGCGAGAGTTGCGCGGCAGCGCCGGCGGCACGGCCGCGAAAACGCGCGGAGCGGCGTGGCCGCGATCGGCAGGATCCGAGCCGGACCTCGCGCGGTCAGTGCGGGGGTCGCGCTCCCCCCGACCAACACGATTTGTTCAGGAGGGTTTGGCCCGGGCGAGAGAGGGGCCACCACAGTTAAACTAACAGACAACACGCAGCCCTCTGCCAACTGTTCCACCACCGACTGAGCGTCTGCTATCTGTGGGGAGTTTGGGGGGGGGGGGGGGGGGGGCTTCCTGGCACTCGTGAGGAGGGTAAACAGGACACGATTAAAAACGGGGAACAGGATTCAAAACTCGGTGCAGCGCGACGCACGGGGTTTGTGGGAGGGGGGTTACGCATCTACGACGCCGGCAGCCGGACAGGTGACCACGGTGCAACACTCACGCGCGCACGCACACCTACACACGGACGCGCCTACACACGAGCACACACACACGCGCACGCTTTGTTTCGCTACCATTTGCGTTTTCGTTACAGCACTAGCAGCGTCTCCTGCGGCGAGGCGAACGCGGCCAGCGAGACGCGGAACGACGACCAGCGCAGAGAGGACAACCGTGGCGGCGGCGGCGGCGGCGGCGACGGGGGAGACGGGCTGAGCGCCAATATGGGGAGCAAACTAGCCATTCACTAGCCCTGCTCCTACGACTACCACTAGCCAATCACTCGCCTTGCTCCGACAACTACCACAAATCACTCGCCCTGCTCCTGTCAATAGCCAATCGCTAGCCCTGCTCCCATCACTAGCCAATCACAAGCCCTGCTCCCATCACTAGCCAATCATTCGCCATACTCCTATCACTAGGCAAACATTAGCCCTACTCCTATCACTAGCCAATCATTAGCCCTACTCCTATAACTAGCCAATCACAAGCCCTGCTCCTGTCACTAGCCAATCGCTAGCCGTACTCTCAACCACTAACCAATCAGACAGTTACCTCTACTCCTACACCTACCACGAACCACAGCAGCCAATCAGAAGATTGCCCTACCACTTACACCATGAGCCAATGAAACAACTAGCACTACCACCCCCACCCCAACACTAACGTCACATTACCCAACGAGACCTCGAGCGTCGACCCCCTTCACCTCCGTCGCCTTCACCGCCCCCGCTCCCGCCGGCACGTCGTGCCCAAGCGCGGCCTTCCTTGCGCCCACCCAAGACCCCCGCCAATGGCCCTCCCGCACGAGCCAAATTCTCTCTATTTACAGTGCATCGACAGCGCCTGGCGCGACGATCCGCGGCGCCAACATAAAAATATTGAGAGAGGGGAGCGGGCGGGAGTGAAATAATAACGTGGATTTAGGGGGCGGGGGGGGGGGGGGGCAGGGGTCATAGGGAAGCAGTGGTGGGGGAGAGGGGGGGGGGTCGCTAGTCTGTCTTCTTGTCTTCGGGGGTCTTGGCAGATGCGGCGTCGCCCCCCCCACCGGCGGGGTCGGGCGGGGCGGCCAGGGCGGGGGTGGAGGAGGATGGGGCGCCGTCGCCCGCCCCCGCCACCACGGGGTTCCCCCGCTCGTCCAACCCGCTGGTGCCAAACTCGTTGGTGCGCAAGGGGTCGACACGGTAGATCCAGCGCTGGTACAGGTAGATGAAGAACACCACGTCTGCGGGCACGGGGGCGGGGGGGACCACGGGGACCACGGGGGAACGGTCACGGCAACGCTTCCTTTCCTGCCCCGAGCCAGCCCGGCGTGGCTCAGGGCAGCTCGGCTCGCGAGTTGTGCGACCCCCCACGCAACTGCTAAGCACGGCCCCAAAGGGCCAAAACAAACAACACCCAGTGTCAAAGTTCCAGATAGCAGTGTAGCACAATTTTAGCAAGGTTGTATTGTTGTTTCAAAATAACAATAGGCGTTTACTCTTTCGGCCAATAAAACAGGAGTTGGGTTAAGATGTTCAAACGCCAAATAGATATTTTTGCAATATCTATTTGGCATACTGTGTGTGGTTAACGCAGACTTCATTCCTTGCAAAAGATATCTAATTGGTCAGTTTAACACGGAGTCTTTCGCGACCAATATAATCCGTAATACAGGTTTTTTTTGGGGTTAGATCGCGTAAATATATGAATGGGTCATTAAACCTGTTTACGTGACAAACCTTACTAAATGGCTATGTTGGGTGGTGGCGGGATTAACGACACATTTATATACTTACGCGATGAAACCCAAAAACTGTATTATGTTATATATTTGGTGTTTGAACATCTTAATACAACTCCTATTTTATTGCCAGAAATGGGTAAAACCTATTCTTATTTTTCAAACTTTTGATACTGGCAAAAAACGTCCCATGACAGTATCCTTGCTGTTAAGAGTGGCCGTGGGTGCGTGCCCTGGGAACTCACCATCGCGCAGGCAACCTATTCTGTACATCATGGGCATCTTGATGACAAAGGCGAAGAGGTCGTCGATGAAGGTGTTGAGCGCCTTGTAGGTGAGCATGCGCCACGGCAGGTGAGCCACCGACTTGAGCTTGTAGTTGATGAACAGCTGCGGGGTCATCGTGATGAACCCTGGGGGGAGACGGGGCGGGGGGGGTTGGTATGGAGGTGCGGCACCGAGGGGGTCCCGGGGACAGCGGGCCGGGCGAGACGGGATGGGGGGCAGGAGGAGAGCGCGAGCGTGCCGAGTAAATCCCGGGTCGGTGGCGCTGTGCTACTTAATAAAAAAAAGCGGACTGCGACGGAATCGCCGGCCTTGCTGATATTAGCCAATCGAATGAAGGGGCGTGTGTCACATCATTACACGATCCATTAATCGCCGACATTGCTGATAATAGCCAATCACATGAAGGGGGGCGTGTCACATCAAGACTCGATCTACGGTTCGATTGGCAAATCGACAATAGCGGTGAACCTGCAAAAATATTATCAACCCGGTATTTCTGATGTTAGTTTATTATGGATCGACTGAGCGGGAATCGATACAATTAATCTCGATTAACGATCAACGGTGACCATACACGAGCAAAGACATGCCCCAAGCCACAGCCATTTTCTTCCATAATGGGGGGCAAATCTCTGATCGGTTACTTTGGTCGGGTGTACGATTTTATATTGCTCTATTACAGCGCCGTAGGCTCCACCGGGAGGGAGCCGACAAGAGACGGTGTTCCGCTGTACAGCGTCGAGACCTCGCTTACACACTACAATGCGTCTTCGCTAAAAGGCGGCTCCCCCTATCAAGGGGATCGCTTTTCGCGCAAAGCGGTATCTGAGCGGTCGACAACGAACTACTTTCTTGAGCTGCGTGGGATGAGCGGTGCGGTGATACGGTACACGGAAAGATTCGGTACGCGGCGGCCTACCCCTCATCTCAGCCTCTTTGTCCCGCCGTGGGTTGACCACAAGCTTGTTTTAGAGCGCAAATGCGATAAAAAATTTACCACAGTAAACAAAGTGACAAGCATCGCTCAGCTAAGGATTCATTCAGAACCCTCACAAAGTGGCCCGCAAGAGCGGATATCACGGAAACACTTCCGAGATCGCGTAAACTTAACGTTAGTCTCACGAGAGCTGGAATGTGGACAGGTTAAGTACCGTACTGAATTTAACACATTGTACGGTTATTGGTGACGGGGCTCGGAACATCAACTCGCTGTACTTGAGAACCCGGTTTAATCACAGGCGGCAGAAACCTGGATACAAACCCAGGGTCTCGGCGGTGCCGGTTCATCACAAAGTCACGGAGACCACCTGGGTGTAAGTGTCCCGCACGCACGCACGCACCGAAGGTGAGCAGGAATCCGTAGAGCATGCTGAGCACCCAGGAGTACCAGCTCTTGTGCTCCTGGTACACGAGGCTGTAGACCGCGTAGCAGCCAAGCAGCGGGAACAGCGCCCACGACAGGTAGCGGAACGCCATCTGCACGCGCACACGCGCACGGAAATACGGCGATGAAATCGGCGCGTGCACGCGTGCGTACGCACGTCGGTTGGAACTTCTATCGCCCCGTACGTAGCCAGCCATGCGAATCGGGGGTGCAGGAACCAGGTGGATCGCTGCATCTCGGGATCGTCCGTGACCACGGCTCGGACAGGGAAGGGAGGCCTTCACGCGGCAGCGGACAGATCATGGCCAGACGACGCCGACGACGACCAAGCAGCAGATATGGGACCTTTTTTGGCAGTATCAAAGTATAAAAAAATAAGGAGAGGTTTTCACCCTTTCTGGAAATAAAACAGGTGGTAAAGTGTTCAAACAGCACAAGCACCGTGTGTGGTTAATGCAAACGGTTTCTATTTGGTGTTTGAACCTCTTAACACCTGCCGTTTTATTTCCAGAAAGGGTAAAACCTGCTCTGATTTTTTTCAGACCGAGCAGTAGCGGGGACGCTCGCCGGCACTCACGTCGTCGTAGTCCTTGGTGGACGACTGCATGTAGGTGGACTTGTTCTCAAAGCGTACACGCGGGATGATACCCAGCAGCTTGTTCTCGCGGTCCACCTGCGGGTCGAGACGCACGGTCCCCGGCGGGGTTAGCCTCCTCCGTCCGTCACCGCTGGCGGGCGCCGGCCCGGCCAGCGGAGGGGGGCGGGTGGGTGGGAGGTGGGCGTTGTGGGGGGGGGGGGCGAAATCTCACCTTGATGTTCATGACCTTGGTGACCTTCCAGAGGTCGATGAGGAGCCCCACGAAGACGCTGATCTGCACCACGAAGTTGGTCTCGTTATCCAGGATGTACAGCAGCACGACGGCCGACTGGAACACGCCGAAGATCACCGAGCGCACAGATAGGCCCTCCAGGGACTGCCGGCTGTTCCAGAACTGGATGTCTGTTGTTAGCACGTGAAGTGAGTGTCGCACGCACGCACAGACACACACACACTCCGATCACTCTCGCAGCAGCAGCAGCGGCGGCGGCGGCAGCTTCTGGCTGGCTGTCGAACAAAGACGTCACCGCGTCGGCGTGCTTTCAGATGCACCTCTGCGGCCGTCTGCAATGCGCTTCCTTCCGATGTTAGGAAGCCACTGTGGAGCTATGCACTTATAAATCATCATCTAGATTGCAAACGTATTTCTTCAGAACTTCTTTTTGTGTTGAGTTTGTGGTTGTTCCCCCACACCTACGATTATCACGGTTGGCTACGTATGGTGCGAAAGAAGTTCAACATACATATATACATCAAACTTTAGGGGGCAAGTGCTGTTAGCGAGCACCTATGAAGGCCAGAACTTCAAACCAAGAGGGCTGGTAACCAGCACCACTCTCGACCGCCTTTGTCTCCCCGGTAATGCCGAGCCGGCATGTTATGAGAGGGGAGGCGCGAGGAGAGAGAAGACAGAGGAGAGATAGGGAGAGGAGAGAGAGGCGAGAAGACAGAGAGGATGGAGAGATCAGAGAGACTAGAGCTCTAAGAAAGAGGGAGAGATGGGAGACATAAGAGAGAGAGGGAGGAGGGAGAGACAAGAGATGGAAAAGGGAGAGATGGGAGACATAAGAGAGAGAGGCAGGGAGAGACAAGAGATGGAAGAGGGAGAGATAGGCGACATAAGAGAGAGAGAGGGAGGAGGGAGAGACAAGAGATGGAAGAGGGAGAGATGAGAGACATAAGAGAGAGAGGGAGGAGGGAGAGACAAGAGATGGAAGAGGGAGAGATGGGAGACATAAGAGAGAGAGGGAGGAGGGAGAGACAAGAGATGGAATGAGGGAGAGATGAGAGACATAAGAGAGAGAGGGAGGAGGGAGAGACAAGAGATGGAAGAGGGAGAGATGGGAGACATGAGAGAGAGGGAGGAGGGAGAGACAAGAGATGGAAGAGGGAGAGATGGGAGACATAAGCGAGAGAGCTGCACCGTTCTTGAAGGCGAGGAACTCGAAGATGCTGTGCACGATGGAGACGACGATGGTGATGCCCAGGAGGTAGGGGTTTGTCTCCAGCAGCGCCACCTGTAGCCACGGCAAAGCAACGCGTGGGGTACAGCAGCAGCAGCAACCACAACAACAACAAAAACAGCGACTGCATCAACAACCACAGTGACCGCATCAACAACCACAGCGGCAGCAGCAACAACCACAGAACCAGCAGCAACGACCACAGCAGCAGCAACGACCACCACCACAGCAACAAAAATAGCAGCAACAACAGCAGCACAGACAGCAACCACATCAACAACAATAACATCGGCAACAACCACAGCAACAAAAATAGGAGCAACAACAATACCAGCAACATTAACAACCGCAACAACAACCACAGTAGCAGCAACAACCACAGCAGCAGCAGCAGCATGTGAAGACCTCGAGGCTATGCCACCACAAGCGACTGTCACTTCCTTCCTGCTGGCAGATCCCTGGGCTCCCGCACAGCTGAAACCCAGCCCAGATTTGCTTTCAGCGTTTCATCAGCAGCGCCGCTTTTCTTTAGGTCATCCCCCCTCGTTACACAATCGATGATGCAGAGTGGTGGCGAGGATGGCAGCGAGTGATTACCATGGTTATTATGGCAACGGTGATGATGATGGTGATGATGAGAGTGGGTGGAGATGATTATAAAGGTGATGAGAATGGGTAGTGATGATAGCAGGCATGATGATGGTGATGGCAGTGAATAAGATGTCGATAACAGGGAGTGGTGGTGATGAAAATGACGAGAGTGGGTGGAGATGATCGTGATGATGACGATGATGACAGCGGGTGGTTACGACGATGATGATGATGATAGTGATGATGAGAGTGGGTGGAGAAGATGGTCATGGTGAAGGTGATGAGAGCGGGTAGTGATGATGGCAATGATGACAGTGAACGGTGACGATGATGATGATTATGATGATTAGTGGGTCAAGGCGATGACGACGAGGGCGATTGTTTGCCTGGGATGGCATCGCGACGCCGACAGTCGGTGACGCCCCCGCCCCCCCACCGCACCTTCACGGAGTCCTGCTCCTCGTCGGACTGGTCGTAGAGGTCGTCGCCGAGGATGTTCCAGGCGGAGCGCGTCGACTGAGCCGCGTACATCTGCCAGCGCCAGAGCGAGAGCGGCGAGAACGTGACGTGCAGCGGCAGGCTGCGAAGCGAGCTGTTGATGGGGTAGAAGTCCTTCTGCAGGTTCCAGTAGTCGTTGAAGAAAACCACGGGGAAGTAATCGCCGCTCACCGCGTCGAACTTCACGTCTGGGGTGTGGGGGGACACGGGACGAGGCGGGGGACACGGGATGAGACGGGGGACACGGGACGAGACGGGGACACGAGGTGGGAGACGGAGACACGAGGTGGGGACACGAGGTGGGAGACAGGGACACGTGACAAGATGGGGACACGTGACAAGACGGGGGACATGAGGTGAGAGACGGGAACACGAGGTGGGAGGACGGGGATACGGGATAGAAGACGGACGTGGAACGAGATTAGGTTAAGCGAAGGGCACATGTGTCTCATGCTCCCATGTGTTACGTAACCACATGTCCTATGGTGTCACATATCCCTGCATGCCCACACAGGTCTCATATCTCCACTCGTCTCGTGTCCCGACTGATCTCCTGTCTCCTTCCCCCCATGTGCCTCCATGCCTCCCCGGCGTGTCCCCCAGTGTTGGCGTGCAGACGGCCGGTGCTGCTCACACTGGTCGAGCGGGGGTGGCACCGATCCCTTGACCCAGGACGTGTGGTCGTCCACGATGTTGATGGTGACGTTCGGGTGCCAGTGCGACAGGATCTCCACCGGCCCATAGTCCTCCGCTCGCTACGGTAGCAGCAACAGCAGCAAGTGGCAGTAGCAACAGGAGTAGCAGCAACAGCAGCAAAAGTAGTAGCAGCAACAGTATTAGCAGCAGCAGTAGTAGTAGCAGCAACAGCAGCAGTGGTAGCAGCAGTGACATCAGCAAGTCGTAGCAGCAACAGCAGCAACAGTAGTAGCAGCAACAGCAGCAGGACCAGCAGCAATAGTAGCAGCGAGAGCAGCAGTGGCGGTAGCAGCAGCAGCAACAACATAAGCAACGGCATAACCATCATCGTCATCATCACTATCGTCGCCATCGTCAACAACATCTCTCATCAGCAGTTTTAGCGGCACCACCATGAGCTGCAGCAGCAGCTGCAGTGGCGGCAGAATGATTCAACCCGGTCACCAATGACTGCACAAAAGAACCCATGAGGCTTGCTTGTGGTTCTGCACTAAGTTGGCTTGACTCCAGCTCTGCAGGGTCCGCACAGTGAGGGTGCCACTGCAGCTGCCCATTCACTATTTTAAAAGGGGGCAACACTCGGTGGTTGTGCAGCGCCGTGCCGAGCTGCCCGCGCCTCGCATCAAGAAGATGCTGGGTAGAGGCCGACCGAAATTCGGTTTTGGTTTCAGCACCGAAAGTTGGCAAATGGCCTCTTTCGGCATACTCTCGGTTTCGGCCGAAAGTTAATTTTTAACTTTCGGTCTGGTTTCGGTTTCGGCCGAAACTGATATTGACTTTTGGTCGTCATTCGTCAACCGAAGATCTATTTCTAGAATATAACGCTAGTGCTAAGTCTATCACTCTGCCTATCGGCCAGTCAGCCGGCGCTCAGCAATCCTAGGCGATAGGCTGCATACACACACACACGTCAGCAGCAGCAGCAGCTTGGGAGCGAGGTTACAACCGCAACCATGGTCTGCTAATGAATATACGACCGGTCAACAGACGGCAGCCTGCATCTCCATCCGTGGGTGGAGTCTCTTTGGCGGGACGACAACAAAGTGCCTCTGTTGTCTGTTCCCAGCCGCCTGCCCGCCTTGGCGTATGTGTTGCGTTCGCTTCAGTCTACACGCGTGTTGATGTGTTGCGTTCGCTTCAGTCTACACGAGTGTTGATGTGTTGCGTTCGCTTCAGGCTACACGCGTGTTGATGTGTTGCGTTCGCTTCAGTCTACACGCGTGTTGATGTGTTGCGTTCGCTTCAGTCTACACGCGTGTTGATACCGAGATTCGAAGTGTGACAATTAGAGGCCGACCGAAATTCGGTTTCGGCGCCGAAAGTTGGCAGATGGCCTCTTTTAGGCATAGCTTCTGTTTCGGCCGAAGCCAAAAAGTTAACTTTCGGTTTACTTTTGGTTTCGGACGAAAGTAAATTTGTAACTTTTGGTCTGGTTTCGTTTTTGGCCGAAACCAGAAATTCAGTTTCGGTCGGCCTCGAGCGCTGGGTTTGATTCCCGACTCGAGCGCCATTCTGCGTGAAGTCTGTATGCTCTACCCCAAGTTCTGCAGAGTGTGTGCAGTTTGTATGTCCTCTCTCTTCTCCGCAGAGTGTGTGAGTGCGAGCGATTGCATGCGAGAGGGTGTGAAGCAGCAACGTTACCCCCTAACTGGGCGGTGGTGGGGGTGGCTATCCACGTGGCCTGTAACCCAGCGCGCTGTGGAGCAGCAGCGAGGGTTGGTGTATCACACAGAGATGTTGCGAAACTCTCTTTCCGTGGGTGACGAAGAGGAAGAAGTCTTACACCGGCTTTGCCAGGAGAAGGCATTCCAGCAAAAAAATGGACTCCACCTGTTTCATCTGTGTGGGATAGAGTGTTCCCCCCTCGCATGCGTGGGTTGTCGCCGTATGCTCTGGTTTCCTCGCGCATGTAAACGCTCGTTAATTGGTGGATAACACCTTCATATATAGAGGACCGCAGAGCCTGAGCAATCGTTGGCACCGGCTCATCACGTGGCCGCCTTCCCCCCTCGCACCTCTAAGTCTTCAAGAGAGAGAGGGAGAGAAGAACCGTGCGGTGGCGGCAACGCAGCGCCACTAGCCGAAATCGGTATCATCGTCGCAAACACGCGGCAGGAACCTCCTGCACAGGGAGTCATGAGGCTCAGCGAGGCGTTGCTGGGCGAAGAGGAGGAGTGACGGTGAGGGCGGCGCGAGGGCCGGAGAGCGGTGCCCCCCACCTTGATCATCTCGGGGCTGGCCTCCGTCTCGCCCGTCAGCAGGTTCTTCGTCTTGAGGAAGCGACGCTTCTTGTACTTGTTCAGCACTGCGCACGCGACGTCACACGTGGTGTCGTCACACGTGGTGTCGTCACACGCGGCATCGTCACACACACCGTCGCACTGCACACGCTAAACACATGTCGTCACACACGGCGTCACACTGCACACGATAAACACATGCGGTCACACACGGCGTCACATTGCACACGCTAAACGCATACCGTCACACGATAACACACATGGCGTCACACACGGCGTCGCAATGCACACACTAAAGACATGGCGTCACACACGGCGTCACACTGCACACGCTAAACACATGGGGTCACACACGGCGTCACACTGCACACGATAACACACATGGGGTCACACACGGCGTCACAATGCACACACTAAAGACATGGGGTCACACACGTCATCACACACGGCGTCACATTCCACACGCTAAACATGCGGCATCACACACAGTGTCACAGCACACACAGCATCACAAATAGCGCACGCACACAGTGTGTCACACACAGCACATACAGCAAACACAGCGTCACATACTGTCACACACCTTACTGTGTCACACAGCATAATGCGTGACGCAGAGCAAACACTCTAGACTCAGCCGTAAATGAGTAACTGGTGCGATGTGTCAAATATGACCAATGGGGAGAGAAAGGGAGCTTGGGAGTGGTTCGGACCACCCACTCCTTCGTGTGCAGTGCGGGCCTTCATAGGTGTCCGCAAACAGCACTTGCCCCAAAAGTCTGTTCAGGCTACCCGGGGGATCTTTGTGTTTGTCTGTCTCGTACGTACTGCGGGAGATGTGCGTGGTGGCGAGGCGCCGGTACTCCTCCTTGCGCGCGGGGTCGGGGTGGTGACCGCTCTTGGTGAAGAAGATGTGGATGTAGAGGGAGCCGTTGTTCTGTACGTTCTGTACAGCGCACCCACCACCACGATCACAACTACCACCGCAACCACCACCAACACCACCACAATCACAACTACAACCACCACCATCGCGATCTATCACCACAACCACCACCACTGTGATCAAAACTACCACCACAACCACCACGATCACAGTATTACCACTATCACCACAACTACCAATACCACCACAATAAAAATATCACCAACTACCACCGATACCAAGTTCCGCTCTCACCATTAGCAGCAATACCATCACGCCCACCGCTATCACTGTGAACACCACAACCACCGTTCTCACTGCCGTCACCACAACCGCCGCTACCTCCACAACGTGAACGAGGGGGTGAGTGGGCGGGCGAGTGAGTGAGCGGATATGTGAGCGGGAGTGGGCGAGTATATGGGTGAGCAGGCGGGCGAGTGAAGGAGTGAGCGGGCGGGCAAGTGGACGGTTATGAGTGGGCGACCAAGCGAGCGAGCGGGCGGGCGGGCCGGCGAGCGCGGTGGTGAGAGCGTGCCTCCGAGATGTCGATCTCGTGGGAGCTGGAGAAGGAGCCGTCCCCGTTGGGCCCCGAGGCCCAGTCCCCATAGCCAAGGTCCAGCAACTCCCACACGAGCACCGAGCTGTCGTTAAACTGCGTGAACAGCTCCTGCTCCGACACGTACACGCGCATGTCCTGCACGCACGGAGGCACACGTCGCAACGTCACGCGGCCACCATCGCGCACACACACAGGTACATGCAGGTGTCCTGCACACACGAGCGTATTCAACACGCGCGCGCGTGGCAACATCACGCAATCACCATCATGCGCACGCACACGCGTGTCTAGCGTACAACACACACCGCTCCATCGGTTCGCTGTCGTCAGAGGGCGGAGAGTCAGTCGACCATTGTCTAGAGCAGTGGTTCTTAACTTTGGGTGCATTTAAGAAAACCAATGGGATACAGGCTGCAGTCAAGGTTAAGAACCACTGGTCTAGAGAGACACGGAGTCTGCCATCCATCCCGTCTGGAAAAAGGTGGGGGCGAGGCCATGACTGCACATAGGGGAGGGGGCACGTGGGAGGAGGGGGGGGGCTCTATGTGTGTGCGCGTGTCCGCACCATGAGTTGAGAGCACCGATACATTGGTTAGCGCACTGTGCTACGAACTCGTCGAGTCTATGTTCGATTCCCACTCGTGGTAAACATGGCGGTGGCGAATATCCGAATTGCTCCTGGACCTCCTCGAGGTTGACATCAGCCTTAAACAAGTCCCCGGTGCGGTGCGTAAATATCAGCACTGGGGAAGGCAAAGGCGGCCGGGCACGCACGCCACCCCCTCGCAGATGGGTGCGCTTTGCCCCGGCGGCGTGCGCGGGCTACCCGTGGA
This sequence comes from Petromyzon marinus, assembly GCF_048934315.1. Taxonomy (NCBI): domain Eukaryota; kingdom Metazoa; phylum Chordata; class Hyperoartia; order Petromyzontiformes; family Petromyzontidae; genus Petromyzon; species Petromyzon marinus. The sequence continues at coordinate 3,401,827 of NC_133719.1, forward strand.
GACCCTTTGTCTGTGTGTGTCGCATACCATAAGCGTGTCCTTGGGAAAGAGGTTGCGGCTGGGCGGTCGCATCACAGCCGCCTCCCCAGGTGCAGCCCCCTCCTGCGGCGCCGATCCCCGGCGGAACCAACTGCTGATCACCCAGATGATGAAGATTCTGACAGAGCGGCAGCAGCAACAGCAGCAACAGCAGCAGCATTGGTTACAAGATGTGCGCTCTGCATCAGATAGGTCACCGAGTATTCTTATTAAAAACACGTAATCACGCCGCACTCGTCGCCGTGGCTGCGCCTCAGCGCGTTCACAGCGCGGACGGGAGAGAGCGCGTGCCCGTGGGGCGACTGGGCGGGCAAGCTGACCACCCTGGCAGAGGCTGGGGGATCATGGGGTGGGGGGGAAGCAACAGTGGGGGGGGGGGGGCACAGCTATGGAAAGGGAGGGCGATCCGCGAGGCCTACCGGAAGAGCACGCCCTTGATGACCTGCCACGCATTGGGCTGCTGCTGCGGTGGTGGCGGCTGCTGCTGGTTGTTGCTGTCGTTCGCCGCCGGTTCCACGGCGCCGTCGGCCTGGCCGTCCACCAGCGCGACCTGCGTGCGTTCACACGGCACCGGCTCGGTCTTAATCCTCCTCGTCGTCATCGTCAGCATCACCGTCGCCAGCATCGTCCACGCTCGCAGAACATGTCCAAGTCGGAGTGATTTCCCACTACTCAAATGAGCCACATCGAGGCGGTGATACTCATGTCCCGTTTACAGGCCTGCGGGGACAGTGATGGGAAATTACACATTCCTATGGCACGTGCGGGTATTTTTGTTACATTTTTTAACAACTTTGCTGAGCAAAGGTCCAAAAGCCCAAAACGTCAAGCAGCCGGCATGCTTTTGAAATTGAGCAAGGTTATTGTTGTTGTTATGAGAGCTTGTGGGAAAACAAGACGATGATGTGAGCAGTGCTAGGATAGAAGAAGGACGAGCAGCGAGGTGACCTGTAGTGTGGCTAGTGGGTGAGTGAATGAGCGAGTGGGTGAGCGAGCGAGCGGGTGAGCGAGCGGGCGGATGGGCGAGTTAGCTCGTGTCGAGCAAATTACCGAAGAAGTGAGCAAATTAGTGACCAAGTGAATGAGTGGGCAGATCAGAACTGCCTCACACGCGCACACACTAACATGCACATAAACACACAAACAAATATTCGGATTATAAGATGCACAAGGACATCTTTATTATATAGAGGGGGCAAAAGTGTGCCTCAAAATCCGGAGAAGGCGGTTTTGCCATGGCACCACCACTGGGTGTGCAACAGCGGTGTTGAAACGGTTCGAGCACTGCGCTTCGAGCCCAGCGATCCAAGTTCGATTCCCGGCCCTGTTCAGATGGCGGTACAACAACGGACTGGCCCCATCTGTGTGCAGCGTTCATGGTCACCCACTGTATGGGTCTTCTCCATACAAGACACCTGCCACGGTGGGGAAATCGTTCGCGGCACGCTGTGACTTTCAGCAATCGCCGGTTCGATTCCATCTCTCGGCGTGGCGGTGGAAACGATGGCACGGGTTAGTGAGCTTCTACCCCACCACCTCTGTCCGCCCAGCAGCGTGAACGGGTTTCACCGCGGTCAGTTCATCGTCCGGTTGCTTGTGGTAGGGTCAAGTTTTAGGTTACGCCCACCTCTTCCGACGTGCCTGGGTCAACGTGCAAGAGTAAGGCCAAATGCCCTCGACAGCCTGCTCTCGCGGAGAGCCTCTTCTGCCCGCAGTGGTGCGAGTAGAAATTGCAGGGCTGCACATTTGGCTGGCGTTCCCGCTCACGCGAGGCCAATCATCAAGAGCACAGAGCTTGAGCCAACGAAAATAACTCGACACCCACAGTTCCTCGAACACTCAACTCGCCGCACCGTACACGCGCAGTCACGCGCACGAGTAGATCCGGGGAGAGATAATGAGATCACGAAGACACCCACCCCCCATCCCAACCTCCACTCAAAGCGAGTGGCACATTCCGTAAAGGGGGACATCGCCGGTGCTAACGCAGGACTCGTTCCATCCTGTGCGGCAGTGGGGGCGGCGGTGGGGTGGCGGCGGGGCGGCGAGAGGAGTTCGACAGCTGCTGTTGCTGGGGTGTCTGGGTCTGGCCCGGCTCAGTCCGGCCCAGGAATGGACGTTCGCATAGGAACCAGAGAGAACCGCACCGCCACTCGGAGACGACCGCCGAGAACACGTCTCGCTCACCACAGCAGCATGCGCGCACGTACACGCGTACATCTGCATGCCGGGTGGCCTCCACTGACATCAAGTCGTCCGCTTCAAGGCAGGTCCCTTGGCTCGAGCTCTCTCCATCCTGTCCGCCCCCCCTCTCTCCCTTCGTGTCGTCGAGCAGCGTCCGTCATGCCGTGCGGGGAGGCCTACCTCTCAGTGTCTTTCCCAACATCCCAGAACAACGCTTCCGCCGGAAGTCTCGTCACCAAGCTCTGAACCGCTCAGAATGTGGCGGGTGTGCGCAAAGATTCGCGTCCCGTTCCTTTGCCATTCCGATGACGTACGCGCTCATGCTTACCAGATGCGTGCGTCACCGTTTTTTCTCCCGATTCCGTTCCGATGACGTGCGTGCGCATCATCAAAAAACAAAACCCGGAAGAAAAACTTAAATAGATCACTTTATCGGTACCGAGGTTCCCACAAAGGCCACGCGGCAGGGCGCGAGTGGCAGTGTTAGCGCCGGCTACCGTAGGGCGCGGCGGTCATGTCGCTACGGTTCTCTGCGGCGAGTGACGCTTGGGATGTCAACGATGCATTCGGGTCTACGTGCGTGTCAAACCATTGTACAAATAACCAATATCAACTATATATATAAAAAATCATTAATTACCATTACATTTAAACCCCACGTGCATTATTCTGTGGGGCTATTTCATGGAAAGCAGAGCACCGTGCGGAAAATCCAATATTGTACTGTACTCTGCTCCCACACTTATGCTCCCTGCTTCAGCAAAACTGCACTGACAAGAGTGATGCGTGGTCAAGGGACCACCACGGCCCGCACGGTGTGGCGAGGCCCTCATCCAGCAGCGGAGGGACTAAGGGCCATGCGGCGTGTACTGTTATTGTTATTCTGGTGATTGTCACTTTCTGCCCGAGGTTGCCTCATTCGTGGAACTGCCGAACAGTGACGCTCGCTGCCAACCTCTCCCTTGTCATCTCACTCCACTCCACTCTCTCCTACTTCTCCCTTGTCATCTCACTCCACTCCACGCTCTCCTACTTCTTCCTTCTCATCTCACTCCACTCCGCTCTCTCCTACTTCTTCCTTCTCATCTCACTCCACTCCACTCTCTCCTACTTCTTCCTTCTCATCTCACTCCACTCCACTCTCTCCTACTTCTCCCTTGTCATCTCACTCCACTCCACTCTCTCCTACTTCTTCCTTCTCATCTCACTCCACTCCGCTCTCTCCTACCTCTTCCTTCTCATCTCACTCCACTCCACTCTCTCCTACTTCTTCCTTCTCATCTCACTCCACTCCGCTCTCTCCTACTTCTTCCTTCTCATCTCACTCCACTCCACTCTCTCCTACTTCTTCCTTCTCATCTCACTCCACTCCACTCTCTCCTACTTCTTCCTTCTCATCTCACTCCACTCCGCTCATTGCACTCTCCTACCTCTCCCCTCCCATCTCACGACTCCCCTCCACGCACTCTCTTACCTCTCCTCATCTCAATTTACTCCCCTCTACACACTTTCCTACGTCTCCCCTCTCATCTCACTATTTCCCCTCCGACACCCTCTCCAACCTCTCCCCTCTCATCTCACTCTACTTCACTAAACCCCACACTCTCTGCTCCACAAACCAAGGCTTTCTCTGTCGAATCCCCCTGTCAACCTTCGCTCAGTGGGACATCACCGATTCTACTCCGCTACCCCCAGGGTCTGGAACTCCTTTCCCCCAGCCAGTCCGTGCCGATGGCTCCCTGGCCCTGCTCAAGTCCAGGCTCAAGACCTTCCACCGCCTCTCTCTGCCTGTAAAATAAACGTACCCCCACTCCCCACCCCACCCCCCCCCGTTTCTGCACAGCGCCTTGAAACGCAGCCGTATTCCGACGCTCCATCAATCCCCAATGCAAATTGTGACGTACGACGGGCGCTCAGCGCAGCTGTAACCGTGGGCGTGATCCCTGCGGGAGTGTGGGTGTTCTATTTTCAGCTCTCTCATTTTCTGAGCCACAGGTGGCATGGATATATATGTTTTAACACAGTTGCTGAGCACAGGCCCAAAGGGTCAACATGTCGCGAGACCAGCGACTAACTGCGCTATCAAAGTTGTAGTCTATAACACGCGTTTTTCTTTTTATTGAACGAGGTCGTCATTATTATTATAAGGATTTGGAAAAGAGACAATGGGAGGGTATGAAGACACGGAAGCGCGTATCCATGAACAACCGCCCTCTTTATCCAATCGGATTCACACGACAGAGCGAGTGGGAACCGTGGAGGACACGTTAACGCAACCTTTACTTGTGCCCGCTCACCATCGCCAGCAGGATCAGCTACACAACATCGCCTGCTGCCCTGTGCACACCAAGCCGCCTCTGCTTTCGGTCATCCAACGGATCTCCCTACGCTGGTCACCCCGCACGGCAGCAGGAGCACCACTCAACCTCCTCCTCCTCTTTACGTCGAGGGCCAGGAGCATGGTCACTGCTGGGCGTCGTTTCTCCGTCTGGAACGCGGCCATCATCATCGCCACCACCGTAATCATCGTTGTCGTCCCGCTGCTGCTGCTGCTGCTGCGCATTCAGAGCAGCAGCAGCAAAGTTCAATCCGCACCGACTTCTTAAGAGACACTGAAAAGGCCTCACCCTCTCTCGCCTGGCTTTCAAGCGACGCCGAGCTCAGCTCCGTATCTTTTGCCTATCTTTTACATCTGTGAAATACCGTGAACGTTACGACTTGCATTATTGATATCTCTTGCAATTACAGTAAGTGCATACGACATGTGCAGTACGAGCATTTTTTTTATTAAAACATTCTAAACATTAAAAAAAAGAATCTACAAGCTTTTGTCAGTTCATTTTTGGATAAAGCACTCCCAATGCCATGTTGGTCATGGAATTGGGAGCACAGAAGTACGGTACAACAAATCTTGTTACACCGGCATCTGCTGTCCGATATGTCCCACCACAAGCCCTATGGTCAACGCCTGCTGAAGCACTGTTATCCAGGCTCAACCTGCTTAGCCTCTGAGCTCTGATGTGATCAGGCGCGTTCTAGGTCATTTGGTCATAATCCGATGGAGCTGAACTCCTTAAGAAAACATCTACAGCCTCCTTGATCGATCTACTGCTGGACTAAAGGCCTTCCCGTGGCGTGTGGTTATGGTGGTGGTTACGAGGATGAATATAAACTATGAGACTATAAACTATTTTTATTTTTTTCCAGGTAAGGCCCACTATTCAGCTACGTAGCTCTTTTTCAGAAGCGACCTGTCTTTTCACATATTCTAAACGCACGTTTATGAATGTGGAGGGAAAAACCAGAGGACCCGGAGTAAAATCCACACGACCATTGGGTGAGAGAGACATGCAAACTTCAAATACACAACAGGCATCAGAGTGGGGATCAAAACCCACAACCTTCTACATACCAGGCGAGGTCGCTAACATCTCCTAGCCGCCGTGGCGCCCACGCTGGCCGGCGCGGGTCGGTACAGATGGGGTTCGCTCGCCCGCCGATCTGGCTCACCCGGCTACACCGTGCGCCGAGCGACCTCAAGAATTACAAAAAAAAAAAACTTGCGACGCAACCCCGGCCGAGCGAGACGCAGCCAGAACCCCCGGACTGTGAGGCGTGCGCGCGAGCGTGCGAGATCGGTCGCACGTGCAAAGCCACACCGGTTCCCGGCAACGGAAGCCAAAATCGGTTCAGAAGCGGCGACGGGCAGGACGGTTGTTACCGAACACGCCACCATCCCCGGCGTCTCTCAGCCTTTGCCACGAATAAAGGGGGGGGGGGTGCTGTGTTGCAAGAGCCCGTTGAGGTCACCGCACCACAAGGCGGCCGAGTGGCTCAGAGGTCAGAGCGCTGAACCGGCACCGCTGAGAGATCCTGGGTTTGAATCAGGGTTTCAGCTACCACCTGTGATTAAACATGGTTCTCAAGTGCAGTGAATTTATGGTCTCAGCCCAGTCATTTTTTATTTGGTTCTGCCCTTCATTATAAATCAGCTCTGAGAAAAAAAAAATCAGTTTGTCATGAATGTGTGTAGAACTTCTTTCGCACAGTACGTAGCCAACCGTGCTAATCGGAGGTGCGGTGAACCTCAATATCATGTGCAAAGTGAGTGAGATTGTGCTGCTCTCTACTGCGTAGATCACAGGTCACTTCAAGAGATCTCGGAGGTACAGTGAGAGAAAAAAGTATTTGATCCCCTGCTGATTTTGTACGTTTGCCCACTGACAAAGAAATGATCAGTCTATCATTTTAATGGTATGTTTATTTGAACAGTGAGAGACAGAATAACAACAAAATCCAGAAAAACGCATGTCAAAAATGTTATAAATTGATTTGCATTTTAATGAGGGAAATAAGTATTTGACCCCTCTGCAAAACATGACTTGGTACTTGGTGGCAAAACCCTTGTTGGCAATCACAAAGGTCAGACGTTTCTTGTAGTTGGCCACCAGGTTTGTACACATCTCAGGAGGGATTTTGTCCCGCTCCTCTTTGCAGATCTTCCCTAAGTCATTAAGGTTTCGAGGCTGACGTTTGGCAACTCGAACCTTCAGCTCCCTCTACAGATTTTCTATGGGATTAAGGTCTGGAGACTGGCTAGGCCACTCCCGGACCTTAATGTGCTTGTTCTTGAGCCACTCCTTTGTTGCCTTGGCCGTGTGTTTTTGGTCATTGTCATGCTGGAATACCCATCCACGACCCATTTTCAATGCCCTGGCTGAGGGAAGGTTCTCACCCAAGATTTGATGGTACATTGCCCCGTCCATCGTCCCTTTGATGTGGTGAAGTTGTGCTGTCCCCTTAGCAGAAAAACACCCCCCAAAGCATAATGTTTCCACCTCCATGTTTGATGGTGGGGATGGTGTTCTTGGGGTCATAGGCAGCATTCCTCCTCCTCCAAACACGGCGAGTTGAGTTGATGCCAAAGAGCTCCATTTTGGTCTCATCTGACCACAACACTTTCACCCAGTTGTCCTCTGAATCATTCAGATGTTCATTGGCAAACTTCAGACGGGCATGTATATGTGCTTTCGTGAGCAGGGGGACCGTGCGGGCTCTGCAGGATTTCAGTCCTTCACGGCGTAGTGTGTTACCAATTGTTTTCTTGGTGACTATGGTCCCAGCTGCCTTGAGATCATTGACAAAATCCTCCCGTGTAGTTCTGGGCTGATTCCTCACCGTTCTCATGATCATTGCAACTCCACGAGGTGAGATCTTGCATGGAGCCCCAGGCCGAGGGAGATTGACAGTTCTTTTGTGTTTCTACTATTTGCGAATAATCGCACCAACTGTTGTCACCTTCTCACCAAGCTGCTTGGCAATGGTCTTGTTGCCCATTCCAGCCTTGTGTAGGTCTACAATCTTGTCCCTGACATCCTTGGAGAGCTCTTTGGTCTTGGCCATGGTGGAGAGTTTGGAATCTGATTGATTGATTGCTTCTGTGGACAGGTGTCTTTTATACAGGTAACGAGCTGAGATTAGGAGCACTCCCTTTAAGAGTGTGCAAATCAATTTATAACATTTTTGACATGCGTTTTTCTGGATTTTTTGTTGTTATTCTGTCACTCACTGTTCAAATAAACCTACCATTTAAATTATAGACTGATCATTTCTTTGTCAGTGGGCAAACGTACAAAATCAGCAGGGGATCAAATACTTTTTCCCCTCTGTAGCTCTGTGAGGTCCGCTTTCCTTGCACTGCTCTCTTAACATGTTATAATAGCATGTGCTGCAACACACGTAATCACGTGCACCCGGACACGAGCCCGTGCTACGTGTCCCCATGTGCCGACCAAGCTGCCAGGGAGACACAAGACACTTGCTGGGGACCGTCAGACGTGTTCGTGACGCGGTGCAGCGCCGGCACACCGTGTGCCTCCCGTTGTGACCCGGCACGTGGTGACGTAGCGTGCGACACCGTATGTACATCGCGGAAACACCGTGGAGACACTGGAAATACCAATGGCAGTAGAGACACCATGGAGACACCATTGATCACAGAGAGACACCATGGAGACGTAGCGGAGGCACTGGAGACACCGTGGAGACAATGTAAAATCACATGCAGACGTCATGGAAACACACCATGGGTGCACTATAGACATTATGCAGATAGCAGACACCATGGAGACACCGTAGATCACATGTAGACACCACGGAGATGCTACAGCCACCACGGAGACAGTAGAGACACCATAGAGACACCCGACGTTCACATGGAGACACCATGAAGACTGCAGACGCACCATGAAGACACTGAAGATCGCATGGAGACACAATTAAGACGCAATGTAGACAGCAGACACCATAGAGACACCGAAAATAACATGGAGACACCATGGAGAACATCACGGAGAGAGACAGTAGAGGCACCATGGAGACACGGAAGATCACGTTGCGAAGCCGTGGAGACACGGCGGAGACAGTGGAGTTGGGCGTGCTGTTCACGCAGGTGCCCCCGTGCCCGCGATCCGCGCGGTGCAAAGTCCACGCGGCCGTCTCGGCCTCGCTACTCGCCACCAACACCCCACACCCCGTCCCTCCGGCTTACTCGGCCTCAAACACTCACTCGCCCACAAAGCTCTCGGGCGTCACGTGGACAGGCCGAGCCTTCCGAGTTTTGTCCCCGTGGTTTAAATTTTATTCAATTTGATGGAACATCTGGCTTGCAACCACGTATGCCAGGGTGTCGCCTGACAAGCACAAAGCAAACACGTGATAGCACCACTGTGCTACCGGCGGCGGCGTAGTGGCGACAGACAAAGAATCCGTTCGTTCGAACGCCTCGCATAATAACGATAATCATTGTTAAGACGAGAGTCGCTGTTAATGATTATCTTCTTGCAATTGGTGTCACCACGAATCCATTTTAGAAATCTCACAACAGCTTTGCAATCATTAGCGCTGGAAAATGGCCCACAGAAGCGGTTATCACAGATTTGCCTCTGAGATCCCTTCAAGTGACCTCTAGTCCATCCATTAAGGGGGAGCACTCTCTCGCCCGCCCTGCCAGAGCTATGCCCGTCACCCTACAGTAAAACTCACAGGGGCTGGCTGGAATTTATAGACACACTTAAACAAATCGAGTGTAGAACTTTCATATACCTACGTGACTTTACCGAAAGAACCAAAGACTATGGATTCCTGCAGTCATGAAAGCTTCAAATCAAGGGTTTTTTTTGCACCAGTCATTGGTGACTAAGCCGAGGCCATCAATTGACAATATTTGAGGAACCTGGTTTTTAACCACAGGCGGCCGAAACGTGGATTCGAAGTCAGAAATTCGGCGACACCACCTCAGCGCTCCGACCTCCGAGCCAACCCAGGGTGGTGGGTGGCGGGGCAGGGAGCGTCGGCGTGTGGTCACAGGGCAAACGCCATCGCCCACCCACCCCACGTGCTCTACGCTCGGGGTCATTGCAGGCTGGCCTAACGTGGTGGGGGGGGGGGGGAGCACAGAAATCACAATTAATGCAATTTCAGAATCGCGTCGCAGTGTCACCAAATGCCACTGCCAGGCGCTCACAATGTTCCATCCGCGTGGGGGAGGCAAACCAGGAGCACGCACGCGCACCGAGCCTGGTGCAGGGATCTGAAAATGCGTGCCTCTTGGCGGATGGTTGCCAGAGCACTGGAGACAATGCGGCATAATTAACGAAAACGCAAGAATCCGCACGCTCCCAGTCTCGTTGAATTGTGTGGGTTGGCGATAATAATAATAATTGTTATTACCACGTTTTATTGGGCAAAGAAAAGGCGTCACTGTGTCTCAAAACTCTTTTTCAGGAGGGTCCTGCCAAGTGTCATATAGCAGGGGGAGCAAGCACTCTGTATTCTCCCAGTAATTTGTGGTTTTGATTTTTATAAGCTGGCAACATTTTCGTGCCGCGACGCTGGCACACAATGGCTTACCCCTACTTTGAATAGCCTCACGGGATCTTTAACGTCCACCGTCCACAGGACGGCAAGTGGTAGTTTTTTACTGTTCGTTACGCCCGCGGGCATTAACCGGGGCGGCCGCGGGTCTGGAACTTCGAGCCTCTGCAACGAGCGGAGAGCGAGCGAGAGATCCCTGGGCCTGCGATAGGTTTGAGCAGCAAGCAAAGCGGCACGCGGCGCTAGCGTGCGTGGGCCCACGAACGCGCCATCGGCCTTCGCGGCACCCACGTTCGCACACGCTGCGAGCGTGACGCGGCACCAGAAAAACGCCGTCTCCTACCCCCCTCCGCCCCCGCGTGCCCCTATTACATAAGGGGACAAAATGTCGTGAGCGAGTGCCTGTTAAGGCCGGCACTGGGGCGTTCATGGTCAGAACCGCCTGTGCCAGACCACCTTTATCTTAGCGTGGCTCCATGGTGATCTCACACAGCACCGGGTGTGCGAGTTGGCTTTAGTCGACCGCAGGGAAGGCGGTCCCGCCAGGTTTGAATGAACTATTGGTGAAGTGAAAATATACGTCGGCATTCTATGTGTGAACAAAAAACACCTTGATTATGCTATGAAGGAAACTCTCTGCTATGAAGAAGGGCCATTGCCTAAAACGTCACCTGGCATATACACGTTTTCCTCTTAGTCGTCTTCACGGATGTTTAGTAATTAAATAAAATATATACGTACCCCACTGCAAAAGTTTATCACATTTTTCAGGAATTATATAACTTCACTATGTGCCCATAAAAGTCTGTGACGAAATCACCCAGAATGCACCCGATCTTGTCACATCGCTTAAATCTGCACAGGGACGAGTATGGATTGCGCTAGAGAGGGTGAATAACATGCCTGACAGGTTATACGAGATGGTTGCATTGTAAGTATTTATCCACACAGGATGATGAGGCTATCATCCAGCAGTGGATTGGCAAAAACAGCTGTACTGTATGTGAATAAGTAGAGTGACAGCCGGATGTCTCTGTGGTTAGGTGCCATATGACTTGATATGCTGTTTCAAATTCAAATCCCTGTCCATGGATAGACTCGGCCCATCATCCCTCCTTGGGTGGATTAAATCAGCAGCGCTTTGCAGGAATTCAGGAGTCATGGGACTGAAAACAGATGGGCATCGCTCCACCAAACGGCCAGACTTGTGAGACCACTTCAACACGACGGTATATATACACACACACACATCCCTGATCACCACAAGCAACGATGAACACGACCTGCCCTTGCCACTGCTGCGGCTTTGGCACAAACTGGACACCCCCTGCCCATTAGGAACCGCTCAGTCACTAAACGACACGCAATAAAAAGGGCTTCCAATAGTGCCGATAGATATATCTCTCTCCCCGGCACGGTACAAAGGTTTCATACCTTTGCCGTGCCCAGCGCTAACCGCGGTCCAAAGACCCTGGATACCGCCCCACGGATGAGCGTCACTGACGGGTCTACGTGAGTGACAGGAGTCAAGTTCACTCCCCTCCGTCACTCACCCGGCCAAGCGAACGTCTATTTATTTGGGGGCAGTGAAGAGTTGCGCCGTTGCGTGCATACCGCGCTGGGTGGTCGGTGAATAATAAATAGGTCAAGGCCAGGACCTGCGACGGCCCGGTTCGCGACGTCGGACTGTGCTCGTAACTTGCAATGCTAAACGACCGGTGACCCTGGGCTGTCCCACGGCCCTGGTTGACCGGAGTCGGTCAACCAGGGCCGTTCGACAAGAGACGCCCAGAATCCCCAACGACGTCGTCGTGACGGGAGACCTTTTTTTAAAAAAAAAAAACCGGTGCAAAGAGCCCGGGGACCTGCGCTTACCACGTCGATTCCATTGCAAGGTAAGCCGGGTTTGAGGCTGTGGCCAATTGTTGTTATTACGGGTGACCGCCGTGACCAACGAGGTGTCGTGGCAGCTGCCCCGAGACTACGTCGTAGGCAGCAGAGGGCGGAGCAGCAGCATTGTTGGGACATTACTTCTATGCGCCCCGCCACCCCCACCTTCACCTGAAGACGCGTTGACCGGCGTGGTCGAGCGCAGTCCAAACATCCCACCACGATCGGGGACGTGGCGGGGGGGGTGGGGACAGACACAAAAAGGGGCCGAATATGCCTGAGGCACTGCACCACGGCTAGCCACGCAGAGCCGTGGGCTCCGTTTGCCATTGGTAACGGTGCCCGCGCGCTGTCCATTGTGACCCGGGCGACGGCAGTACAACAAGTAGGTTCTGACCCATCTGTACATGCCGCTATTTGATTGGGGTATTAGCCCCTCGCAGAGCTGCGAGTTAGGGGTGCGATTCACCTTACTCTGAAATCATCATCATCAGCAGCAGCATCCATCATCTATCCACTGCTGGATGAAGACCTCTCCAAGCCGTAGCCACCGTTCACGACCATGCGACTGAACGATGCTACGCTTTTCAGTGCAAGTTTAGGGAAATCGCTCGGTCTGGCATTGACAAATCCATGGTCAATCCCGGAAAGCTGGATTGATCGTGACTTGTCAGTGACAGACTAAGCCCCGGATCAATCCAGCAGTGGATTGATCATGACCGATTTCCAACGACAGACTAAGCCACGAGTCCACTGCTGGATGGAGGCCTCCCTTTAAGCCGTTGCCATCCACCACAATGCCGCACGCATCCCAAACAAATCCCAAACATCACCCCCCCCCATTCACGTCACCATCACGCCATGCTCACTCCACTGCTGGGTCACGGCCGATCGCGTCAATGGCAGACTTCAACCGTGATCAGGACAAGCGTTAATGGGGGGGGGGGGAATCCCTTAGTCTCGCCACCGGCCACGATCACCGCTGGCCGAGGGCCGATAACCCCACTCGCACAGACGGCAGTCCCCGTGAACCCACTTCAAAGCGCTTTCGCGTGACGAGAGAGGCCGGCCCCCATGATGAGGCCGCATTGTCTAGGCCCGAGCAACGGGGGGGGGGGAGCCGCCCTGGCAAGAGAGCCAGACGGAGCCGTGGCGGGAGCCGGGGCTGCGGGGAGCTGGAGCCGCACGCTGCCGGGAGCCGCCCGCTGCCGGGAGCCGACCTACCTCCCCATTGCGCAGCGCCACGCGAGGATGATCCTCAGTAGCCGAATCCTCGCCTTCTCCCTGCGCCGACATCTTGGACTGGGAGGGGGGCGGGGCAGGGAAAGACCGGGGGAGGGGGTGCGGGGGCTTACAAGCGGGCGAGGGGCGGGGCCACGGGGCCTTATATGGGTCGTGGGAGGGGCTATACGGCGAGGGGAGGGGTCACGTCGCCTATTATGGGCAATAGGAGGGGCTATATGGCGAGGGGAGGGGTCACGTAGGATAATATGGGCAGTGGGAGAGGCTATATGGCGAAGGAAGGGGTCACGCCGCCTATTATGGGCAGTGGGAGGGGCTATATGGCGAGGGGAGGGGTCACGTCGGCTTATATGGGCCATGGGAGGGGCTATGTAGGAAGAGGAGGAGTCACATCACCTAATATGGGTTGTGGGAAAGGAGCTAAATTGCGAGAGGCGGGGTAACATTGCCTTATATGGGCCTTGGGAGGGACTATATGACGAGGGGCGGGGTGCGCATCGTCTTGTGTGGGCTGTGCAGTATGGCGAGGGGGGAGCTGTTACCTTCTATGAGCTGGAGGCGGAGACTATTGCACCTGATACGGGCTGAAGGCGGGATGATTGTCACCTTATTTGGGCTAGAGGGAAGGGCTACGTTACCTTATGCGGGATAGAACCAGGCAGGGGCTGTCACCTTCAGAATATTTATTTATACTGGAGGAATCCGATGAGCGATAACGCTCTTTTTGCACAGATATCCAGCAGGGGCGGGTTTACGATACAATATATGGGATTTCCGGCGGAGCTATGTGGCGAGCGGCGTGGTTACGAAGTGGGAGCGTGGCTCCTACGAATTGGGATATTTGGATCGTCTCCAGCAGTATGGACGGATGGCCCACTACGCATGACAGGTCATATCGGCGATTGCATTCCTGTTCAACACGTCGTAGGCTTTCGCGACCAATGTTATCCAGCACCCGACACAGAAGATTAATACCTACTATAATCACCCAGGAATGTCTGTCCTTAACGCTCGTGACGTCACTCCACATCGACCAGCCCCCCTCATTAATATTCATGACAAGGCAGTAGGAGTCAACATTGGGGGGGACCAAGTCTTCCAGGGGGTCTGGGGGTCCCCCCCACCCCAGAAAAAAATCTAAATCTGAAAACTAATTTCCTGCCTAAAATATTAAAAATTTCACTAACACATCGGATGGACTTTTAATTATTTTTTTACAATAATGTCTAATAGTGCATTGTATTACATTGCTCTGTTTTTATTGTTTTTATCTTGTATTGTTTCATTGTATGTAATGGCAGAGATTAGGGATTAATAAAGTACAACCATAACTACAATCATATAAACAGAAATCTATTTTATCGCAATATATTGGGGGGGGGCATTTTAAGCATATTTGAATATTGGGGGGGATGTGTGTCCCCCAATATATAATATAATTACGGCCTTGATTCATGAGCAGGTGACGTCCTCCAAATGGACCCCCCCCCCCCATTTTCTTTCGGTAAAGTCACGTAGATAGGTTCAAAGAAAATAACAAAAAAATAACAAAAACTACTTCCTTGAACCTATCTACGTGACTTTACCCACAGACCCAAAGAATATGAATTCCTGCAGTCACAAAAGCTTGAAGTCAAGATTTATCCCCCCCCCCCCCCCCCCATTATTATTACCTACTATAATGACCCAAGAATGTCTGTGTGCAACGCTCGTGACGTCACTCCACGTCGACCAGCCCCCCTCGTTAATAATCATGAACAGGTTACGTCCTCCACATGGACTCCCCTCATTAATAATCATGAGCAGGTGACGTCACACCGCATGGCACACCCCCTCCCACCTCATTAATAACCATGAGCAGGTGACATCACTCCACATCGAACAGCCCCCCTCAATAATCATTATAAGGTGACGTCCTCCAAATTGACACCCCCCCCATCTCCATATATATAAAAGGCAAAGTTGTGAATGTGTGTCTGTTCAAAATGTTTAGCGTACTTCCCGACATCCAACAAACTGGAAATTTGCCATGTGGGTACTTTCCAGACTGTACACCATGCAAAAATTATAAAAATAAACTTTTTTTTTAGTGGGGGGGGGGGGGGGAGCTCAATATTGCATATATTTTTTGCACGGCAAGTGAGCTGTGACGTCAAATCTGTCACGTGACCCTCGCATGTGGAAGCGTAACGCATTGTAGTTCATAGTTCATTTATTTGGTATAGCCCTGTGAGCCATTCGGCTCTTGAATCGGGTTCAACCGCAACAAACAAAAAACATGAACAAGAAAACATCTTAAAGTGATTATGTGACTGTGCAAACAGAAAATACAGGAAAAAAATATCAAAATATTCCTGAAATAGCACCGTACACCAACGCTGTGTGCAAAAATCCCAGTGGGATGCAAGTCAAATAACAACAACAACCACAAGACAACTAAGATTAAAGCCATCAGTCTAACTCCGTACTACAATTAACAAAAACATGGCCAAAACAAAAAAAAACTTTTCGAAATCACAAAAATAAAAGCCATAAATCCAATGTAACAGTGATCATAGGAACTGTAACCGAATTTTTAACAATAAACTACATAAATAAATTATAACACCAAAATCTAGAGCCATATTTTAGGCCACTGAATAGCAGTGGCAGCTAGGGTTGTACAACTCCTCTAGAGCAGTTTTGAGTGTAGTGTAGTGGTTAGCGCGCCACGCTACGAACCCGGCGACCCGAGTTCGATTCCCGCTCACGGCCACCACCGGTGACGATTATTTGAATCGGTCCTGGGCCTCCCCTAGGTCGACTCAGCCTCAAACGAGTAACTGCTGTGGTGTGTGAACATCGCCACTGGGGAGACAAAGGCGGTCGGGCGTGGTGGATCCAAGTCCCGGGCGAAGCCGGGTAGCACAGCAAAGTTCATAATTAGCGGCTGACGTCACTCCACATGGGGGGCCGAGGCGCCTCCTCCCCCCTCCTCGGCGTCAACTCACAACCCTCACTACAACGGCAGAACCCTCACGTCACGTGATCTCCGTAACGCTGTTGTTGAGACATCAACGTAAAAAGGACGTCATGATGAACAATGAAATAGCTCTGTCACCGCGCCCTTACAAATTGCACACGAATTCATGCAGTGAATATCACGTCTGATTTTCGCTTGCAAGTTTCAGAGTAAGGTTTGTCATAAACAAAATATGGTGGCTGGTTTAACGACACATTTATATTGACACCGATCTCAAAAGTAGTCCGAGCGAAACCAACATCGGACACCCGGATGTTGAATTTGGTGATGAAAATGATCAAGGGACTGTCACAAATGATCAAAGGACTGTCACAACACGTTCTACTTAGACTTTTTAATAAATGTTTTCTCCTACATCAGAGTGCAGCGCCACATTAATACAATGACCCTTGGGCTACACCCATTTAAATCCCTTTAAAACAGTCTGCCTCAGCAGCAGGCCATGCTTTCCCACCTGATGACGGACGCTTGTGTTGCGCCCGAAACGTGATTTATTTTTTATTTCATACCTACGTGACTTTACCGAAAGAACCAAAGAGTATGGATTCCTGCAGTCACGAAAACTTCAAATCAAGATAGATCATCGGTTGTATTGCAGATTGCCAATGTGGCTGGCAGGGGTGCAACACGGTGGTCAACAGATGGCACTGCAGCACAGCCACCCCACCTCACCCCCACGCCTCGATGCTCCAGCACCTCCAGCAACCCGGACCGACGACCCAACGTGGCGCCACTTCAGCACGGCGTGGGGAGGGCCCCCATCCAGCAGTGGATAGACCATGGGGTGCCTCAGCCTCGAGACACGTGGGAAACTGCACACGCCAACAGCTGATGAGCAAATGCTATCTTTGAATTGCAAGAATATATCAGTTACAATTTTCTATTTGACAAAAAATTAGTCACTCCCATCACAAAGGACTTTGAGTTGAATTGTTTATTCATATGTATAAATTGCACACATCACAATGATTACACACAGTGTATTCTGAGTGGTTGCAACAACGCACTGCAATTCAATTAAAATCGAAACATGTCAAATCGTGTAAAAATGTCGATTCTGATATATGCAGTCGGTTCAATTGTTCCCCTACAGCCACTTCAACGTCGTTATCACAACGATCTTAAAAACAATCAATTGCACGCAGGGCGCGGAGCCAGGATTTTGACTTTGGGGGGGCTGACTTCAATATTCTGAGATATCCAGTGTATGTTTTCCAATGGGCGCCACAAATGTATAAAACAATTTTTTATGGATTTGAACGCGGAGTTTATTAATAGGTTGGAGCCGCTGATGTGGCTAATAAGTTCGATAAGTTCAAAAGGCTGCCGCTCAAGCAGCCTGCAGGGCAGCACAAGGTGGCAGCCTGCAGCATTTTGCAGCAGCCGGATATCCGGTTATCCCGATTATCGACTTTCCCAAAATTTCAGGGGGGGCTAGGCCCACCCCAGCCCCCCCTGTAGCTCCGCCCCTGATTGCACGCAACCTTTTAGAAGTATAGTAGTCCCTCGGTTAACAGTGACATCGGTTAACGGTTTTTCGGTTAACGTTTCGCCTCACACAAGACCCCATGGTTTCAACTGACGTTAACATTTTGATTAACGGTATGTTCACGTTACGCACGCGGGCACCAATTTCGGCCAATTCGAGCGATCGTAAGTGGACCGAGCCATACCCTCAGCCAATCAGCGACGCCGATTTATGAGCGTTTTGAACTCGACTGCCTTTGTTTACATTGTCTTCTGTTTTGGCAGTGAAAACAGCTCTCTTGCAGATCTCAATGATTCTTACTTATTTGTTTCAACTTATCAGCGAGTTCGATTAACAGTTATTTCGGCTAACAGTAGTTTTGGTGGAACGGATTCAAACGTTGTACGCGACAGGGAACGGAGCAGGATCACATCGACCGCAGCATCACGCTGATCTCTCACAAACAAGGTGAGAGTGTTCCGGTGCCCTCTAAGGCAAGGCGGCACACCACTGCTCCAGAACCTGTTCCTTGCCCCAATGGACTGGATCCTGCAACGGAACGGTTCACAAAGGCCTGCTGAGAGCAATCTAAGGCAACGAGATGCTTACCGACCTGGATTAGGCAATGTGTGCCTTGCCAGCTGAAATGCTTGAAGGTTTACGGCTAGCACTGGAGATCATGCATAGTGAAATCCTCCCAGTTGGCCTGTAAATAAAACCAAAATATAGACCACTGATGAGCAGCCACTCGACTAGACTGAAGAGCAAATAGCGGCCAATAATGTTGAAGTATTAAAACGTTCACTTATCTCAGCTATAATTTGCAATATACTGGAAGATGCGAGGCCGAAATTAAAAGGAGAATCTCAATTACACGTGAGCATAAGAAACGGCTCGAAAGATACGTCTGGTGCTCCAACATAACAGCAACAAAGATCCGCCTCTACAACGTGCACATCCTTCCCATACTGCTGTATGGCTCAGAAACGCAGTCAACGACAGTGTCACTCAGCTGGAAGCTGGACACCTGCGACCGGCGGTGCCCGTGACGGATTCTCCACGTTCACTTCGGCGAGCACATCACCAACACCAAGGCCCAGGCCCGCCTTCAGACAGGGGTGCCCCCTGGTGTGCCGACAGTCAAGAGCCAGACGACTTTGGTTTGACGGACACGTTGTCCGGGCAGACACCTCAGCAGATCGCACTAGAGCCCTGCGCGTGACAATCGACGGCCCACCACGGGATTGGAGACGAACCCGGCACAGGCCATGGCTGACACGGACACGTACGATCGAGGCTGATCTTCACCACCATTGCCTTGGCCTGGATACAGTGTGGCGGCGAGCACAGGATAGCATCGCCTGGCGGCGTCTCATGAAGATCGCTACGCCCAGAGGGGTTTGCGTCTCATGAGGATGATGGTGACGTGACCGTGCATTTAATTGCGAGGCAAATTGTTCATACGCCTTGCGCCCACAACTAACACATAGGCATCGCTCTATTTGACCCCATAAACAAATCGAGATAAAAAATGTGTGTAAATGCGAATTGAACGTAACGTATATCGAATTAACTGCCCAAGTTATAAGTTACGTTGTAGTGAAATTCCGCATTTTGAGTTGCCGTATAACGAGGGACGGCTTACCAAAAACAAATGACTTTGACTGAGGCAAAGGCTCTAGGAGAATCGAGATCAAAGAAAGGCATTAGCATTTTAGCTCCTGACAAAGGCAGATCCACGGTTGTGATTTCCTGTTTGGATTATGATGACGAAATCAGAGATTTACTGAACTAGGGCACTAACCTTAAAAAATAAATGAGCGGGAAGACCACCGCATCAGCCCTGGTTGTCGGCAGAAACATTTAGCACTCTGCAATAGAAGCCCGTCTGCCCATCTTGCGTGGTGACCGAGTGGAAAAGGCAGACTGGATCCGTGGAAAGGCGGACCATGGGAAACATCACAGCGATATCACGGACGAAGCTGAGGCTGGCATTCACAGCAACAATCTCCGGTGAGCCTTTGTGGCCGTCGAGTTTCGGGCGGGTAGCAAAGGCCGGCCCTCGGAGACTTACAAGAACGGTGCGCCGGCCGTCACCTGCAGCCACGACGAGCAGCCATCGCGGTCTCAAAGTCCCTGTAGCTCACGCGCCCGTCTAGGTCCCGGTCGGTCTCTCTGCAAAACACAGCGCGGGTTCAAATAGCGGCATCTTGAGTACGATCACATACCACGACGGCCGTCTCAAAGCGCTGGCCGTATTTATTTTGAAGAGAGGCAAATCAGTCATCGGCAAAGGGAAAAGAGGATGGTCTTGAGCTTAGACTTGAACAGGAAATTCAGTTAATTGATTACGTACAGAACTAAATTTTACGTAATGTGGGACCTTCTTTAGTCTAAGTGTTAGTGAATCATACACAGGAGTGTCTCTGATTTTCCACTTGCGCATGAGTTCCATCAACTAACTACACTTGAGAACCCGGTGTAATTACAGGCAGCTGCCTAGATTCAAACCTAGGACCTCAATGGTGCCAGCTCAGCATTCGGACCTCTAAATCACCCCACCACATGCAGTGAGGAATATTATTTTTCATTGTGGGCTTTTGTAATGGCAATGGAAGAGGAAGGCTCACCGGAACGTCTCAAGGATGGTTTGCCCCGAGAGGTGTGGGGCGACGAGAGAGAAGGCCTTCCTGAAGTCCTCCACCGTCAAAAATCCACGGCCTGACACACGACAGCACAGCAATCTCTCAGAGCTGAACACACACAGCTCTGCGAACGCAACCGAGGTTCTTTATCTTTCGTAGTAGAGACCAAAAGGCTCGCACAGAGACCTATTTAGAGATATTCTGACTGAAGTGATGGAAGTGGGCAGTGGCGAGACTGTGTGGTACATAGTTTGAGATTGATGACGTAAGTCACCAGTCACACTGTGGGATCGTTTTAATTTTCCATCGGTTAACATCCCGCCACGGTGGCGAGATGTTAACTACCTCGCTTGATCTAGAGGAGGTTGTGGGTTCGATCCCAACCCCGACACCTGCATATTTGGAGTTTGCATGTTCTCCCCGTGGTCGTGTGGATTTTTATACGGGTCCTCCGATTTTCCCCTCCACATTTAGAAACATGTTTTCTGAGTATTTGGCTGTTATACATTTTCACGTGATAAGCCACTTCATTGAGTTATCATTTGTGGCCAGGTCGCTTCTGAAAAATAACTATATATCTTAGTGGCCTCATGTGATAAAATAAAAAAGTGTTCTAGTTTACAGCTGTGACTATTGACCCTAACGCGACGCACAACAACACACTGGGCAGCCCTGTAAAAACACACACGTGTGTGTGCACCCTAAAATAGCCATGCCAGCTTACTGCAATCAACTTGCACAATAGGGATCGCTAGCCAAACGTGCCCGATGACGATGGCTTTATTGCTAAAGAATAACACTGGTGACGCAATATATTGTAATGACTTAAAACTTTCATGACCGCGGGAATTCATATTCTTCGGATCTTTCGGTAAAGTCACGTAGATAGAAAAAATGTAAGTAAATAAAAACTACGACGTTTCGATCACAACACAAGCGATTGTCATCAGGAGGAAAAAGGGGGGAAGGCCGCTGAAGGCAAGTTATTTTTAAAGGTTTAAAAATGGGCGTGGCACAAGCGTCCTGGTATCAGAACGAAGTGGGCGGGGCATAAGTACCCTGTGGTCAGGGAGCACCATGGGTGCGGTACGAGAAGTTCCAAGAAAGACACGGAAGGTGACAAGAAAGAAACATCACACCCAGTTATGACTTAAAGTGGTTGATAACGTCCTTCCAATGATTGCCGGGTTTGTACTCAAGGACGTCATCAACCACTAACTCATAACTGGTTGTGATGTTTCTTTCTTGTCACCTTCCGTGTCTTTCTTGGAACTTCTCGTACCACACCATGGTGCTCTCTGACCACTTGATACCAGGATGTTTGTGTCACGCCCATGTTTAAACCTTTAAAAATAACTTGCCTTCAGTGGCCTTGCCCCCTTTATCCTCCTGATGGCGATCGCTTGTGTTGTGATCGAAACGTCGGAGTTTTTATTTTGTATTTACTTTTACTTATTCTATCTACCAAAAGATCCAAAGAATATATTAAGTAATGCACAAACTTTACAGTTTAAGACTATTATATTTCGTCGTAACTATGGATGTGACGTGAACAAATAACTTATCTGCATCTGCTGCCAATTGACAGCCTTGGTAGGACATTCAAATGCAAACTATCGGCCAAAAGGATGTACCATCACGGAGATGGAGTGATGAAATTGGCTCGTGTACAGGAGCTGGATGGATTGTTGCTGTCTCAAGTGTTTTTTTATACCACTATATAACTATGTATTTCACATGCACCACACAGGTTGGATCATGACCTGAATTTGATATTCACGCAGGTGAATCATCACATCTCTGCATTGAAAAGCTTAAGCGCGCCTCTCATCATCATTGTCATCTGATAAGAGACCCCACAGCTCTGAACCAGAGTTGGTCGCCATGAGGACACGCCGGGCATTGTGGGTCGACGCACAGCAAGTGTCGAACGCCGTGAAGATTCGTCGAGTTTCATCATCGAAGTCCACGGACGCGAGCCTCGTGGAGACGGCTCTCCGGAACTCATCAAAAGGCATCCCTGCATGAGGAAAGACGCGCAAGGGTTATGCCATTGTTGTGTTCGTGACGACGCTGGATTTACGCGCTCTAACAAGCACCAGGTACAATCATGCTTTATAAGTGTGCGCTTACCGGGTAGATTTTTTTCCTTAACAGACGCCATCAGGTGATCCGTTTCAGTCTGCAAACAAATGATGACATATTACTGGAACCCATAGCAATTATAATTATCTCATACACACACAGGCTTTAATCCACAAGTGGCATCGCACACATACACACACAGGCTTGGTGACACAAGACAAACATCTTCTATAGCAACACAGGCTATTGGGGCAAGTTCTGAAAGTGAACACCTATTAAGTCCTGCACAGTCAACTAGGGTGTGGTGTAGCCAGCATCATGGCCAGCCACCGTTGTATCCCCAGTGCTGATATTTGGTACACTGCACCAGATACTCATTTAAGGTTAAATTGACCAAGGAGAGGTCGAGGACCAGTTCATATATTCACCACCTGATTGAACCCAGAGGGAGACTGGATCACACTTGTGGGCTGATAGACTAGAATACACACACGAACTTTGAGCCCAACGACCCAAACAGGCATGATCCTGATACTGGCAAAAAGGAATCCCATGATATCGCTGCTCACCCCGAGCTATAAATGTTCAGATGAGTGCATTGCCTTTGTACTGTTCGCCTTTTGGGCATTGTGCTCTGCTCTGACACGGGTGGTGAGAGTCGGCCATAAAGAAGGCTGCTGTGTCTGGTGTAGGCCAATCAGTTTCCAAAACAATGCATATATTACACTGGTCTACAGCCAAAATGCTTCCGAAATAAATGTAGTCCAACTTTACTAATTCTGGGTCACTGAGAATGAAAATGATGCTTAAAATTGTTGAATGGCTCTAATTTTCAAGAGATACTATTGGGTCAGTATATACGACCATTGACTTGGGAATGGTGGAGGATAAGGGAGTTATAGAGGGAAGGGATCTCAATTTAAACCAGAAATGACTAAAATACATCTTTGACTGGGTTTGGACAGTACTTGTTTTATGAGCAAAACTATGAATGAGGTAATCTGAACCTGGTTTACACCCCTCTTCTGAACAAAGTGCCCTATATCAACTCTATAAATCATACAGTGTCACTCTATTTGTCAGTGTTTGATTGTGCAAAGGGACACATTTCTGTTTAGCCAACGTGAGCAGAGTTGCCTCGCACTTGTGTGAACAAAGCAGATAACTTCTGCTATGTTTGTGGTGAAGTGACTTTGCATCACAAAAGCGCAGTATAAACATTATGATTAAGAAAGCCTAACCCCTTTATTTTGGCTGCAAAATTGGAGATCAGGACAAGATGTGGGCCCCACACACATGCTGCAACACTTGTGCAACAAATCTTTGCCAGTGGTTGAACAGGAAAAGGAAATATATGCCTTTTGCAGTGCCAATGATTTTTTAGAGAGCCAACAGATCATATCAGCGATTGTTACTTCTGTATGGCGCTTCCAGTTGAGAAAGGTGTGTCAGAAAAAAGTGGAACGTGCATTATCCAAACATTCCATCAGCTATACGCCCAGTATCCCCCAGGGAGAAGGACTGCCGGTTCCTGATGCACCAGAATCATTCTCACTTGAGTCAGACGAGGAAGAGGATGACACTTCTGGTCCTGAATCATCAAGGTCACATGACCCAAATTTTCTCCCATCCTCCTCCTCTGAACCACTCCTCATAACACAAGGTGAACTGAAAGACCTTGTCAGGGATTTGAACTACCCAAGAGTAAGGCATAGCTGTTGGGCTCCAGACTGCAGCAGTGGAATCTGCTGGCAGGCGATGTTAGGGTTTCTATGTTTCGTGCCCGTCAAAAGGATCTCGTCCCATTCTTCTTCACGAAAGGTGATCTTGAGCCTGCAACATCGATAGTGGGATGGCAGCCTGCAACATCGTTCATGATCCAGATGAGTGGAGACTGTTAATTGATTCATCAAAGATGAGTCTTTAAGCTGTTTTGCTGCATAATGGTCATGCAGTCCATATGAAGGAAACCTGTGACAACATGAAACAACTTTTGAGGTGCATAAACTATGACCAACATCAGTGGCAGCTTTGTGGCGATTTGAAGGTTGTTGCTCTCTTGCTTGGTCTGCAGACTAGATACACAACGTACTGCTGTTTTCTCTGCGAATGGGATAGTCGTGCGAGAGATTCCCACTACATCCAGATAGATTGGCCACTCCGACAGTCCTTGGAGCCTGGGAGGAATATTCAGCATGCACCACTTGTTGAATCAAGGAAGATTTTGTTACCACCCTTACACATCGAGCTGGGTCTGATGAAGAACTTTGTCAGAGTCATGGACAAAACACAAGCAGCTTTCAAGTACCTCCGTGGAAAATGTCTAAGGTTAAGTGAAGCGAAGATAAAGGAAGGTGTCTTTGTTGGTACTCAGATTCGTGAACTTCTTCGAGATGATGCATTTGACATTGTACTGCGTGGCAAGGAAAAGACGGCATGGAACGCCTTCCAGTTAGTGGCAACAGATTTTCTAGGAAACAACAAGGCAGACAACTACAGGGAGTTGGTGGAAAACCTCCTCAAGGCATACAAAAGCCTTGGTTGCAACATGTCACTAAAGATACTCTCATCTAGATTTTTTCCCACCGAATTGCGGAGCAGCGAGCGACGAGCATGGCGCGCGATTTCACCCAGGACATTGCAACAATGGAGAAACGCTATCAGGGCCAATGGAGCCCATCAATGCTTGTAGACTATTGCTGTACAGTGACAAGAGATGGTCCATTTAATGAATATAAGAGACAAGCCAAGAAGCGCCGAGGAGACACTGAATAAGGACTAAAGTATGTACTTGTATATACAAAATAGTGTTTTGCCTTTTGTTTCATAATACATTTTATGTACAGTGAGGGGAAAAAAGTATTTGATCCCCTGCTGATTTTGTACGTTTGCCCACTGACAAAGAAATGATCAGTCTATAATTTTAATGGTAGGTTTATTTGAACAGTGAGAGACAGAATAACAACAAAAAATCCAGAAAAACGCATGTCAAAAATGTTATAAATTGATTTGTATTTTAATGAGGGAAATACGTATTTGACTCCCTCTCAATCAGCAATATTTCTGGCTCCCAGGTGTCTTTTATACAGGTAACGAGCTGAGATTAGGAGCACACTCTTAAAGGGAGTGTTCCTAATCTCAGCTTGTTACCTGTATAAAAGACACCTATCCACAGAAGCAATTAATCAATCAGATTCCAAACTCTCCACCAAGGCTAAGACCAAAGAGCTCTCCAAGGATGTCAGGGACAAGATTGTAGACCTACACAAGGCTGGAATGGGCTACAAGACCATTGCCAAGCAGCTTGGTGACTTTACTGAAAGAACCAAGAATAAGGTGACAACAGTTGGTGTGATTATTCGCAAATGGAAGAAACACAAAAGAACTGTCAATCTCCCTCGGCCTGGGGCTCCATGCAAGATCTCACCTCGTGGAGTTGCAATGATCATAAGAACAGTGATGAATCAGCCCAGAACTACACGGGATGATCTTGCCAATGATCTCAAGGCAGCTAGTCACCAAGAAAACAATTGGTAACACACTACGCCATGAAGGACTGAAATCCTGCAGTGCCCGCAAGGTCCCCCTGCTCAAGAAAGCACATATACATGCCCATCTGAAGTTTGCCAATGAACATCTGAATGATTCAGAGGACAACTGGGTGAAAGTGTTGTGGTCAGATGAGACCAAAATGGAGCTCTTTGGCATCAACTCAACTCGCCGTGTTTGGAGGAGGAGGAATGCTGCCTATGACCCCAAGAACACCATCCCCACCGTCAAACATGGAGGTGGAAAGATTATGCTTTGGGGGTGTTTTTCTGCAAAGAGGACAGGACAACTTCACCGCATCAAAGGGATGATGGACGGGGCCATGTACCGTCAAATCTTGGGTGAGAACCTCCTTCCCTCAGCCAGGGCATTAAAAATGAGTCGTGGATGGGTATTCCAGCATAACAATGACCCAAAAAACACGGCCAAGGCAACAAAGGAGTGGCTCAAGAAGAAGCACATTAAGGTCCTGGAGTGGCCTAGCCAGTCTCCAGACCTTAATCCCATAGAAAATCTGTGGAGGGAGCTGAAGGTTCGAGTTGCCAAACGTCAGCCTCGAAACCTTAATGACTTGGAGAAGATCTGCAAAGAGGAGTGGGACAAAATCCCTCCTGAGATGTGTGCAAACCTGGTGGCCAACTACAAGAAACGTCTGACCTCTGTGATTGCCAACAAGGGTTTTGCCACCAAGTACTAAGCCATGTTTTGCAGAGGGGTCAAATACTTATTTCCCTCATTAAAATGCAAATCAATTTATAAAATTTTTGACATGCATTTTTCTGGATTTTTTTGTTGTTATTCGGTCTTTCACTGTTCAAATAAACCTACCATTAAACTTATAGACTGATCATTTCTTTGTCAGTGGGCAAACGTGCAAAATCAACAGGGGATCAAATACTTTTTTCCCTCACTGTATATAACCCCTATTGCTGATGTTTAAAGTGTTACACGAACAGGACACGTGACATGTTGTCATGTAAAGCAACAATAAACACATGAAAAGACCTAAGTTTACAATTTATGAGTAAAAATATCCACACACAGACGTACAATGTTAAAACTCAAATATCTTGGGAATAGTAGCCAATCAGTTTTAATTATATTTGAATTCAGCACATCAAAATCCGTAATAAACAGCACATTTCATCTCTGAAACAAGACGACGTCTAAAAAATTGTAGACCGGTATTATCAGAGCATGTTTGTTTGCATGTTCACCACAAATACGTGTGGTTCATTGCAGACTTCATTTCTTGCAAAAGGTATCTATTTAGTGTTTGAACATCTTAACACAACACCTGTTTTCTTGCCAGAAAGGGTAACACCTATTCTTATTTTTCAAACTTTGATACTGACAAAAAGGTCCCATGATATAAGCTTCATCCCACACACACACGCAAACGGGGCACCTTGGACGGCTTGTACCCACAGAGTGAGAGCACCGCCACCTTGAAGTCCTCACGGCTCAGGTATCCGTCCCCATCCAAGTCACACTCGATAAACGTCTGTTAAATAACAGCAATTCAACCATTTTACTCAGCAGATAACAAAACGCATGCGGCACACTTGTTTAGTTCGAGAGGTAATCAACCAGTGCCGATGAAGCTATCACAGCCCTTAATCACTTCCTGAACGGACCACTATAACAGGATCGTTATACGCATTCGAACATTGCTCGGCAGATGCAGCTATCTCCTACACACCATGGTGGACAATAATATCCCGAAGTGCGACTGTGGTCAGTCACCCATTACAAACCACAGAGCGACGCCACTTGTCCAAATTCTAACATTTGCCTACAGCATTTCGGAAATTCGTGAGGCTGAAGACGTTCACTAGCTCACTCACCAACGTCGACATTAAAAATGTTTTTCTCATGAACTCCCCACCATAGGGAAGAAGATTGCAGGAACCATATGGTTTTTGGTTTTCCATTGGTTGCCAATCTCTAGGTCTCTTACTACCTGTCCCAGCAATTTGCCCTCTTCCATCAGTCACACTGCAGTACTTCATTAAATCTCGAGCCATAATTGGAAGCGGTCGTTTTTTCTACTGTAATCACGCAATGTCTCGGCCAGTCATTTGAGACTGCCCTGTTGCTATTGACTCAATGAAGCCTTTGAGCCACGTAAATAACTCATTGAAACAAGTTGAAGAGAGCTCATCACGGTCCACTCAGTCAATACCACCACAGTTCACCGCTTTCGTTGCTAGATCCCTCATCATCACCAGCCATGGTTTATTCACTGGAAGGCTCTCAAAGTCATCGCCATCGCTCAGGGTCGCACGATGTAAACATTCAGCGACTGCACACGAGCGGAATTCATCGCTCCATCTCCGCGGTGTTTTCCCGACTCTTTGGGCTGCCACTCCAGTGTTGTAAGAATCAGAATATTTATCCTGGAGGAATCCTATGAGCTAAACATATATTTTTCACAGACGTCCAGTTGGGGCGGGTGAGAACGGTACAACAAACAAGACAAGAACACGATTGGCGTGCAAATGACAGGAAAGGTAAGAGAATCACCAAATAAAATGTTCGTATCGATCACCATCATATTGACAATGAAGTTAACTAAATGGGATTTTATTTCGATTTAAAGCTTTCGTGACTGCAAGGATTCATCTTCTTTGGTTCTTTCGGTAAAGTCACGTAGAATGAGAATAAAATAATAAATTAATAAAATAACACAATAAAATTATCATGACGAGACAGTCTCGTCCCTTCACCTGATGAAGGCCACTTGTGTTGTGGCCGAAACGTCGTGATAATTTTATTGTGTTATTTTATTTGATTAATTTATTATTTTATTCTCATTCTACGTGACTTTACCGAAAGAACCAAAGAAGATAAATGGGATTTGGCAGGACATGGTTGGAAGGGACGAATGACGGCGTTTCAATGTTATTTCGTGTAACCAGGTGAGAAGTCGAGATACCAAGATGACTCATTTACGAGTGACCTTAGGTCATCAGAACGACGACATTAGAACAAATCGGAACACAACAAAACAAACTTAATTTGAAGCTTTCGTGACTGCAGGAATTACACTTTGGTTCTTTCGGTAACGTCACGTATAAAGAAAATAAATTAAATAATAGAATACGACGTTTCGATTGCAACACAAGCAACCGTCATCAGGTAGAACTAAAATTGAGAGAGAGACAAAACACAGACACGGGGACACAGAGACAGACACACGCAGAGAGAGAGACAACACAGACACACAGAGAGAGACAACACAGAGACACAAGCAGAGAGAGACAACACCGACACACAGAGAGAGACAACACAGACACACAGACACAGACAACACAGACACACAAGCAGAGAGAGACACACACAGACATACAAGCAGAGAGACAACACAGACACACAGAGAGAGACACACACAGACACACAAGCAGGGAGAGACAACACAGACACACAAGCAGAGAGAGACAACACAGACACACAAGCAGGGAGAGACACACACAGACACACAAGCAGAGAGAGAAAATACAGACACACAGAGAGAGACACACACAGACACACAAGCAGAGAGAGACACACACAGACACAAGCAGGGAGAGACAACACAGACACACAAGCAGAGAGAGACAACACAGACACACAAGCAGAGAGAGACAACACAGACACACACACAGAGACAACACAGACACACAAGCAGGGAGAGACACACACAGACACACAAGCAGGGAGAGACACACACAGACACACAGGGAGAGACACACACAGACACACAAGCAGAGAGCGACAACACAGACACACAAGCAGAGAGACAACACAGACACACAGAGAGAGACAACACAGACACACAGAGAGAGACAACACAGACACACAGAGAGAGACAACACAGACACACAGAGAGAGACACACACAGACACACAAGCAGGGAGAGACAACACAGACACACAAGCAGAGAGAGACAACACAGACACACAAGCAGGGAGAGACACACACAGACACACAAGCAGAGAGAGAAAATACAGACACACAGAGAGAGACACACACAGACACACAAGCAGAGAGAGACACACACAGACACAAGCAGGGAGAGACAACACAGACACACAAGCAGAGAGAGACAACACAGACACACAAGCAGAGAGAGACAACACAGACACACACACAGAGACAACACAGACACACAAGCAGGGAGAGACACACACAGACACACAAGCAGGGAGAGACACACACAGACACACAGGGAGAGACACACACAGACACACAAGCAGAGAGCGACAACACAGACACACAAGCAGAGAGACAACACAGACACACAGAGAGAGACAACACAGACACACAGAGAGAGACAACACAGACACACAGAGAGAGACAACACAGACACACAGAGAGAGAGAGACACACACAGACACACAAGCAGGGAGAGACAACACAGACACACAAGCAGGGAGAGACACACACAGACACACAAGTAGAGAGAGACAACACAGACACACAAGCAGAGAGAGACAACACAGACACACAAGCAGAGAGAGACAACACAGACACACAGAGAGAGACACACACAGACACACAAGCAGAGAGAGACAACACAGACACACAAGCAGAGAGAGACAACACAGACACACAGAGAGAGACAACACAGACACACAAGCAGAGAGAGACAACACAGACACACAGAGAGAGACAACACAGACACACAAGCAGAGAGAGACAACACAGACACACAAGCAGGGAGAGACAACACAGACACACAGAGAGACAACACAGACACACAAGCAAAGAGGGACAACACAGACACACAAGCAGGGAGAGACAACACAGACACACAGAGAGAGAGACAACACAGAGACACACAGAGAGAGACAACACAGAGACACACAGAGAGAGACAACACAGACACACAAGCAGAGAGAGACAACACAAACACACAAGCAAAGAGAGAAAACACAGACACACAAGCAGAGAGAGAAAACACAGACACAAGCAGAGAGAGACAACACAGACACAAGCAGAGAGAGACAACACAGACACACAAGCAGGGAGAGACAACACAGAGACACAGGGAGAGACAACACAGACACACAGGGAGAGACAACACAGACACACAAGCAGAGAGAGACAACACAGACACACAAGCAGAGAGAGACAACACAGACACACAAGCAGAGAGAGACAACACAGACACACACAGAGAGACAACACAGACACACAAGCAGAGAGAGACAACACAGACACACAAGCAGAGAGAGACAACACAGACATACAGAGAGAGACAACACAGACACACAAGCAGAGAGAGACAACACAGACACAAGCAGAGAGAGACAACACAGACACACAAGCAGGGAGAGACAACACAGACACACAAGCAGAGAGAGACAACACAGACACACAAGCAGAGAGAGACAACACAGACACACAAGCAGAGAGAGACAACACAGACACACAGAGAGAGACAACACAGACACACAGAGAGAGACAACACAGACACACAAGCAGGGAGAGACAACACAGACAGAGAGAGAGAGAGACAACACAGACACACAAGCAGAGAGAGACAACAGACACACAAGCAGGGAGAGACAACACAGACCCACAAGCTGAGAGAGACAACACAGCCACACAGAGAGAGACAACACAGACAGACAAGCAGACAGAGAGACAACACAGACAGACAAGCAGAGAGAGACAACACAGAGACACAAGCAGAGAGAGACAACACAGACACACAAGCAGAGAGAGACAACACAGACACACAAGCAGAGAGAGACAACACAGAGACACAAGCAGGGAGAGACAACACAGACACACAGAGAGACAACACAGACACACAGAGAGAGACAACACAGACACACAAGCTGAGAGAGACAACACAGACACACAAGCTGAGAGAGACAACACAGACACACAGAGAGAGACAACACAGACACACACAGAGAGACAACACAGACACACAAGCAGAGAGAGACAACACAGACACACAAGCAGAGAGAGACAACACAGACACACAAGCAGGGAGAGACAACACAGACACACAAGCAGGGAGAGACAACACAGACACACAGAGAGACAACACAGACACACAAGCAAAGAGGGACAACACAGACACACAAGCAGGGAGAGACAACACAGACGCACAGAGAGAGAGAGACAACACAGAGACACACAGAGAGAGACAACACAGAGACACACAGAGAGAGACAACACAGACACACAAGCAGAGAGAGACAACACAAACACACAAGCAAAGAGAGAAAACACAGACACACAAGCAGAGAGAGAAAACACAGACACAAGCAGAGAGAGACAACACAGAGACACAGGGAGAGACAACACAGACACACACAGAGACAACACAGACACACAAGCAGAGAGAGACAACACAGACACACAGAGAGAGACAACACAGACACACAAGCAGAGAGAGACAACACAGACACACAAGCAGGGAGAGACAACACAGACACACAGAGAGACAACACAGACACACAAGCAAAGAGGGACAACACAGACACACAAGCAGGGAGAGACAACACAGACACACAGAGAGAGAGACAACACAGAGACACACAGAGAGAGACAACACAGAGACACACAGAGAGAGACAACACAGACACACAAGCAGAGAGAGACAACACAAACACACAAGCAAAGAGAGAAAACACAGACACACAAGCAGAGAGAGAAAACACAGACACAAGCAGAGAGAGACAACACAGAGACACAGGGAGAGACAACACAGACACACAAGCAGAGAGAGACAACACAGACACACAAGCAGAGAGAGACAACACAGACACACAAGCAGAGAGAGACAACACAGACACACACAGAGAGACAACACAGACACACAAGCAGAGAGAGACAACACAGACACACAAGCAGAGAGAGACAACACAGACACACAGAGAGAGACAACACAGACACACAAGCAGAGAGAGACAACACAGACACACAAGCAGAGAGAGACAACACAGACACACAAGCAGAGAGAGACAACACAGACACACAAGCAGAGAGAGACAACACAGACACACAGAGAGAGACAACACAGACACACAGAGAGAGACAACACAGACACACAGAGAGAGACAACACAGACACACAAGCAGGGAGAGACAACACAGACAGAGAGAGAGACAACACAGACACACAAGCAGAGAGAGACAACAGACACACAAGCAGGGAGAGACAACACAGACCCACAAGCTGAGAGAGACAACACAGCCACACAGAGAGAGACAACACAGACAGACAAGCAGACAGAGAGACAACACAGACAGACAAGCAGAGAGAGACAACACAGAGACACAAGCAGAGAGAGACAACACAGACACACAAGCAGAGAGAGACAACACAGACACACAAGCAGAGAGAGACAACACAGAGACACAAGCAGGGAGAGACAACACAGACACACAGAGAGACAACACAGACACACAGAGAGAGACAACACAGACACACAAGCTGAGAGAGACAACACAGACACACAAGCTGAGAGAGACAACACAGACACACACAGAGAGACAACACAGACACACACAGAGAGACAACACAGACACACACAGAGAGACAACACAGACACACAGAGAGAGACAACACAGACACACAGAGAGAGACAACAGACACACAAGCAGAGAGACAACACAGACACACAAGCAGAGAGAGACAACACAGACACACAAGCAGAGAGAGACAACACAGAGACACAAGCAGAGAGAGACAACACAGACACACAGGGAGAGACAACACAGAGACACACAGAGAGAGACAACACAGACACACAAGCAGAGAGAGACAACACAGAGACACAAGCAGGGAGAGACAACACAGACACACAGAGAGACAACACAGACACAGAGAGAGAGACAACACAGACACACAGAGAGAGACAACACAGACACACAAGCTGAGAGAGACAACACAGACACACAGAGAGACAACACAGACACACAAGCAGGGAGAGACAACACAGACACACAAGCAGAGAGAGACAACACAGACACACAAGCAGAGAGAGACAACACAGACAGACAAGCAGACAGAGAGACAACACAGACAGACAAGCAGAGAGAGACAACACAGAGACACAAGCAGAGAGAGACAACACAGACACACAAGCAGAGAGAGACAACACAGACACACAAGCAGAGAGAGACAACACAGAGACACAAGCAGGGAGAGACAACACAGACACACAGAGAGACAACACAGACACACAGAGAGAGACAACACAGACACACAAGCTGAGAGAGACAACACAGACACACAAGCTGAGAGAGACAACACAGACACACACAGAGAGACAACACAGACACACACAGAGAGACAACACAGACACACACAGAGAGACAACACAGACACACAGAGAGAGACAACACAGACACACAGAGAGAGACAACAGACACACAAGCAGAGAGACAACACAGACACACAAGCAGAGAGAGACAACACAGACACACAAGCAGAGAGAGACAACACAGAGACACAAGCAGAGAGAGACAACACAGACACACAGGGAGAGACAACACAGAGACACACAGAGAGAGACAACACAGACACACAAGCAGAGAGAGACAACACAGAGACACAAGCAGGGAGAGACAACACAGACACACAGAGAGACAACACAGACACAGAGAGAGAGACAACACAGACACACAGAGAGAGACAATACAGACACACAAGCTGAGAGAGACAACACAGACACACAGAGAGACAACACAGACACACAAGCAGGGAGAGACAACACAGACACACAAGCAGAGAGAGACAACACAGACACACAAGCAGAGAGAGACAACACAGACACACAGAGAGAGACAACACAGACACACAAGCAGAGAGAGACAACACAGACACACAAGCAGAGAGAGACAACACAGACACACAAGCAGAGAGAGACAACACAGACACACAAGCAGAGAGAGACAACACAGACACACAGAGAGACAACACAGACACACAGAGAGACAACACAGACACACACAGAGAGACAACACAGACACACAGAGAGAGACAACACAGACACAGAGAGAGACAACACAGACACACAAGCAGAGAGACAACACAGACACACAAGCAGAGAGAGACAACACAGACACACAAGCAGAGAGAGACAACACAGACACACAAGCAGAGAGAGACAACACAGAGACACTCTCAGTGTGTCCACCGCGGAGACGGAGCGATGTGTGTAGTTGCCAGGTGGCTTGGCGCTGGCGACGGACCGTGAACTCGCCCACCTGAGTTCGAGTTCCGGGCCACGACTCTCAACTCAGGAGCGGGCTTCTTCCCTGGGCCATTCGCTTCACCAAGCCGCACTGACCGGCGTGGTGGAGGACGGTCAAACAGCCCACTGTGACCGACACGGCGCGAGAAGGCCTTCGTCCAGCAGTGGACGGACCATGGCTGCTGAATTAAGACGAATCATCGCATCGCCACGGGTCTCCAAAGCCTCACGGCAGCTGCGTCAAGAAACCCAAGAATCGCGCGTTGCCATGGCGACTACGCGGCCTTGCCGTACCCGTCGAAGCCTCTCCGCCCCGGCGCCTCCCCTCCGAGCCGCGCTCCTCGCTCCATCGCGGGGAGCCGCGCCCTTGACGCCGTCTCCCCGAGCCGCGCTCTGCTCGCCGAGCCCCGGGACGCGGCTCCCGCGGAGAGGAATCGGCGGGGACCGAGGCGCGTCCGCAACTGCCATCGTCGCCGCCGCCGCGAGAGTTCTCTCCACCGCCACGCGCGCTGATTGGGCCGTTGGGATTCACCGACTGAGCAAGCGCCACTGTGATTGGCCCTGATAGCCCCTTTTCAAAAAGGGGCGGGGTGTAGAACTCCTCACGCCTGATGTCAACTCCCGATCACTTGAATTGCGCGGCATGGGCGGGAAGTCCCTATACCCCATCCCCATTGAAGACAACGGGAATCGCTGCGCTAAGGGGTGTAGGGACTTCCCGACCTGAAGACGATACGACCAAATGAAGCCAATCTCCACTGCTGGACACAATTCCTCAGCTTGCTTGTTTCTCGTCACGTTATCCGCAAGTGGTAGTTGTCACTTTGCGCTAATTTCGCGTCAAACTTAACATATTGCGCAATAACACCCAAATCGGGTAAAACATTTTTCTTATTTTTCATACTCTGATAGTGGCGTAACAATGTCCCATTATAGTGGTTTACTCTGTAGTCTGTATAGTAGGAATAAACGAGTGTAGCTCACGAAGAGAAAGTCACCAAGGATAATAATAGTAGCGATAGAGTTAGGGGCCGTCCATAAATGACGTCACGCGATTTTTGACGATTTTTGACCCCCCCCCACCCTCGTCACACGGCGTCACAAAAAGTCAGACCCCCCCCCCGCCTCAAATATGACGTCACAAAGCTCTGCCCCCCCCCAAACCATATTTCCATTTTGAAAATAAAACATGCTTCAAATCGCTTTAAACTATTATCATTGTAGCGCGTATTTAATGTGGCGCTGCACTCTGATGTTGAAGGAGAAAACATTTATTAAAAAGTATATTTCATTAAGTAGAACGTGTTGTCTGTATTTATTTAAAGTTGCGCATTTTGATGTGACGTCAAATTTCTAAAACCCTAGGTGCGTGACGTCATTTGTGGACGGCCCCTTATATGGAGGTGGCTGACCACCCACTGCAGCTTCCGGCACCGCCCAACCAAAAATGTTGAGCCACCCAATCCTGCTACAGGTGTCGGTGGGATGTTCCATCACTCTCACGGGGAGAAGGGGGTGACCCCAGCTTGTGTACTTTATGTAAGTTTAAGTTTCGCTCAAAACACATCTTGTTCGAGTAAACGAACAGCAATTGTAAAATAGCAATTCGTCTGGATCAGCTGCAAAAGATACCCCGGCAGTAGCCCTGTAACACATCCCTCCCCCGTCGAACATCAATGGCGCCCACCCCCCTGTACCCACCCCCGTCACGCGGAGTGGTAGAGTCCGGGATGCGTTCAAGTGGAGGACTCCCCGGGGCTAAGGGCGGCCACCCAGCTCACTCAGCGCCTTCCTCAGCGCAGTAGCAGCAGCAACAACAACAACAGCAGCAACAACAGCAACAACAACAGCAGCATCAGCAAGCAAAGCGAAGCGATCCAAGCGGACAGACCCCGGCCAGCGGAATGGTGAGTGGCAAACACGTTGCTGGGCAAGCTACCAGGGCGGGAAGCTGCAGCCTGTAACAGACTGTAAGGGCAAGTGCCAATTAGCGAGCACCTACGAAGGCCGGCACGGCACACGAGGAGTGTGGGGTGGCCAACACCACGCCCGGTCGCCTTTGTCTTCCCAGTCGCACCGGGTACTCATTTTGAGGCTGAGTCGACCTAGGGGAGGCCCAGGAGCGGTTCAGATAATCGTCAATGGCTGTGGGCCGTGAGCGGGCGGTGTGGATGGTGGGTGATTAGCAGCGGCGTGGAATTTCCAGCACTTTATTAAGCCTCGTTAAAGGAGTACGCTAGATTGGTCGTTTTTGCGTCGCTTGCCGCATGTTTGAACACGTCTTCATACCCCGGGGAACTTTTGATTCGTGTTGCGCAATTGCTTATTTACTTGTAAAATTGTGGGGGGTGGGGTATGGGATGTTGGGAGCGATTCTTCCGCTATATATATTTTTTTGGGGGGGTGGGGGGTAGAGAGACATGTTTATGTACACAGCAGGCGAACGCAGTGTCACGCGCACACACACACAGAGAGCCCAAATCACACCTCCCTAGCACGCCTCGATCCAGAGAGCATTGCTACGGTCACAAGACGTCCTGTGTGAGATGTGGAGACAGCTTGAGGAGATGTAGAGACAGACAGCTTGAGAGACAGGGAGACAGCTTGAGAGACAGGGAGACAGACAGCTTGAGAGACAGGGAGACAGACAGCTTGAGAGACAGGGAGACAGACGGCTTGAGAGACAGACAGCTTGAGAGACAGGGAGACAGCTTGAGAGACAGGGAGACAGACAGCTTGAGAGACGGGGAGACAGACAGCTTGAGAGACGGGGAGACAGACAGCTTGAGAGACGGGGAGACAGACAGCTTGAGAGACAGGGAGACAGCTTGAGAGACAGGGAGACAGACAGCTTGAGAGACAGGGAGACAGACAGCTTGAGAGACAGGGAGACAGACAGCTTGAGAGACAGGGAGACAGACAGCTTGAGAGACAGGGAGACAGACAGCTTGAGGAGATGGAGAGACAGACAGCTTGAGAGACGGGGAGACAGACAGCTTGAGAGACAGGGAGACAGACAGCTTGAGAGACAGGGAGACAGACAGCTTGAGAGACGGGGAGACAGCTTGAGAGACGGGGAGACAGACAGCTTGAGAGACGGGGAGACAGACAGCTTGAGAGACGGGGAGACAGCTTGAGAGACGGGGAGACAGACAGCTTGAGAGACGGGGAGACAGACAGCTTGGGAGACGGACAGCTTGAGAGACAGGGAGACGGACAGCTTGAGAGACAGGGAGACGGACAGCTTGAGAGACGGGGAGACAGACAGCTTGAGAGACGGGGAGACAGCTTGAGAGACGGGGAGACAGACAGCTTGAGAGACGGGGAGACAGACAGCTTGGGAGACGGACAGCTTGAGAGACAGGGAGACGGACAGCTTGAGAGACAGGGAGACGGACAGCTTGAGAGACGGGGAGACGGACAGCTTGAGAGACGGGGAGACAGACAGCTTGAGAGACGGGGAGACATCTTGAGAGACAGGGAGACATCTTGAGAGACAGGGAGACATCTTGAGAGACAGGGAGACATCTTGAGAGACAGGGAGACGGACAGCTTGAGAGACAGGGAGACGGACAGCTTGAGAGACAGGGAGACAGACGGCTTGAGAGACAGGGAGACAGACAGCTTTAGAGACAAGGAGACATACAGCTTGAGAGACAAGGAGACAGCTTGAGAGACAGGGAGACGGACAGCTTGAGAGACAGGGAGACAGCTTGAGAGACAGGGAGACAGACAGCTTGAGAGACAGGGAGACAGACAGCTTGAGAGACAGGGAGACAGACGGCTTGAGAGACAGGGAGACAGACAGCTTGAGAGACAGGGAGACAGACAGCTTGAGGAGATGGAGAGACAGACAGCTTGAGAGACAGGGAGACATAGGAATAGGTTTTACCCTTTTAACTGGCACACAAAAAATTGACACCTTTATTCAAGGCATCATGTTTGCTATAACTACAACACAAGCAGTCAAAATGCAAACAAAAAAGACAACTCTGATCATAATATTGGCACTGTCCTTGAATTTGATTGGTCCACACCCGAGACGGCTTTTCTTAGAGCCTAGTCTCCATTGGTGTTGGACCAGAAGACGCCAAAAGGCGTACAACTCAAAAACAGCGCACTATCAGAGTATTGAGGGCTCGGGTGAGCATTTACATTATGAGACCTCCTTTGCCAGTTACAAGATATAGGAATAGGTTTTACCCTTTTAACTGGCACAATCAAATTCAAGGACAGTGCATATTATTATCAGAGTTGTCTTTTTTGTTTGCATTTTGACTGCTTGTGTTGTGGTTATAGCAGACATGATGCCTTGAATAAAGGTGCCACTTAAAAGGGTAAAACCTATTCCTATATCTTGTTACTAGCAAAGGAGGTCTCATAATGTAAATAGACAGGGAGACAGCTTCAGAGATAGGGAGACAGCTTGAGAGACAGGGAGACAGACAGCTTGAGGAGATGGAGAGACAGACAGCTTGAGAGATAGGGAGACAGCTAGCTTGAGAGACAGGGAGACAGACAGCTTGAGAGACAGGGAGACAGACAGCTTAAGAGACAGGGAGACAGACAGCTTGAGGAGATGGAGAGACAAACAGCTTGACAGACAGGGAGACAGACAGCTTGAGAGACAGGGGGACAGCTTGAGAGACGAGGAGACAGACAGCTTGAGAGACGAGGAGACAGACAGCTTGAGAGACAAGGAGACAGACAGCTTGAGGAGATGGAGAGACAGACAGCTTGAGAGACAGGGAGACAGCTTAAGAGACGGGGAGACAGACAGCTTGAGAGACAGGGAGACAGACAGCTTGAGAGACGGGGAGACAGATGGCTTGAGAGACGGGGAGACAGACAGCTTGAGAGACAGGGAGACGGACAGCTTGAGAGACAGGGAGACAGACAGCTTAAGAGACAGGGAGACAGACAGCTTGAGGAGATGGAGAGACAAACAGCTTGACAGACAGGGAGACAGACAGCTTGAGGAGATGGAGAGACAAACAGCTTGACAGACAGGTAGACAGACAGCTTGAGAGACAGGGGGACAGCTTGAGAGACGAGGAGACAGACAGCTTGAGAGACAGGGAGACAGACAGCTTGAGGAGATGGAGAGACAGACAGCTTGAGAGACAGGGAGACAGCTTAAGAGACGGGGAGACAGACAGCTTGAGAGACAGGGAGACAGACAGCTTGAGAGACGGGGAGACAGATGGCTTGAGAGACGGGGAGACAGACGGCTTGAGAGACGGGGAGACAGACAGCTTGAGAGACGGGGAGACAGACAGCTTGAGTGAGAGACAGGGAGACAGACAGCTTGAGAGACAGGGAGACAGACAGCTTGAGAGACGGGGAGACAGACAGCTTGAGAGACAGGGAGACAGCTTGAGAGACAGGGAGACAGACAGCTTGAGAGACAGGGAGACAGACAGCTTGAGAGACGGGGAGACAGCTTGAGAGACAGGTAGACAGACAGCTTGAGAGACGGGGAGACAGCTTGAGAGACAGGGAGACAGCTTGAGAGACGGTGAGACAGACAGCTTGAGAGACACGGAGACAGCTTGAGAGACGGGGAGACAGACAGCTTGAGAGACAGGGAGACAGACGGCTTGAGAGACGGGGAGACAGACAGCTTGAGAGACGGGGAGACAGACAGCTTGAGAGACGGGGAGACAGACAGCTTGAGAGACGGGGAGACAGACAGCTTGAGAGACGGGGAGACAGACAGCTTGAGAGACGGGGAGACGGACAGCTTGAGAGACGGGGAGACGGACAGCTTGAGAGACGGGGAGACGGACAGCTTGAGAGACGGGGAGACGGACAGCTTGAGAGACGGGGAGACAGACAGCTTGAGAGACGGGGAGACAGACAGCTTGAGAGACGGGGAGACAGACAGCTTGAGAGACGGGGAGACAGACAGCTTGAGAGATAGCGAGACAGACAGCTTGAGAGACAGCGAGACAGACAGCTTGAGAGACGGGGAGACAGACAGCTTGAGAGACGGGGAGACAGACAGCTTGAGAGACGGGGAGACAGACAGCTTGAGAGACAGGGAGACAGAGAGCTTGAGAGACAGGGAGACAGACAGCTTGAGAGACGGGGAGACAGATAGCTTGAGAGACAGGGAGACAGACAGCTTGAGAGACAGGTAGACAGACAGCTTGAGAGACAGGGAGACAGACAGCTTGAGAGTTTGAGGGACATACAGCTTGAGAGTTTGGGGAACAGACAGCTTGAGAGACAGGGAGACAGCTTGAGAGACAGGGAGACAGACAGCTTGAGAGACAGGGAGACAGACAGCTTGAGAGACGGGGAGACAGATAGCTTGAGAGACAGGGAGACAGACAGCTTGAGAGACAGGTAGACAGACAGCTTGAGAGACAGGGAGACAGACAGCTTGAGAGTTTGAGGGACATACAGCTTGAGAGACAGGGAGACAGCTTGAGAGACAGGGAGACAGACAGCTTGAGAGTTTGGGGGACAGACAGCTTGAGAGTTTGGGGAACAGACAGCTTGAGAGACAGGGAGACAGCTTGAGAGACGGGGAGACAGACAGCTTGAGAGACGGGGAGACGGACAGCTTGAGAGACGGGGAGACGGACAGCTTGAGAGACGGGGAGACGGACAGCTTGAGAGACGGGGAGACGGACAGCTTGAGAGACGGGGAGACGGACAGCTTGAGAGACGGGGAGACAGACAGCTTGAGAGACGGGGAGACAGACAGCTTGAGAGACGGGGAGACAGACAGCTTGAGAGATAGCGAGACAGACAGCTTGAGAGACAGCGAGACAGACAGCTTGAGAGACGGGGAGACAGACAGCTTGAGAGACGGGGAGACAGACAGCTTGAGAGACGGGGAGACAGACAGCTTGAGAGACAGGGAGACAGAGAGCTTGAGAGACAGGGAGACAGACAGCTTGAGAGACGGGGAGACAGATAGCTTGAGAGACAGGGAGACAGACAGCTTGAGAGACAGGTAGACAGACAGCTTGAGAGACAGGGAGACAGACAGCTTGAGAGTTTGAGGGACATACAGCTTGAGAGACAGGGAGACAGCTTGAGAGACAGGGAGACAGACAGCTTGAGAGTTTGGGGGACAGACAGCTTGAGAGTTTGGGGAACAGACAGCTTGAGAGACAGGGAGACAGCTTGAGAGACAGGGAGACAGACAGCTTGAGAGACAGCGAGACAGACAGCTTGAGAGACGGGGAGACAGCTTGAGAGACAGGGAGGGAGACGGCTTGAGAGACAGCGAGACAGACAGCTTGAGAGACGGGGAGACAGCTTGAGAGACAGGGAGGGAGACAGCTTGAGAGACAGGGAGACAGACAGCTTGAGAGACAGCGAGACAGACAGCTTGAGAGACATGGAGATAGACAGCTTGAGAGACGGGGAGACAGACAGCTTGAGAGACAGGGAGACAGACAGCTTTAGAGACAGGGAGACAGACAGCTTGAGAGACAGGGAGACAGACAGCTTGAGAGACAGGGAGACAGGCAGCTTGAGAGACAGCGAGACAGACAGCTTGAGAGACATGGAGACAGACAGCTTGAGAGACAGGGAGACAGACAGCGTGAGAGACGGGGAGACAGCTTGAGAGACAGGGAGGGAGACAGCTTGAGAGACAGGGAGACGGACAGCTTGAGAGACAGCGAGACAGACAGCTTGAGAGACATGGAGACAGACAGCTTGAGAGACGGGGAGACAGACAGCTTGAGAGACAGGGAGACAGACAGCTTTAGAGACAGGGAGACAGACAGCTTGAGAGACAGGGAGACAGACAGCTTGAGAGACGGGGAGACAGACAGCTTGAGAGACGGGGAGACAGACAGCTTGAGAGACGGGGAGACAGATAGCTTGAGAGACAGGGAGACAGACAGCTTGAGAGACAGGGAGACAGACAGCTTGAGAGACAGGGAGACAGACATCTTGAGAGACAGGGAGACAGACAGCTTGAGAGACAGGGAGACAGACAGCTTGAGAGACAGGGAGACAGACAGCTTGAGAGACAGGGAGACAGACAGCTTGAGAGACAGGGAGACAGCTTGAGAGACAGGGAGACAGACAGCTTGAGAGACAGGGAGACAGACAGTTTGAGAGACAGGGAGACAGCTTGAGAGACGGGGAGACAGACAGCTTGAGAGACAGGGAGACAGACAGCTTGAGAGACAGTGAGACAGACAGCTTGAGAGATGGGCGACAGGTTTAGATGGGCTGGATAGAGTCTGGGCAGGAATAATTGGGTATTCCATGGTGACTATGAGATGTTAACTACCTCGCCCCGTATACAGGAGGTCGTGGGTTCGATCCTAACCCTAATGCCTGCTGTATATTTTGAGTTTCATTGTCTCTCTCCCCGTGGTAACGTGGATTTTATCCGGGTTCTTCGGGTCTTCTTTTCCACATTTCGAATCAACATCACGCGTTTAGAGTCTTTGGCTACTACTAGAAATGTCCACGTGATACAGTGAGGGAGAAAAGTATATGATCCCCTGCTGACAATGAAATGATCAGTCTATAATTTTAATGGTAGGTTTATTTGAACAGTGAGAGACAGAATAACAACAAAACAATCCAGAAAACGCACGTCAAAAATTTTATAAATTGATTTGCATTTTAATGAGGGAAATAAGTATTTGACCCCTCTGCAAAACATGACTTAGTACTTGGTGGCAAAACACTTGTTGGCAATCACAGAGGTCAGACGTTTCTTGTAGTTGGCCACCAGGTTTGCACGCATCTCTGGAGGAATTTTGTCCCACTCCTCTTTGCAGATCTTCTCCAAGTCATTAAGATTTCGAGGCTGACGTTTGGCAACTCAAACCTTCAGCTCCCTCCAGATTTTCAATGGGATTAAGGTCTGGAGACCGGCTAGGCCACTCCAGGACCTTAATGTGCTTCTTCTTCAGCCACTCCTTTGTTGCCTTGGCCGTGTGTTTTGGGTCATTGTCATGCTGGAATACCCATCCACGAACCATTTTCAATGCCCTGGCTGAGGGAAGGAGGTTCTCACCCAAGATTTGACGGTAGATGACCCCGTCCATCGTCCCTTTGATGCGGTGAAGTTGTCCTGTCCCCTTAGCAGAAAAACACCCCCAAAGCATAATGTTTCCACCTCCATGTTTGACTGTGGGGATGGTGTTCTTGGGGTCATAGGCAGTATTCCTCCTCCTCCAAACACGGCGAGTTGAGTTGATGCCAAAGAGCTCCATTTTGGTCTCATCTGACCACAACACTTTCACCCAGTTGTCCTCTGAATCATTCAGATGTTCATTGTCAAACTTCAGACCGGCATCTATATGTGCTTTCTTGAGCAGGGGGACCTTGCGGGCGCTGCAGGATTTCAGTCCTTCACGGCGTAGTGTGTTACCAATTGCTTTCTTGGTGACTATGGTCCCAGCTGCCTTGAGATCATTGACAAAATCCTCCCGTGTAGTTCTGGGCTGATTCCTCACCGTTCTCATGATCATTGCAACGAGGTGAGATCTTGCATGGAGCCCCAGGCCGAGGGAGATTATGTTTCTACTATTTGCGAATAATCGCACCAACTGTTGTCACCTTTGATTTAAAGCTTTCGTGACTGCAGTAATTCATATTCTTAGTTTTTTCGGTAAAGTCACGTTATTTTGTTGTTTCTCTTCAACGTGACTTTACCGAAAAAACTAA
The DNA here is from genome assembly GCF_048934315.1 of Petromyzon marinus. NCBI lineage: Eukaryota > Metazoa > Chordata > Hyperoartia > Petromyzontiformes > Petromyzontidae > Petromyzon > Petromyzon marinus. Next base: position 3,446,685 of record NC_133719.1, read on the forward strand.
GAATATGTTGTCACCTTCTCACCAAGCTGCTTGGCAATGGTCTTGTTGCCCATTCCAGCCTTGTGTAGGTCTACAATCTTGTCCCTGACATCCTTGGAGAGCTCTTTGGTCTTGGCCATGGTGGAGAGTTTGGAATCTGATTGATTGATTGCTTCTGTGGACAGGTGTCTTTTATACAGGTAACGAGCTGAGATTAGGAGCACTCCCTTTAAGAGTGTGCTCCTAATCTCAGCTCGTTACCTGTATAAAAGACATCTGGGAGCCAGAAATCTTTCTGATTGAGAGGGGGTCAAATACTTGTTTCCCTCATTAAAATGCAAATCAATTTATAACATTTTTGACTTCCGTTTTTCTGGATTTTTTTTGTAGTTATTCTGTCTCTCACTGTTCAAATAAATCTACCATTAAAATTATAGACTGATCATTTCTTTGTCAGTGGGCAAATGTACAAAATCAGCAGGGGATCAAATACTTTTTTCCCTCACTGTAAGCCGCTTTGTTGAGCCATTATTTGTCACAAGGTCGCGTCTGAAAAATATCTATAGAGCTCAGTGGGCCTTACCTGGTAAAATACAAAGTTTAGTTTAGTTTATCTCAAACTGTCTCGCCAATTTCAAATTGTCCCCCTTTGAGGTGGGAGACACAGTTTGAGGTGGGAGACACAGTTTGAGGAGGGAGACACAGTTCGAGGTGGGAGACACAGTTTGAGGTGGGAGACAGTTCGGGGTGGGAGACACAGTTTAGGGTGTGAGACACAGTTTGGGGTGGGAGACACAGTTTGGGGTGTGAGACACAGTTTGGGGTGTGAGACACAGTTTGGGGTGGGAGACACAGTTTGGGGTGTGAGACACAGTTTGGGATGGGAGACACAGTTCGGGGTGGGAGACACAGTTTGGGATGGGAGACAGTTTGAGATGGGAGACACAGTTTGGGGTGGGAGACACAGTTTGAGGTGGGAGACATAGTTCGAGGTGGGAGACACAGTTTGGGGTGGGAGACACAGTTTGAGGTGGGAGACACAGTTTGGGGTGGGAGACAGTTTGGAGTGGGAGACACAGTTTGGGGTGGGAGACACAGTTTGAGGTGGGAGACAGTTTGAGGTGGGAGACAGTTTGGGGTGGGAGACACAGTTTGGGATGGGAGACACAGTTCGAGGTGGGAGACACAGTTTGGGGTGGGAGACACAGTTTGGGGTGGGAGACACAGTTTGGGATGGGAGACACAGTTTGGGGTGGGAGACACAGTTTGGGGTGGGGGACACAGTTTGAGGTGCGAGACAGTTTGAGGTGGGAGACACAGTTTGAGATGGGAGACACAGTTTGAGGTGCGAGACAGTTTGAGGTGGGAGACACAGTTTGAGGTGGGAGACACAGTTTGAGGTGGGAGACACAGTTTGGGGTGGGAGACACAGTTTGGGGTGGGAGACACAGTTTGGGGTGGGAGACACAGTTTGGGGTGTGAGACACAGTTTGGGGTGTGAGACACAGTTTGGGGTGTGAGACACAGTTTGGGGTGGGAGACACAGTTTGGGGTGGGAGACACAGTTTGGGGTGGGAGACACAGTTTGGGGTGGGAGACACAGTTTGGGGTGTGAGACACAGTTTGGGGTGGGGGACACAGTTTGGGGTGGGAGACAGTTTGAGGTGGGAGACACAGTTTGGGGTGGGAGACACAGTTTGAGGTGGGAGACAGTTTGAGATGGGAGACACAGTTCGGGGTGGGAGACACAGTTTGGGATTGGAGACACAGTTCGGGGTGGGAGACACAGTTTGGGATGGGAGACAGTTTGAGATGGGAGACACAGTTTGGGGTGGGAGACACAGTTTGGGGTGGGAGACACAGTTTGGGGTGGGAGACACAGTTTGGGGTGGGGGACACAGTTTGAGGTGCGAGACAGTTTGAGGTGGGAGACACAGTTTGAGATGGGAGACACAGTTTGAGGTGCGAGACAGTTTGAGATGGGAGACAGTTTGAGATGGGAGACAGTTTGAGGTGGGAGACACAGTTTGAGGTGGGAGACACAGTTTGAGGTGGGAGACACAGTTTGAGGTGGGAGACACAGTTTGAGGTGGGAGACACAGTTTGGGGTGGGAGACACAGTTTGGGGTGTGAGACACAGTTTGGGGTGGGAGACACAGTTTGGGGTGTGAGACACAGTTTGGGGTGTGAGACACAGTTTGGGGTGGGAGACACAGTTTGGGGTGGGAGACACAGTTTGGGGTGTGAGACACAGTTTGGGATGGGAGACACAGTTCGGGGTGGGAGACACAGTTTGGGATGGGAGACAGTTTGAGATGGGAGACACAGTTTGGGGTGGGAGACACAGTTTGAGGTGGGAGACATAGTTCGAGGTGGGAGACACAGTTTGGGGTGGGAGACACAGTTTGAGGTGGGAGACACAGTTTGGGGTGGGAGACAGTTTGGAGTGGGAGACACAGTTTGGGGTGGGAGACACAGTTTGGGGTGGGAGACACAGTTTGAGGTGGGAGACAGTTTGGGGTGGGAGACACAGTTTGGGATGGGAGACACAGTTTGGGGTGGGAGACACAGTTTGGGGTGGGAGACACAGTTTGGGGTGGGGAACACAGTTTGAGGTGCGAGACAGTTTGAGGTGGGAGACACAGTTTGAGGTGGGAGACACAGTTTGAGGTGGGAGACACAGTTTGAGATGGGAGACACAGTTTGAGGTGCGAGACAGTTTGAGATGGGAGACAGTTTGAGGTGGGAGACACAGTTTGAGGTGGGAGACACAGTTTGAGGTGGGAGACACAGTTTGGGGTGGGAGACACAGTTTGGGGTGTGAGACACAGTTTGGGGTGTGAGACACAGTTTGGGGTGGGAGACACAGTTTGGGGTGGGAGACACAGTTTGGGGTGTGAGACACAGTTTGGGGTGGGGGACACAGTTTGGGGTGGGAGACAATTTGAGGTGGGAGACACAGTTTGGGGTGGGAGACACAGTTTGAGGTGGGAGACAGTTTGAGATGGGAGACACAGTTTGGGGTGGGAGACACAGTTTGAGGTGGGAGACAGTTCGGGGTGGGAGACACAGTTTGGGATGGGAGACACAGTTTGGGATGGGAGACACAGTTTGGGATGGGAGACAGTTTGAGATGGGAGACACAGTTTGGGGTGGGAGACACAGTTTGAGGTGGGAGACACAGTTCGAGGTGGGAGACACAGTTTGGGGTGGGAGACACAGTTCGAGGTGGGAGACACAGTTTGGGGTGGGGGACAGTTTGAGGTGGGAGACACAGTTTGGGGTGGGAGACACAGTTTGGGGTGGGAGACACAGTTTGAGGTGGGAGACACAGTTTGGGGTGGGAGACACAGTTCGAGGTGGGAGACACAGTTCGGGGTGGGAGACACAGTTTGGGATGGGAGACAGTTTGAGATGGGAGACACAGTTTGGGTGGGAGACACAGTTTGAGGTGGGAGACACAGTTTGGGGTGGGAGACAGTTTGGAGTGGGAGACACAGTTTGGGGTGGGAGACACAGTTTGGGGTGGGAGACACAGTTCGAGGTGGGAGACACAGTTTGGGGTGGGAGACACAGTTTGGGATGGGAGACACAGTTTGGGGTGGGAGACACAGTTTGGGGTGGGAGACACAGTTTGGGGTGGGGAACACAGTTTGAGGTGCGAGACAGTTTGAGGTGGGAGACACAGTTTGAGGTGGGAGACACAGTTTGAGGTGGGAGACACAGTTTGAGATGGGAGACACAGTTTGAGGTGCGAGACAGTTTGAGATGGGAGACAGTTTGAGGTGGGAGACACAGTTTGAGGTGGGAGACACAGTTTGAGGTGGGAGACACAGTTTGGGGTGGGAGACACAGTTTGGGGTGTGAGACACAGTTTGGGGTGTGAGACACAGTTTGGGGTGGGAGACACAGTTTGGGGTGGGAGACACAGTTTGGGGTGTGAGACACAGTTTGGGGTGGGGGACACAGTTTGGGGTGGGAGACAATTTGAGGTGGGAGACACAGTTTGGGGTGGGAGACACAGTTTGAGGTGGGAGACAGTTTGAGATGGGAGACACAGTTTGGGGTGGGAGACACAGTTTGAGGTGGGAGACAGTTCGGGGTGGGAGACACAGTTTGGGATGGGAGACACAGTTTGGGATGGGAGACACAGTTTGGGATGGGAGACAGTTTGAGATGGGAGACACAGTTTGGGGTGGGAGACACAGTTTGAGGTGGGAGACACAGTTCGAGGTGGGAGACACAGTTTGGGGTGGGAGACACAGTTCGAGGTGGGAGACACAGTTTGGGGTGGGGGACAGTTTGAGGTGGGAGACACAGTTTGGGGTGGGAGACACAGTTTGGGGTGGGAGACACAGTTTGAGGTGGGAGACACAGTTTGGGGTGGGAGACACAGTTCGAGGTGGGAGACACAGTTCGGGGTGGGAGACACAGTTTGGGATGGGAGACAGTTTGAGATGGGAGACACAGTTTGGGTGGGAGACACAGTTTGAGGTGGGAGACATAGTTCGAGGTGGGAGACACAGTTTGGGGTGGGAGACACAGTTTGAGGTGGGAGACACAGTTTGGGGTGGGAGACAGTTTGGAGTGGGAGACACAGTTTGGGGTGGGAGACACAGTTTGGGGTGGGAGACACAGTTTGAGGTGGGAGACAGTTTGGGATGGGAGACACAGTTCGAGGTGGGAGACACAGTTTGGGGTGGGAGACACAGTTTGGGATGGGAGACACAGTTTGGGGTGGGAGACACAGTTTGGGGTGGGAGACACAGTTTGGGGTGGGGGACACAGTTTGAGGTGCGAGACAGTTTGAGGTGGGAGACACAGTTTGAGGTGGGAGACACAGTTTGAGGTGGGAGACACAGTTTGAGATGGGAGACACAGTTTGAGGTGCGAGACAGTTTGAGATGGGAGACAGTTTGAGGTGGGAGACACAGTTTGAGGTGGGAGACACAGTTTGAGGTGGGAGACACAGTTTGGGGTGGGAGACACAGTTTGGGGTGTGAGACACAGTTTGGGGTGTGAGACACAGTTTGGGGTGGGAGACACAGTTTGGGGTGGGAGACACAGTTTGGGGTGTGAGACACAGTTTGGGGTGGGGGACACAGTTTGGGGTGGGAGACAGTTTGAGGTGGGAGACACAGTTTGGGGTGGGAGACACAGTTTGAGGTGGGAGACAGTTTGAGATGGGAGACACAGTTTGGGGTGGGAGACACAGTTTGAGGTGGGAGACAGTTCGGGGTGGGAGACACAGTTTGGGATGGGAGACACAGTTTGGGATGGGAGACACAGTTTGGGATGGGAGACAGTTTGAGATGGGAGACACAGTTTGGGGTGGGAGACACAGTTTGAGGTGGGAGACACAGTTCGAGGTGGGAGACACAGTTTGGGGTGGGAGACACAGTTCGAGGTGGGAGACACAGTTTGGGGTGGGGGACAGTTTGAGGTGGGAGACACAGTTTGGGGTGGGAGACACAGTTTGGGGTGGGAGACACAGTTTGAGGTGGGAGACACAGTTTGGGGTGGGAGACACAGTTCGAGGTGGGAGACACAGTTTGAGGTGGGAGACACAGTTTGGGGTGGGAGACACAGTTTGGGGTGTGAGACACAGTTTGGGGTGGGAGACACAGTTTGGGGTGGAAGACACAGTTTGGGGTGGGGGACACAGTTTGGGGTGGGAGACAGTTTGGGGTGGGAGACACAGTTTGGGGTGGGAGACACAGTTTGGGGTGTGAGACACAGTTTGGGGTGGGAGGCACAGTTTGGGGTGGGGGACACAGTTTGGGGTGGGAGACAGTTTGAGGTGGGAGACACAGTTTGGGGTGGGAGACACAGTTTTGGGTGGGAGACACAGTTTGGGATGGGAGACAGTTTGGGGTGGGGGACACAGTTTGGGGTGGGAGACACAGTTTGGGGTGGGAGACACAGTTCGAGGTGGGAGACACAGTTTGGGGTGGGAGACAGTTTGAGGTGGGAGACACAGTTTGGGGTGGGAGACACAGTTTGGGGTGGGGGACACAGTTTGGGGTGGGAGACACAGTTTGGGGTGGGAGACACAGTTTGGGGTGTGAGACACAGTTTGGGGTGTGAGACACAGTTTGGGGTGGGGGACACAGTTTTGGATGGGAGACACAGTTTGAGGTGGGAGACACAGTTTGGGGTGGGAGACACAGTTTGGGGTGGGAGACACAGTTTGGGGTGGGAGACACAGTTTGAGGTGCGAGACAGTTTGAGATGGGAGACACAGTTTGGGGTGGGAGACACAGTTTGAGGTGGGAGACACAGTTTGGGGTGGGAGACACAGTTTGGAGTGGGAGACACAGTTTGAGATGGGAGACACAGTTTGAGATGGGAGAGACTGTTTGAGATGGGAGAGACTGTTTGATTTGGATGGAAGACACTGACATCTGACAGGTGCTGCACGAGGAGTGAGAGCTCAATGTGGCTGTGTGCGTGTGATGGGTGTGGTGATGCGAACCCATCCCTCATTCGCGTAAGGGGCAAGTGGATGAATCGCACAGAGCGTCCCCAACCGTTGTCAATGGGATTACATCACAGCAAGTAGGTTGCTGAGCTGTCCGTACGGACTGCAGTGATTCATGCAGCCGTATTGGTTCCTCCCACGCGGCGCTGTCACGGCCGGTTACAACACTCGCCTCTCGCACACACCACACGTGACCACGATGATGATGATGATGCCGGCCTTTGTGACCGTGTACGTGTGTGCGTGCGCGTGTGTGCTCCGCAGGACTTTTCCGTGAGTACCACTTGACACCCACTCCCTAGAGTCGCGCACGTTTGGGTCGAGTCGTCGCGGCGAGCGCGGGTCGAGCCCACCGGACGATGAGGACGAGGAGGAGGAGGAGGAGGCGGCGGCGGCAACGCCACCACTGCCCCACCGAGACGCTGACGCCCGCTCGACGCACGCCCCTTCTCGGCTGTGCATTCAGCGGGTTGTATATCAGCAGCATGTCAAGCAGGGTGGCACAGTGCTGATACGCGACCTTGGTTCGATGCTCGACTAGGATGCCTCTCTCTGTGTGGAGCTTAAACGTTCCTCCCACTGTTCTACGGAGTGTGTGGGGAGTGAGTGGGGAGCAGGAGTGCCGCGGTTAGGATGCTGCGCTATGAATCCGAGTTCCCGATCAAGGCCAACGCCAGTGACGGTTATCTGAACCGGTTCTGGGCCTGCTCTATGTCAACTCGGCCTTCAATGAGCACCTGTTGCGGTGTGTTGTAAACATCGCCACTCAGGAGACAAAGGTGGCCGGGCATGGTGCTGGCCACCCACCCCTTCTAGTGTGCCATGCCGGCCTTCATAGGTGCTCCTTAACAGCAATAGCCCTAACGGTCGGTTAAGGCTATAGGAGGGATCTTTGGAGTTTGAACTATGCTGGCCTTAATAGGTGCTCGCTAACAGCTATTTCCCCGTCAGCCTGTGTAGGCGTACACACATGCGTGATGTTGTGTGTGAGTGTCGAGGCGTGGCTGTGAGGATGAGTGGAGGAGGCATCGTGTCCTTGGCTGTTGAACCAGACAAACCGGTTTCCCTATGACCCACGAGCACGTGTCCTGCTGCAACACATACCAGCAGCTCGCGTCCTCGGCACCCGGCCACTCACCAACACCCGGTACCACCAAAGATTCCCCGTGTAGCCTTAACAGACTGTCGGAGCAACTACTGCTGTGAAGGCCGGACACCTGGCACGGTGCGGCGCGCGACGCGGTGGGTGGCCAGCACCACGCCCGTCAGCCTTCCCTAGCGGCGATGTTTTTACACACCGCACCAGGTACTCATTTGAGGCTGAGTCGACCTACGGGAGGCCCAGGACCGGTTCAGATAATTGTCACTGGTGCTGGCGGTGAGCGGGAATCGAACTTGGGTCTCCGGGTTCGTATCGCGGTGCGATAACCACTCCGCTAACCGCTCCCCATACAGCCACCCTACACACACCTGGCTAGACGCACACGCATCCATCATGAGGAAGAGGCTGAACAGGCGAGATGCTACCTCCACTCTCCCATGCCTACATTCCTCACGTGCCCCTACAAAGACAAATATTTCCCATGTAGCATTTGCAGGCTGTTAAGGCAAGTCCTATTTGCGAGCACCATTTGAGGCCAGTGCAGTGCACGAGGGTGTGGGTGGCCAGTTCCATGCCCAGCCACCTTTGTCTCCCCGATACTGATGTTCTACACACTGCACCAAATACTAATTTAAGGGAGGGTGGGGATTCAGGACCGATTCAGATATTCGTCACCGATGTTGGCAGTGAGCGGGTATCGAACTCGGGTTTATTGCTTGGTGCACTACCCGTTGAGCCGCCACGCCCTTAAGCAAAGACAGACACACCTTTACGACCGACGCACACGGGCGTTTCCAATTCACCTTTAACAGCAGTAAACTGTGGCATGTATGATGCATAGTCATCACAAAGTGAAATGGAGAAACGTGAACGGCATTTAAAGTAGATTTGCCCCCATGTCATTAAGCCAGTGCTCCCAAGTGCATCAATCCTAGCCCTATACGTTGGTGACTTTAACAGCCACCGTACTATGTTGGGGCTATGCAGTAGATCAGGCCGACGGCGAAAACCTCACCGACTGGATGTCTGCCGAAGATCTGCACCTGGTTTTTGATCCCAAAAAGCAAAGTAACTTTCCACTCAGCTGCGCAACACGACTTCAAGCCGGACCTCGACATTCAAACGTCAAAGTGGGGACCATGCTTCACGCATCCTGCAAAATACTCCCAAGCTTTGCCAAAAGTCAACACAGGCCCTATCATCACCCACATCGGTATCGAAATCCCCGTGATTGTGTCAAAACCATTACCAAAGCTGACTGTGACCACTATAAGGAGGCTGTAGAAAGAGAGTGGTGAGTTGAATTCCCGCGACGCCGGAATGTTATCACCGTCTTGTTAGCCTCCTTATTGCACCTGCTAAGAAGAGCATCCCTGATGCTTTAGGAAAGAATACACTCCCTGCTGGACAAAAGAGACACAGCACCTGCTCAGAAAGGCCTTACTAGAGTCTAGACTCGGCCAGACGTCAGCGGTGGATTGAGTGCATTGAAGGCCTGGATTGAACGCACCCCGACCACCATGCCTGGGCCCTACTACGACATCTGGGTGCTGCTAACACAACAGAATACAGGACTGCAAGAGTCCTGCCCAACTTTATAGCCTCCAAACTCGTGGAGAACACAAACGGACCGCTTGACAAAAACATCAAGCGAGATATCCATCGCCAATTACACCACGCATTGACCTCAATTTGTTTACAAGACCCCACCACCATCAGCACAGAGGAAGTGTGGGAGGGTCTGGCTGAAATGAAGAAAGGGAAGGCTGCTGTCAGAAATGGTATTCCCCAGAATGTCTCCATCACTTAGGCCCTACGGGACTGCCAATGGCTGGCAAACCTGTACCTCAAAACCATGAAAACCGGATGCAATTCCCAAACCATTGTGGGAGGCAATGGTAATTGCAATACCCAAACCGGACAAGCCAATTGATAACCCGGCAAGCTATAGGCCGATATTACTCCTATGCATGACCTGTAAGCTCCTGGAACGCATCATCAGGAGAACTGGCCCGCTCAATGAGACGGTGATCCCTGAAGAACAATCGGGATTCTGGCCCAGACACAGCTGCTGTGACCATGTTTTGGCCCTTGCGGCGCACAGAGTCCAGATTCTATAATAAATCTAAGACCGGCGCAGCTTTTGTGGACTTGTCATCCACCTATGACACAGTCTAGATTAAGGGCTTGATGTTGAAGCGTGCAAGGACCATTCCCTGCCTCTAAACAATCAGCATGATATGGATGATTCTGAGCAATAGGCAACTGTGTGTTTTCATGGACGACAAAGCTAGCTCACCCCGGTTTCTTAACAATAGATTACCACAAGGTTCAGTACACACGTCAACACTCTTCGATGTCTATACGAGCGACATGCCGACAGCTGGATCATGCAAATTTGAATATGCGGCTGACCTTGCCTTGCCAACGCAAGCAGCACTTTCGGCGACATCATTGAATCTACTGTGAACCGAGACCAAAACACCATCGGGGGAGCATTTTCGGAAATAGAAGCTCAAGCCAAATCCCGACAAAACAACAGCTACTGCATTTCATCTCGCTAATCGGAGTACCAAGCGCACTCTGAAAGTGACCTGCGGCAACACTGTGCGACACGACCCCACACCAACCTATCTTGGAGTGAAGCTGGACTGTACGCCAACCTTCCATGACCACCTGAAAAAAGTAGCCGCCAAGACCCCGAGTGTCACGACGTCATTTAGCAGCAAATGGTGGCTGGCGCTGCTCTTCATCGGCTGCTCTCGTGCGTCTGCCAGGCGCCATCTTAGTGGAAAGATGGCATCGTTCTGTCTTCGTAATGAGGGAAAACGTTCTCGCACTGATTACGTCCGTTACCATCCGATCTCCCCTCCGTCCACGCCTGGGAAGGTCCTTGCCCACACACTGCCGGGCAAGGCTCACCCCACCTCTCCATACGCTGACATCCACAACAGTTGGGATTCACCGCCGACTGCTCCTCGATGGATGTGCTTGCCCCTACGCCTGTTGTCGGGAGTCGCGCCGTGAGTAGGATCGCCCGTCGCATGGAGATTCTGTCTAAAGAACTGCTCTGGTTCGCACCGAAGAAGGGGGCACATGTCCCAGAGCCCCTTCTGGACTTTATTAGGAAGCTGCGCATGTGAACAAGGAGGGGGGGGGGGGGGGGGGCTCTCGTTCGCAGTGGCTCCAACCCATCGCCACACTTCAGCGCCATATCCGGCGTTCGTCAAGGCTGCATTCTCACCCCTGGTCTCTTTTGTCATGGAATTGACTGGCTCCTGGGGTCTCCCGCTCTTCGAATCTGGGGGGGGGGGGGGGGGGGGTGATGACCAGTATTTTATGCAGATGATGCTGCATTGTTTGCATTTGCCCATATGGCACCCAGCTGACTCGCCAGCATTTTGAGGACCTCGGAGTCGATCCCCCTGAACCATACCTCGGTGTATTCACCAACAGCATGGAGGGCGCTGAGGACCTCTTATACTTGGGTTCCGAATTGCCCTCCGACAGTCGTTGTCGGCGTGACATCCTCTGCTTGTTCGGCACTGCGGTGTCGAGGATGAAGCCGTTGGACCACATTCGAGCACAGCGACGGACACAGACGAGGGCTTACCAAGCGTGCGCCATACCTACCTTGCCGTATGGTGCCGAGACTCAGCCCATTGCACAATCCGACTCCCAATGGGCCGCGGGTGATCCCCATGTGCTGCCCACTGACGACTGCTCGGCGCCACGTGGCTTGACCTGCAATTCGGGAGATTTCCAGCAGGGGAGCGGCTTTGCCCTTTGCTGGCAGCGTCGTTCGCTCAGGGCGCACGCGACAGCTTGGTCGTGTCGCGAAAGCGGGCGAAGACACGGGGGCAAACGGCACCTTGCGGCATCGCCACGTGGGCCAGGGGCGGGTCTCCGTCCATTCCCTCCGTGGCATCGTGCCATTGGACGGCCCAGGGGTGCGTGCGTGCGTGCGACAGATTCGCCGGGACGCCGGCTCGGAACTCGCGGCCTACAGCGGTGCCGACGTCGCCCGAGGTCGCCCAACGGTTCTGGTTGACTTGGCGACCCAGACCACAACCGCTCGAAACCTGGCGTCGTACTACACGCGTGTCACGAGACGCCTCCTGCTGCTGCGCATGTGTGCAAGGGCAGGAGTTTTGTTTTATTATAATACAGTGGTTATAAACTACACGCGCACTAACAAATCGATCGCGACCACACTCCAGCAAATGAAAGATTGGGTGCAGCCTTCGCTCAGGCCTCAGTGCCTCCAGTCTAATTTTCAGAAAACACCTCCTCTATGTCGCTGTGAATGACGTGGGTGAAAGCGTGCGTCACCTTGTCCGACTCTCCCCTTCAAGCAATCTCGTGGTAGCGATGCCAAGTAAAGAGAAACAACGAATGTTGTCGTCGTTGGTACGTGGACACTGCTGTTGTTTGTTCTTATTCATTGCTGCTGCTGTTGTTTGCTCTCGCGCTTGTCATCATTTTCCGCTGGTGTCGTCGTTGCTCTCTGTCATCGCTGTCGTCGTCGTCGTCGTCACCGCTGTTTCTCGTCGTTCTGTTTCTCCGCGACGCAGTTGGACGACGCCTTGGATGACTCCCCAAGCGCCGCAGTCAACCAGAAGCCGGAGCAACATGGCCCCGGCATGCAACCCGGGGGGTTCCCCGCCGGGGGATTTCCCGCCGGGGGATTCCCCGCCGGGGGGTTCCCCGCCGGGGGGTTCCCCGCCGGGGGGTTCCCCGCCGGGGGATTCCCCGCCGGGGGATTCCCTGCCGGGGGATTCCCCGCTGGGGGATTCCCTGCCGGGGGATTCCCCGCCGGGGGATTCCCCCCACAAGCCGGTGGGTTCCCCCCACAAGCCGGTGGGTTCCCCCCACAAGCCGGTGGGTTCCCCGGACCCTTCCCGGCTCCCGGAGGCTCAGCTCCAATTCCAGCTCAGAATGTGCTGGTGAGTGATTGAGTGGGGGAGTGAGCTCACCGCTGAGCCGCTTTTGTCGTTTGTCCCACCGCTGGAGTTTCTAAGGGAGAAGGACGCTCGTAGCTCTGACCCGATGGCTTGGAGCGCTGAGACGAATGGATGAGCGATGTAGCGCACGCGCTGTGTGACACGCACACGTGTAGTGACTGACTAAGAGTAGGAGGCACTCTATTTATTAAACGGCCTTAACAGTTCACACTCGGTAATTAAGATTCCCAGTCAGGACAGCTGGTAGACTGCCTGACTGGCGACATCGAGATGGTGAAGACGGTGACGACGGTTAAGACTCCAGCAGCACGACGGAATCTCGCTCCAAACGACAGCCCCGAGGTCCCCTCCCGGGGGCCCCTCTTATACTGTCAGCATGGCCTGGCTCCGCCCCCCCGCCACGCCCTCTGGTCTATCACGTGACCTGCTGTCAGTCAGGGCTGCTGTAAGCTGCAGATCCCCTTCCCTGCCAGCAGCCAACGCTATGCTGCTTATGTGATCGATTCTATGTCACTACAGATGCACTGTAATACAAAGATCCCCCGTATAGCCTTAACAGACTGTAGGGGCAAGTGCTGTTAGCGAGCACCTATGAAGGCCGGAACGGTACACGAGGGGGTGGGTGGCCAGCACCACGCCCGACCGCCTTTGTCTCCCTAGTGGCGATATTTACACACCACCCCAGGTACTCACTTGAGGCTGAGTCGACCTAGGGGAGGCCCGGGACCGGTTCAGATAATCGTCACTGGTGTTGGTCGTGAGCGGGAATCGAACCTGGGTCGCCAGGTTCATAGCGGTGACACGCGCATGCACTTTGTGACACACTGTGACACACACACAGTGACACACGTGCATGCACTGTGCGACACACTTCGACACGCGCTATGTGAAACTGTGACACGCGCACGCACTGTGTGAAACACGCAGTGACACAGAGACACACGCTGTGTCACCGTGACACGCGCACGCACTGTGCGACACAGTGACACGCACAGTGTGACGCATACACAGTGACACGCACACGCACTGTTAACACGCGTACGTGCCGCGTGTGCGCCGTCCCCAGCCCGTGCCGTTCCAGCAGCCGTTCCCGGGAGGACTTCGGCCCGGCATGCGTCTCGCCGTGCGTGGCGTTGTCAAGCCGACACCCTGGAGGTTAAGCCCCCCCCCCCTTTCCTTCACCCCTCCCTCTCCTTCCCCCTCCCTCCATCCCCTCCCTCCAGCTATTTCCAACACATTGTTGCAAATGCATGTACGTTGAACTTCTTCCGCACCGCACGTAGCTAATCGCAGGTGCGGTTGGCTACGTATGGTGGAAAAGAAGTTGAACATACTGTGCGTTGTTGAAAGCATGAATGCATCGGCTCTGCCTGTCGCTGTGTGTAACGTGAGGTCACGGTGAAGTGACTGTCTGTGTAACGTGGGGTCACAGTGAAGTGACTGTGTAACGTGGGGTCACAGTGAAGTGACTGTGTAACTTGGGGTCACAGTGAAGTGACTATCTGTGTGTAACGTGGGGTCACGGTGAAGTGTCTATGTCTGTGTGTAACGTGGGGTCACGGTGAAGTGTCTATGTCTGTGTGTAACGTGGGGTCACGGTGAAGTGACTGTGTGTAACGTGGGGTCACGAAGTGACTGTGTGTAACGTGGGGTCACGAAGTGACTGTGTGTAACGTGGGGTCACGAAGTGACTGTGTGTAACGTGGGGTCACGAAGTGACTGTGTGTAACGTGGGGTCACGGTGAAGTGACTGTGTGTCCGTGTGTAACGTGGGGTCACGGTGAAGTGTCCGTGTGTAACGTGGGGTCACGGTGAAGTGTGTGTGTAACGTGGGGTCACGGTGAAGTGACTGTGTGTGTAACGTGTGGTCACAGTGAAGTGACTGTCTGTGTGTAACGTGGGATCACAGTGAAGTATCTGTGTGTAACGTGGGGTCACAGTGAAGTGACTGTGTGTCTGTGTGTAACGTGGGGTCACAGTGAAGTGACTGTGTGTCTGTGTGTAACGTGGGGTCACGGTGGAGTGACTCTGCGTCTGTGTGTAACGTGGGGTCACGGTGAAGTGACTCTGCGTCTGTGTGTAACGTGGGGTCACGGTGAAGTGACTGTGTCTGTGTGTAACGTGGGGTCACGGTGAAGTGACTGTGTCTGTGTGTAACGTGGGGTCACGGTGAAGTGACTGTGTGTAACGTGGGGTCACGGTGAAGTGACTGTGTCTGCGTGTAACGTGGGGTCACGGTATCCCACGTGAAGCTGATCCGATACGAGTGGACCTTCAGTGTGGTGAGGCTGTGTCGCTATTCAAGACAGCCGGCCACGTTGCTCGGCTGCGGACCCACTCAGATGAACGGTTGCCGGGACCTGCTAACCCCCGTGTGTGCGTGTGTGTGTACATACGTGCGTGGTGCCGGCCACCGGTGATGATTATCTGAACCGGTCCTCGGCCTCCCCCTCGGTCCACTCTGCTTCAAATGAGTACCTGGTGCGGTGTGCAAGCATCGCCGCCGGAGAAACAAAGGCGGTCGGGCCCCATGCCGGCCACCCACCCCCTCCCTCGTGAAGCCGTTCTGGCCTTCGTAGGCTGCTGCTAACCCGCCAACACCACTGGCTCCAACAGTCTGTTAAAGGCTACGCGGGGATCTTTGTCTCCGTCCAGGTTCATGATTGACCTGGGCTGCGCCCCCGGGAGGGATGTGGGCATGCACATCAGCGTGCGTTGGGACGAGCGACCGAACGTGGTGGTGCGGAACCACATGGTGAACGAAGGCTGGGGCCGCGAGGAGAGGGCCCACCCGGCGTTCCCGTTCCGCCCGGGGCAGCCGTTCGATGTGTGTGGAGCATGCAGCGCTCGCTCACTCACTCGCACGCTCACTCGCACACTCACTCACACGCTTGTTCACTCGCACCCGCACTCACTCCCTCGCTCACACTCTCGTTCACTCATTCACTCACTCGCTCACAAACTCACTCGCTCACAAATTCACTCGTTCACACACTCGCTCAGACACTCACACTCTCACACACTTGTTCACTCATTCCCTCGCTCACACTCTCGTTCACTCACTTGCTCACTCACTCGCACACTCGCACACTCAGACACTCACACGTTCACACGTTTGTTCACTCATCTCGCCCGCCCACACTCATTTGCTCTCACATTAACTCACACACTTGTTCGCTCGCTCACATACTCGCACTCACTCAGTCACTCACTCGGACTTGCTCGCACAATCACTCGCTCACACAATCACTCGCTCGCACAATCACTCGCTCACACAATCACTCGCTTGCACAATCACTCGCTCGCACAATCACTCGCTCGCACAATCACTCGCTCACACTTGCTCACACAATCACTCGCTCACACACTTACACTTGCTCGAACCCATTTGTTCACACACTTACTCACACAATCACTCGCTCGCTAAATCACTCACTCGCTCACACACTCACACTCGCTCAGACACTCGCTCAGACACTCTTTCACTCACTCGCTCACACACTCTCACACTCACTCGCTCGCTTACACAATTACTCGCTTTCACATTCGCTCACGTACTCGCTTGTTCACTCACACTTACGCTCGCTTGCTCACTCGCACTCACTCGCACCAATACCCGCCATTCATCATTAAGTGACGGTGACATCACCACGGCGCTTGTGCCAGGCCAGGTGCACTTTGAGGCCACGTCAAGTGTTGAAGGCTCGCTTGCAGGAGGTCGCGGGACAGACCCAGGTGCCATGGGTTGACTAGGATGACTGGCAGATTCACCAGCTGTGCCCCCTAATGTACACACTGCCTCACTTGCTCACCATATGATGATGATGCTGATACTGCTGCTGCCTCCCGTTGTGGTCAACAGCGGTAGTGTCGTGGTTAGCGCTACGCTGCGCTATGAACCCGTTGGCCTGAGTTCGATAAACTGCTCACGGCCAACACCACCAGTGACGATGATCTGAAAACGGTCCTGGGTCTCCCCAATGTCGACTCGGTCTCAAATGAGTACCTGGTGTGATGTGTTGGCCACCCACCTCCTCGTGTGCCTTCGGCGGCCTTCATAGGCGCTGCTACTCGCTGCTACGCGCTAACAGCACTTGCCCTGACAGTCTGTTAAGGCTACACTGAAGGGGGGGTGGATCTTTGTCTTTGGTCAACAGCTGCTGCTGCTGTGCACGGACGCCGACATGAAGGTGGCCGTGAACGGCGCTCACTTCTTCGAGTTCAAGCACCGCGTGCAGCCCATCTCGCGCATCACGGCCTTCACCATCAGCGGGGACGTCTCGCTGAGCCAAGTGTACCTCACATAGCCGCCCGGCATCCCTCCACCACCATCTCTCGCTCAACACTTCTCTCGCTGAGCCGACCGTGCCTCGTATAGCCGCCCGGCATCCTTCCACATCCATCTCTCGCTCAACACTTCTCTCGCTGAGCCGACTGTGCCTCGCATAGCCGCCCGGCATCCCTCCACCACCATCTCTCGCTCGGCCAAGTCTATCTTGCGTAACCAATTAACGCTCCACTACCACCTCCCACCTCACTCCTCCATCTCACTCAACTCTCCTATCGCTCGGCCAAGTCAGCCCCACCTGAGGCCCACCTCGCTCGGCACCTTGGCACGCTTTACCTGCCGGCCGCCACCGTCGTTCGGCCGGCGATGGAGCGAGCTGACGTGCGGACCCGTCGCAGAGATGATTTGTTCCGCTCGCCAGGGCACGCTGCGGCGATGTCACACGGCGTGCGTGTCGGATCGCTCGCTACTGTGGGTCACCATTAAAGGATCCGAACTCAGGGTTTTGCTTTCGGAAAAGCTTCCGGTGTCTTCGAGAAGCCGAATTAAGTCTCCCCCGTGTGGTTGTTGTAGCGCGAGATGTGGATGTGCAACAAGAACGCCGTGGTGGCGAGATGTTAACTACATCGCCTGGTATACAGGAAGTCGTGGTGTTCGAGACCCCGACTCTGACTCCTGCTGTATATTTGGAGTGTGCCTGGTGGCGAGATGTTAACTACATCGCCTGGTATACAGGAAGTCGTGGTGTTCGAGACCCCGACCCTGACTCCTGTATATTTGGAGTGTGCCTGGTGGTGAGATGTTAACTACATCACTTGGTATACAGGAAGTCGTGGTGTTCGAGACCACGACCCTGACTCCTGCTGTATATTTGGAGTTTGCGGTGTCTTTCTCCCCGTGGTCGCAAGGATTTTTTCTCCGGGTCCTCCGGTTTTTCCCCTCCATTTCTAATCAAATGTCGCACGTTTCGAGCCTTTGGCTGCTGTGATTTTCCACACGACGACGATGATAACTTCGTTGAGCTATCATTACCGATAGCCAGGTCGCGTGTGAAAAAGAGCTATAACAGTGACCTGGTAAAATAATAAAATGCAGCAACAACAACAAAAGATTCCTGGATAATTAAAAGAGAATAAAATCTACCACTCAAAAATCTAAATCGGCCACGCGGTCAAACTGTTGCGAGCACCGCACACTCTCCCACAACGTCCCAGGATCGCTCCGTTCCCTCAGCTCTCGTTTGTGGCAGGCAGATCGTTTCTGAAAAAGAGCTCTATCGAGCGCGGTGGGGCTTACCTGGCAACAATAATAGATTTTTTCAAGTTTACAGCCAGACTCGTACCCACCGCGTCAACGTGTTAGCGCACGTGTGCGTGTTCCTGCCAATGTGAGTGGTTCTCGAGTTAGACTTTTATAGCGTTCACGGAAGTAGGAGAGTGCATAGGGGAGTTATGAGATGCGAGGGAGAAGAGCGGTGCGGATGGCAGTCGAGTGAGATGAGAGGGGAGTGAGGATGGAGAGTGAAGTGAGATGAAAGGGAGGGGAGTGTGGATGGAGAGTGAAGTGAGATGAGAGGGAGGGGAGTGTGGATGGAGAGTGAAGTGAGTTGAGAGAGAGGGGAGTGGGGATGGAGAGTGAAGTGAGATGAGAGAGAGGGGAGTGTGGATGGAGAGTGAAGTGAGATGACAGAGAGGGGAGTGAGGATGGAGAGTGAAGTGAGAAGAGAGAGAGGGGAGTGTGGATGGAGAGTGAAGTGAGTTGAGAGAGAGGAGTGAGGATAGAGAGTGAAGTGAGTTGAGAGGGGAGTGAGGATGGAGAGTGAAGTGAGATGAGAGAGGGGAGTGAGGATGGAGAGTGAAGTGAGTTGAGAGAGAGGGGAGTGAGGATGGAGAGTGAAGTGAGATGAGAGAGAGGGGAGTGAGGATGGAGAGTGAAGTGAGTTGAGAGGGAGGGGAGTGTGGATGGAGAGTGAAGTGAGTTGAGAGGGGAGTGAGATGAGAGAGGGGAGTGAGGATGGAGAGTGAAGTGAGTTGAGAGAGAGGGGAGTGAGGATGGAGAGTGAAGTGAGTTGAGAGAGAGGGGAGTGTGGATGGAGCGTGAAGTGAAATGAGAGGGGGTAGTGCGTGGAGCGGAGTCGAGCGGTAGGAGAGCGCATGGATGGGAGAAGTGGGATAATTTTCCCCGATTCTCTCTGACCCTGTACGTGTGTATCGCTTGGCGTGCTGAACACAACTAACACAAGTCAATGCTGCGTTGGAGGGCGTGCACGCTTGAGTGACAGGCGGACGCCGACGCGGCTGATGAGAAATGCGAACCTGCTGCACTGCCTGACAGCCGAGCCGACATCGGTGCCAATATCAACGACAGGCACGCGGATGGAGGGGGGTTGCCGAGTGGGGGGGAGACGCTGAGGATGGGAAGTCGCCCTCTTTCTCGCATTGTGGCTATGAACCTCGTCAACCCTGGTTCGATTCCCAGCCACGGCTAACATCTGGTGGGCGAGCGATATTTGAACCGGCTCCTGCTGCCCCCTCCACCCACGAACATCATCCACCAAACAACATCGACGCCAGGCACCTGCGTAATAAACGACTTCCACGACAGGTTGATACTTGCGTCCTTTCTTTAGTTAGTGATGACTGCTCGGCACCGCACTTCCTTTCTGGATGGCCACCCTCTCGCTCTGCATGCACGTGCTCACTGCTCCTCCGCGCCCCGCTGATTGACGGCGCGCCGTCAGTGGGGAGAGCTTCGGCCCTCGAGGCTGCCACGTGGCCGGTGGCTCCGCCCCTAACCACGCCCCCCCTCAACCTTCCCGATGGCTCCCGCATGTACCCACGAGCTCCGCCCATTAACTTTGGCCCGGATGGGACCGTGAGCTCTTGATTGGCTATGACTGATGCAGCAGTGCCTATGCAGCCCCTCCGTCGCCCGTCGGTGCGCTCTCTCATAACACCTGCGAGAGCACGGAGCACTCTTGTGGTGGTAAAACCCCACTGGTGGCCGCAGCTGCAACCTGAGGGCGCATGGTTGAGCTGCGATCGAGCAGCGGCACACCCAAAGTTGTGCACCGCTGTTATGGGGAGAGGGCGTACGACATTAATTAGTGGAGGCTCAAGCTCTCCCCTGTCCCATCCTCAGCCGACTCTCTGACCCAACACTCATCGGCTCCGTTGTACGAGGCCTCAGCCTAAGCCAGTTCCGCGTCCATGCAGCTACCTCTGCCAGACGGTCTGTTAGGCAGGCGAGAGCTGCATCTGGGTTACCTGAGAAGGAGACGTATCTCGGTGTCATTGGCGTACTGATGGAACTGTAACCCCATGCCTCCGGACACTTATCTCCCAGCGGCCTAACATAGATATTGAATAAAATTGGAGATAAGACTGACCCCCTGAGGGATATCGTAAGGGGAGGAGTGCCCAGCAGGAGACACGTGGGGACCCCGGGCCACCTGCTGGGATCGTGCCCTGCAGCAAAGATCCAATCCACAGCGGGCGGTGCCTCCAATTCCTGCCAGGTCCCGTAGGTGCTGCAATAAACACCCCACGATCGATTGCAATCAAAGGCCGCCGACTGGTCCAGCATACCAAGGGCTGAAATCAGCCCCTGTCCATCGCCACGAGGAGGTCGTCTGCCACGCAACACCACGATGGTCCCCGAAGCCTCATTGAGTGACATCAAAGAAGCACTCGGTCTCAAGATACGACTTCCAATTGGGAGGAAGCCACCCTTTCTAAATGTTCCCTAAAAAGGGAGCATTGGAGATCCGGCAATAGTTATGCAGAATATCAACATCCAGTCCCGTTTTCTTTAGAAGTGGTCGCACTAAGGCCTTCTTCAGGAGTCCCGGGAGCACTCCTTCTGAAGAGGAAGAGTTGACCAATTCGGTCACCATTGGAATCGCCGGCTCAAAGGCCTCTTTAAGAAGCCAAGAGGGACGACAGGGATCGAAATCACAGGTGGTCCATTTAATCCCCGCAGTAGTCTGGATGAGGTTTGCAGGCAGGACCGATAAAAAAAAATCCTCAAAGACGAGAGGAGCCCTTGGGTCCAAGATAGGATCAGAACTAATTGCTGGGCAGATACCCTTTCTAATCCGATCGATCTTAGCAAAAAAACTGCAGCGCTCTTCAGAAAGAGCGACCTTTATGGACGTACAGTCTTGGGTGAATCAAACCATTGACCATCCTGAACAGCTCAGCAGGGCGGTCCCTCGCCGAGTCAATCATCATGGCAATGGACTTTTTTGATAGCCAGTGCTGGATGATCCTCGTAGCAAAAGTGGCTACACATGCTACAGGCCCCGCACTTTCAAGGGCCCCACGCTAAATGCTTTCAAGCTATCAATTCCGGTTCAGTGATTCTGCATTTGCTCTATTACTATAGTAATATACTGCCTTCAACTTTTATGAACGACTGGGTGTTTAAGGATAGCGATTTGTTGCATTGTCTGGCTGTATAGCAAATGAAAATATACAATTACTTTACTATGCAAGCTTTCGTGACTGCAGGAATTACTCTTAAGTTAAATAATACAATACGACGTTTCGATTGCAACACAAGCAACCGTCATCAGGTAGAACTAAATTTGAGAGACAAAACACAGACACAGATACAGACACACAAGCAGAGAGAGACAACACAGAGACACACACAGAGACCCAATGCCTGTGTCGAGGCCTTAAATAGAGAGGGGGGGGGGCAGAGAGAGAGCAGCTGCTGGAGCAGATAAATTATCATGTCAATGAAAGACCCAACAAGACTGGTACATTCTAGAGAGAGTTGTGTGGAAATCCACCCCGAAGTGACCGAGGGAGAGAAAGAGCGAATGGACCTATGAGAGCCTGGTAAATTTTAGAGAGAGAATGGAAACAAGGGGAACAAACCGCGTAAAAAGCCCAGAAGAAGACAACAACGACTTGGCTGTGGGGGCAGGGAACCCTGCGGAGGACACCGAGGCACTGCCGTCCGCTCAACCACTGGCCCAGCCACCGATCGTCTCACCTGCCGCGGGCGACGCATTCCAGGCTGCGCACTCCCGTCTCGCCCAGCTGCTCCATGCCGCGGCCTCAATCCTCGAAGAAATCGACCGAGGCGGGACACCGCTGGAGGCAGCGGGCGGAGCGAAGCGGTCACCAACGGCCATTCCCGTCAGCGGGCCGAGCGCACATTGTTCGCTGCGTGCCGCCAGGGGCATTCACGCTCACCTGCTGCTCCATCATGACTCCACGATCGCCGCCTGCGCTTCGACGTCGGAGCCCGCCTGCACGGAAGATGGGTCCTCATCCGACCAGGCCTTCGTGATGACCCGACGTCCGGGGTGGAGGTCGTCCGACCGCACCGGGCACCGAAACGACCATCAGCGGGGACGGCTTCCTCCCCGCGCTGAGGTTACTTGCTTCAACTGTGGCCTACGGGGCCACGTGTCATCCGACTGCCGGGCGCCCCGACGTCGCACCTCCGGACCCCGGGGCCAGGACCAAAGGACGTCCACGGCTTCACGACACACTCAGGCGAGTCGCGACACCTCACACGCTCGGCCCTCACTTGCACCATACACACCCCAGTGCGCCGAATTGAATGTTCGCCGGTTGACGGGTGGTGCGGAGCGCGGTCGCTTGGATTCCGAACGGGCACTCCGACCGGTTCAGTGGTCGGAGCTGGCCCACAGGGTTGTCGCCGCGACCACGGGTTCTTCCGTTGTTATCGGTTCAATCGAAGGGGTTGAATTCCGCATGCTCGTCGATACTGGTGTGTTGGCCACTATTATTTCGCATTTAATTTATAATATCCTGCCCGTTCGGTGTTGGCCGCTGCAACGAGTTTCTGTCCCGTTGTTCGCCACTAACGGGGGTTCGCTGGGCATCGTCGGCCAAATTCACGCGCAGATTTCGATTGGCGACATCAAATTGGCCCGGGCCTATTTTGGTTTCGTCGTCTCTTGCAGTACCCTGCCTGCTGGGCACGGATTTCCTTGCTAAAATGCCAAATAAAATCCTTGTCAATCAAGGATGTATTGAGCTTCCCTCTGGTCGTCCCATGGCATTTTTGCCCTCTCCCACACATCCGCGCCCTGCCTGTACTTCCGTGCAGGCACTGGCTGCCTGCACAACGCATATTCCGACGGGTGCGCAGATGTTTGTACCCCTACGATTGCGGAAACCGCTCGCTTCGGACGCCTCGCTGCACGGCATTCTATTGGGACCGTCTAACACGGCAATCAAGGGCCTCAAACTTGTAGCCGCACAGACTCTCGTAGCGGGTGACGTGGACCCGTTTTTGCAGGTCCTGAACGTCGGCCTGTCCACGACCGTCGTTCCACAGGGGACCGTACTCGCCCACGCGATGCCGGCGCCCCTGGGGACCGGGGTTGTAGGTCATGTCGACGTCGGTCCGCGGCTCCCAGCCACTCTCGAAGTTGAGGGCTGGTGACTTGTCCGGGTCACAGCGATCTAAATTACGTGCTCTTCTGCAGGAGTATTCTGATGTCTTCAGTAAGAGTAAATTCGACATTGGTTGCACCAAGCTGCTTCGTCACCATATTGATACCGGTGATGCTGCCCCTATCCGGCAAAACCCATTTCGGCTCAACCCAGCAGAGAAACAGCATGTCAAACCGGCAGTTAACGACATGCTGGCTGCGGCCATCATCTCTCCTTCGACTAACCCTTGGGGTGCTCCCATAGTGCTGGTCAAGAAGCACGATGGCAGTCTACGGTTTTGTGTAGATTTTCGGCGCCTGAACAAAATTTACGTGGCCGACGCTTACCCTCTTCCGCATATAGACGAGTCATTAGACGCCCTGGCGGGGGCACGCTACTTCTCCACGCTGGACCTTCTGTCGGGGTTTTGGCATGGGCAATCTATTAAATTCTTCAAATTTAATAGGTTGCCCATGGGCCTCCACTCGGCTCCAGCGACGTTCCAACGGCTCATGGAGCTTGTCCTCGCTGGGCTCCAGTGGGACTCATGCTTGATTTACCTAGATGACGTCATCATCTTTAGCCACACATTCAACAAACACCTCGCGATTGCGAGCTGTTTTTCTAAAAATGCGCGCTGCAAACTTGAAGTTCAAGCCGCAGAAATGTCATCTTCTATGCGAGTCTGTTCGTTACTTGGGCCATATAGTCAGCCGCTCGGGAATTTCCACCGACCTCGAGAAAAGCAGATGTGTTAGCTCGTGGCCGACTCCTACCTCAGTGGGGGACGTCCGCAGCTTTATTGGTTTTGCGTCCTACTACCGCCGCTTCGTAGCTGACTTCGCGCCCATCGCAAAACCACTCCACACCCTGACAGCAAAAGGGGTGAAGTTTCACTGGGGAGACATTGAACAGGCCGCATTTGATTATTTGCGCAATGCCCTCGTTAGGGCGCTGCCCTTGGCCTACCCCAACTTCTCAGAGCCATTCACTCTCGATACAGACGCCAGTAACACCAGGATTGGCGTGGTGCTTTCTCAGACCATCGGGGGCGTCGAACGGGTCATTGCTTACTGTAGCAGAGTGTTGTCTCCCGCTGAGCAACGCTACTGCGTGACCTGCCGCGAATTGCTGGCCATAGTTTTCTTTATTCAGCAATACAGGCCATACCTGCACGGTCGGCACTTTACCGTTTGGTCCGACCACTCCGCATTACAATACGCCTTGTGGGTAGACCAACCATCTGGCCAACTTTCTAGGTGGCTCGAAGTCCTCCAGGACTACGATTTTACTGTCACTTACCGCAAAGGTATCCGCCACACTAACGCCGATGCGCTGTCGCGTCTCCGCCCATTAAAAAATGCGCATGTTTCTTGGGGTCAGGCTGTTGCAAGCCGCCAGTGATTGAGTCCGTCGCACCCCTCCCAACGGTGGCTGCTGCGCTCCCCTCCGACCGGGCTCCGTTAGACGATCCCGTCAACCTAACGGGCTGTGACGACCTGCTGGGGTTGACACTGGTGGAATGGGGTCGCCACCAGTTAGAAGATATGTCCTTGCTGGCCTTACGCCGTCGCGTCGGTTCACCTCCCCGTTCTGCGGCACAGCCTTCTTATGCATTGGGACGGGGATTCCTGCCAGTATAAAATTGTTGTGCCCTCTGCCCTGCGGGGTAAGGCCATGTGGGCAGCTCACGAACAATTGTTGCATTTGGGCGCCCACAAAACCCTCGGCCTGCTGCGCCTACAATTATTTTGGCCAGGGATGTTGCGAGATGTGACCGACATCCTGCAGGGCTGCACCCAGTGCGCACGCCGGAAGCCGCTGGCAAGGCCAGCATGTCCGCCTTTGCAACCTATCACAGTATCTCGCGTCAACGAGCTGGTGGCCCTGGACATTTTGGGACCCTTCCCTGCTATGCTGAGAGGTAATAAGTACCTGCTGGTTGGGGTGGAGTATTTTACTCGCTGGCCCATGGCCTGGCCTCTCCCCATCGTGGAAGCCTTTGTTCAGGGCTACGTCCTGGGCAAAGGCACTCCCGAATGGCTGCTGACCGACCAGGGAAGAAATTTCTCGAGCACCCTCTTGCGCGACGTGTCGCCTTTTGGGCATGAAGGTGCGCACCTCGCCGTACCACCCACAAACCGATGGCATGGTGGAGCGCCTTCACAGTACTCTCACCTCTATGTTGTGCCACCAAGTTTACGATTTGCAGCTCGACTGGGACTTGCAAATCCCTGGGGTCCTGGCCGCATACTGGATGGCACCACACGCGGCGACCGGCTTTTCGCCATTTTTTTTTAATGTACGGCAGGGATTCGGTCCTCCCTGCCGACGTTCGCTTGAACGTAGACCGGCCGTTGCCAAAATCCAAACTCGCAGGCCACCTGCGGTTCAACCTGCGTAGGCTGACGGAGGCACGCGAGGCTGCCATTGAGAATTTGGCCTCTCGCCAGCGTGCCAACTTGCGACTGCGCGACCCCAGGACGATCACTCACGCGTGGACTACGGAGGACAAGGCCTGGCTCCACTGCCCCCAGGTGCCATTGTCCACGTCGCCCAAGCTGCTTGAGCCATGGAGGGGTCCCGTCGAAATTGTCGAGGTTGTCCCGCCCAAGTGCATTAAGATCCGATGGGGCAGGCGTCGTTGGTTCGTACACCCCTCCCGGTTGAAGCCCTTCGTCGCGCCGCGCGTCCCTACATCACTCACACATCACGGGGGCCGAGCGTGCGACATGTCCAACGAGTCGGGTGATGCCCCATTGGTGCCTAACCCACAGAGCAGTTGTGTTGTCCTTCCTGCAGGTGACACGGGTGTGACGGGGGCGTGCAAATCGAAGCCGCCCGTTTCTGACGCCGAGTCATCACGGGCCTTGCCAGGCGTGCCAGCTGACTCACCCACCCCACCTGTATCGCCAAGGAAGCCGTCCGTCCCCTATGACAGCCCAGCGACACGCACTCGTGCTAAAACTCGGGGGTTTTCACAAGGGCCTCGTTTTTTGAGGGCCTCACTTTCCCTCACACGTTCTATGTTATTCACTGCCTTGCGCCCCCGGTTCCTTGCGACATGGCTATGGGGGTACTTACCGTCCGTCGTGCCGAGGTTCCCTCCATTCTTCTTCTACTTTCCCGTTGGCTTGTTGTTGCCGCGTCGTGCGTGATCGTGTGTGTGTGGCCGCTCGATATCCTGATGTATATATAGTGTGTATTTGGACGGGGGGGGGGGGGGGTATTTATGTTGGGATGTTGTTGCGTTTTTTACGAGGCACACGCATTCTGCTCATGTTCACGTTCACATTTTTTGTTGTTCGTTCCATTGTTACAGCCGAAACGGCTGCAGCCTACAAAGGGTGGGGGGGGGGGGGTGATGTAGGGGTAATCGGCACTCACCACTCTGTGGGCTGGTAGCTCCCCGTTCTCGTCAATAGGGGGCGGAAGCGCTATCACGCCAGTGCTAATGGCCATGGCTCAAAAGGGGCCAACGACAATCCCCATCAAACGGATCTTGGGACACATTCCCCAGGACCCCAGGAGGAGGGGACCGGGGGATGATGTCACCTTCCAGAAAGTTCTGGAAGGGAGGCGTGGCTAGGGCGGAGCAAGCCACGAACCAGTATATAAGCCGGACCTCTCAAGGATCTGGGTCAGTCATCTCCAAGCTGAAAAACGAAGACCTGGGCTGAAGCTAGGACCCTGGACCCCAAGCTCCGTTGTCCTTCTAAGGGCCAGAGCTCAGTGAGGCCAGTGGTCAGGGCCCACGGACCGGGTACGGTCGGGTCAGCATAGCCTCCCCTAGGGCCCCAGCCGGAGGACAAAGGTTAACGGGGTTCCCAGTGATAGGGCCCGTATAGTCCGGAGGCCATACCTCTGCAGGTATCGGGTAAAAGGGCCGATATACCCCATTGTATTAGGGACCTTGTAGAAAATGCCAAATAAATATCGTGTTGCCTTACCAGAAGTTCTTCGTCAATTTATACCCACGACACGTGTTGAAATCTCCCAGCACAATTGTGCGAGGCAATCCAAGGAACAAGAGAGAGATCACCTCAGACAACTGAGACGTAAGATAATAAACTATTTACTATGTTGTATTTTACCAGGTAAGACATGGCCAGAAATGATAGCCCAACGAAGTGGCTTATCACGTGGAAATGTATAGCAGCCAAATACTCTAAACGTATGTTTATAAACGTGGAGGAGAAAACAGGAGAAAAATCCACGCGACAACAAGAACATACAAACTCCAAATATACAGCAGGTGTCAGGCTCGAGATTGAACCCACGACCTCCTGCACACCAGGAGAGATAGTTAACATCTCGCCACCGTGACGCCATGAAGTACAAAACGCGCCATAAGTACAGAACACGGCTTAAGACCAACGCGGATGGACGGGTGTTCGTTTACAAACGCAACGACGGCTTTATTGAGTCACAGGCGAATTTCGACTAAATCCCGCGGACACAGACTAACACGGCCACCGCACGGTGCAGACACAACCACAGCGACAACTCATCTACCACCACCACAACCACCACAACCACCACCACCACAACCGTCACCACCACAACCGGTACCACCACAGCTGCCACCCCGGGGCCGCAACGCCACTCTCTCCCGCCACGCGGAAATTTCCGCCCACGCAGAAGAGGCTCTGGACAGCCCTGACCACGGTAGTGCGACCAGCTCTCCTGCGGAGGTCTGGCTCCAAGTAAACCCACCCACCTCCCGTGGCTCAGAGTAAACCCACCCCCCGTGGCTCAGAGTAAACCCACCCAGTGTGGCTCCGAGTAAAAGCACCCACCCACTGTGGCTCAGAGTAAACCAACCTACCCACCCACCCACTGTGGCTCAGAGTAAACCAACCTACTCACCCACCCACTGTGGCTCAGAGTAAACCAACCTACCCACCCACCCACTGTGGCTCAGAGTAAACCAACCTACCCACCCACCCCCCGTGGCTCCGAGTAAACCAACCTACCCACCAACCCCCCGTGGCTCCGAGTAAACCCACCCACCCCCGTGGCTCCGAGTAAACCCACCCACCCACTGTGGCTCAGAGTAAACCCACCCACCCACTGTGGCTCTGAGTAAACCCACCCACCCACTGTGGCTCAGAGTAAACCAACCCACCCACCCAGTGTGGCTCCAAGTAAACCCACCTACCCACCAACTGTGGCTCCGAGTAAACCCACCCACCGTGGCTCCGAGTAAACCCACCCACCCAGTGTGGCTCTGAGTAAACCCACCCACTCACTGTGGCTCCGAGTAAACCCACCCACTCACTGTGGCTCCGAGTAAACCCACCCACCGTGGCTCCGAGTAAACCCACCCACCCACCGTGGCTCTGAGTAAACCCACCCACCCACTGTGGCTCCGAGTAAACCCACCCACCCACCGTGGCTCTGAGTAAACCCACCCACCCACCGTGGCTCTGAGTAAACCCACCCACCCACCGTGGCTCTGAGTAAACCCACCCACCCACCGTGGCTCTGAGTAAACCCACCCACCCACCCACCGTGGCTCTGAGTAAACCCACCCACCCACCGTGGCTCTGAGTAAACCCACCCACCCACCGTGGCTCTGAGTAAACCCACCCACCCACCGTGGCTCTGAGTAAACCCACCCACAGTGGCTCTGAGTAAACCCACCCACCCACTGTGGCTCCGAGTAAACCCAACCGTGGGGAGATTCTGCGATTCTGAATAAATAACGGATCACAAGTGGAACGTGAGGTGTTCTCACGAAGCCAGCATGGGTTGTCTTATTAACCTTAAATTAAGCACGTGGTTCGGTAAGTGGCACACAGCATGGTTGGCTTTGGGCCCCTGGTGCGAATAATGAAACGGGACCCCGGTCCAATTCACCACCAAGCCGCCCCCGCCCCACCAACCCCCCACCCATTGCCTATGACCCTGGGCACTCGAGAGCTCTGCCACCGTGGGTTATCGTGAGTTTGACTGCAAAGCACCGTGGGTAGCTCCAAGGGTACCCTTGCACGGCGCCCTGTTGGTGGTGTGCACGTGCACAGCCCGACTCCGCAATATCCGGGCGGGGTGGGGGGGGGACATTTTAAAAATAATGCACAACAACAACAACAAACAATGACGAGAGCGCTTCCGCAGATTTCCGTTGCGACTCCTCCTTTTGTCCCTTTTGTGAAACGGGACCTCTTCGTGTCGACGGTCTGACCGCCGCAGCAGCAGCGGCGGCGGCGGCGGTAGCGGTGGTTCCTCTCCTGCTTTTGATCGTTTTGTTCCGGCTTAAAAAATATATACAAACAACGCCGCGCAAAGAACGAGAACTCATCGCGTAACCCGCACAGCCCGTCGGCGTCGCGCAACGCGGCCTCCGCTCGGCCGCCACGCCGTGGGGGCCGGCCGTGGATTACCAAGATGGCGCTGGGGGGGGGGGGGGGGCTCCTCCCGCTGCCGCCTGTGGAGGGAGCACATGGCCAGTAGCTCGGGGTGCGGGAGTGTGGGGTTAGGCGTGCGGGGTGAGGGGTGTGGGATAAGAGGTGCGGGAAGAGAGGTGCGGGGTGAGGGATGGATTCGGAGGTAACCGCTGCTGCCATGACCACCACACACGGACCGCGCCACTTCGCCTTCCGGGACCGCGTTCAGACTTTGATTGACGGAAAAATAAAAATAAAACATCACAGATGATATTTAAAAACAATACAGACAAAATCCCACCGTGATTCGTGGTTTTCTTTGGGTTTAGATCACCGTGTAGGTATAATGCCAATCGTAGAGTGGCCAATCTTAGAGCGACAACTCAAAATCGAGTTGTCACATCGCGGGCAAAGGTGCCCATCGACTGGGCTTGTCAGCAAAAACCGGAGGAGGTTTTTAAAGCGGAGCTCTTGTGCAGAGCGCTGGAGCTTCCGCTAACACCCGACGATGGTGGATGTGACCTCTGGCGAAGCGTCGCTCGAAATTGTCGAATATATTTGCTTACTTGTGCAGCAATCCTGATAAACCAAATCGAGTGGCACATTTGCCCATGGGGTGGCGCAACTGGATTTGATTGCCTCTGTCAGGTGACAGAGGGTAATATAGAAAAAAGAAGATTGACTCTATACCCACGCAATCTAATCCAAAAGTAACGAATTATTAATCATAATGGTCGTAAAAGCCTAGGTATAAAATTTCTATCTCATCGTACCAAGTATATATTATGCTTTGTTCCATGCTACTCGATTCGCACAACTATATGTTTAGCATAAAAAAAGTATTCTCTATTCATCAGTTTGAAGTTAATTCCAGCACAGAGGGCGGGCCCCATTGTTTCCGCGCCGGGATGACCGTGTTTATGACACACCAAAGACAAAGATTCCTCGCATAGTCTTAACAGACTGTTGTGGCAAGTGCTGTTAGCGAGCAGCACCTATGAAGGCCGACACTAGGGGGTGGGTGGCCAGCACCACGCCCGACCGCATTTGTCTCCCCAGTGGCGATGTTTTCTTCATCGCACCAGGCACTCATTTGAGGCCGAGTCGACCTACGGGAGGCCCAGGACCGGTTAACATAATCGTCACTGGTGTTGGCCGTGAGCGGGAAACGAACTCGGGTCGCCAGGTTCGTAGCGCAGCGTTAGCGCTAACCGCTGCACTGCCGCTCCCTTAAACGACAACCGCCACCACCACCTACAGCCGCGGGTTGCTGTTCGGCACGTAAGCGGCGGCAGCGGCGGTCGACGGCGATTGGCAAAGACAACTCCGCGGGGACGGGGGAGGGGTTGAATACACAGTAGGTACAGCGTGTCCACGAAATAACATTGTGCGGGCACATCCGCGTCTCGTACACATATCGGGAGCACGGGTGGTTAAGGGGACCCCGAAAAACGTAGTGACGTTTCGGCTGTGTTCCTCGCTCGCTTTTTTTGTCAACAATAATATCTATATATATTATTTAAAAAAAACTAACTGTGAATGATCTATAACGCGAGGTGTCCGTGGGCTAAAGAGGAAGGCGTTTCGTGGTCGTCGGTTTTGTTTAAACAAATCCCCTTCCGTTGACGCGCACACGATGCCGGCAGCACTAGCAGCACACAACGGTGTCGAGGTCTGCCGCTGTGGGCCAAGACGACAGCTGGATATAAGCACAGCTGTTGTGAGCACGCAAAACGTCTCTCCTCTTGAGATGCGGCGAGGCGCCTTCGATCGAACTAAACGCCGCCCGTAATGACCGCCAACGGCTTTTCTCTTTCCTTCACGCGACGACGTCGGCCAAAGAGAAGAAAGATTAAAAGAAGCACCGTCCCGATACACCACGCGCCGTCGCACGGCACCGGCGAACGAGCGAGCGGGGGGTGGCTGGGGAGGAGAGGCAGAGGGGAGCTCGCGACACTTCCCCTCGCTCCGCGGCGGGGCTCTACTTAACGCCAGCGGCGAGGGGTGTTGCTTGCATCCACGGCTGCTTCTGGGTCGCCCGCCAACCCCCCCCACCTCGTGAACGAGCCCGCTAATTCGTGGAGACACCAGACCACTGTCACACGGGGAGACAAAATTCCGCGTTCTTTGCGAGACGTTTTCTACGTACGTGCGGCAAACCGTTTTTTTTTTCACCGTTTGCGTTGTTGTTGTTGTTGTTTGTTACCGGATATTTTCATGCAGTTACCGGTAATGCCCGAGTCCCCACGAGGGATCCACTCTTTCTCACGTTCTCAACGCCGACGCGCCGACCCGCATCTCGTACCCCACCCGCATCCATGCGCCTTTGCTCACGTATCCACGTGGCCCACCGTACACCGCCGTGGACAGCATTGATATGTGCGGCGACGCCGCTGCTATACAAGCGAGAGATCACTCACCACCGTGGCCACAACAAACAAAAAATTGTACATCCGTGTGGTCAAGAGCACCGCGCGAGAGAGAGCTACATATATATGAACGAATAAAAAAAACCTCAAATCACAAAACATGTGACGATGACGATGACGACGACGCTCACGACAAGGGGGGGGGGGGGGGTGGTGACGCGGGGCCGTCATGGAATGTGTGCCACCGTTCCAGAGATGCCCTAACTAAAGCAGCGGGATGTGTGTGTGTATATACTTGACGCGGTGTGCCGGGTGTGGAAATATCTTCCGGGTCGACGGTGGAATCGAGTCGGTGGCAGGCGGTATACGTAAACGAGCAGCCGCAGCCATAACAAGCGGAATACTGGAAGCGTGTGCCAGATTGAGAAATAATTTCGGCGCCGTCGGCAAACCGGAATAGGTGGCACGTGGCTCGTGGCCACGTGCCATGGCGAGCGGTTTATACTGGATGCGGTGTGCCGGGCGTGAAATATTTTCCAGGTCACTGGTAGAATAAAATGTGACGCGCGCGATGAGCAGCTACAGACGTAGAAGTAGGAGGTATACTGGATGCGGTGTGCCGGGTAGCCACGGCCATTTAAACGCACCGAGATGTGAGCATGGAGCATGCCGATAAATAACCCGGGCA
The DNA here is from genome assembly GCF_048934315.1 of Petromyzon marinus. Taxonomy (NCBI): domain Eukaryota; kingdom Metazoa; phylum Chordata; class Hyperoartia; order Petromyzontiformes; family Petromyzontidae; genus Petromyzon; species Petromyzon marinus. The sequence continues at coordinate 3,479,367 of NC_133719.1, forward strand.
TTGCCCCTCTGCCAGCATGCAAAGCACATTGTAGTCAATAGCCTCATGATCAGCTGTGCCAACGTGAAAAGCACCTACACGTCCATAACTTATCATGTACATATATATACACGTATATATATTTACGCGTATATATGAATGTAGAAATAATGAACGATGAGTACAAAAAAATTGGGTCAACCAATTTTCTGACCGACAAACCACCGTGATATTTGCGGGAAGACCCGGCAAAATAACCGTCTGGAAGCGGAACAATGGGCGGGATCGAGGCCGCACCGTGTCGCACCGCGTCGCACCACGTCGCACCGCGTCGCGGATCTCACCGCACGCGGTGTGGGCCCCCCCGACGATGGGGGCAGCACCCAGATGGGTCACAGCGAGTCACGTGGGCACCGATGGACGTAGCGCTACCCACATCGCCTACATGCGTGGCCACCGACACTGTGAAATGCCACCCGACGCTTCACGACGACGACGACGCCAACGCGGTTCCGCCGACCGTCACCACGACAGATGGGGGGGGGGGGCGGGGGGGGGGGCACGCGTGGCACGACGCGCGGTGACGCGGGGGCCAAGGTTCTCAAAGACGTCACTACGCAAAAAATTCCGCCCCCCTCCCCACCATCCCCCCCTGACCGCCGCCCCCCTCTACCCACCACCCAGCCTGCCCACCTCTCCCCTGCCGACTACCCCCCCCCACCCTCCTACCCACAACGCATCAACGGCAGTCAAAACGGCCGAATGTCGCGGCACGTTGATGATCGTGACGCGGCGAACGTGGTCAGCAGCGGGGAAGTGCAGCGAGATCCCACCGTTGGCACTGCACTACGGCACGCCACGTCCACGCTCCCCGCCTTCACCACGCCCGCGACGACCGGGCGTGGTGAAGCACGGCCAAACGGCACCTCCCCGTGACCGACAAGGGGCGGTGTCGGGGGTAGGACGTCACCCGGGAGCGGATCGGACAAAGCGGCTGTGGAAAAGGAAGCGCTAGCCGCTCGAGCCGCTCGTCGATGGGGGAGAGCGGGGGGGGGTGTTGGTGTTGATGGCGTAGTGGGTTACGATTTAAAGTCCCAACCACCGCATTTGCATGCAGTTGCCCTGCGTAGAAAAGGATCCCCTCCTCCCCTCCGAACACGAGTTCCTTGCTACAGCACCGAGGGAGCCCAGGTTAAGATCCCGCGCATCTTGTACGGTGCAGGAACCCACGTCTTGTTTCCAGGAGAGAGTGGGCGAATCATTTACATCAGTGTCGGATAATCAGCATCACACGTGGCATGCGGTGTGTGTTTGTCTGTTTTTAAACAGTATATAAAAGAGCAGTTTTTTTTTACATTTAAATAGCTTTTGTTCGTTTTTACCACGGAAGGAAAAATAAATACAAGGCCGCACATAAATTAATTAAAACGTCGTGAAATTTGTCGCCTGCCGATTTATAAAACGTTGCAGATAAACTCACCGATCAACTTTGGAATTTCAAAACAGTTCTGGATTACTTTGTAATCTTATTGCAAAGCTAACGACTCCGGCATTACATCGCTGCCTTTCTCGCTGCCACTATGAGTTTCATTTTTGGGATATCCAATCAATCGTACGACTTGGTTTGACGTTATCTCACGAAATAAAAATGTCTATGCGATCGCTCGCCGGGGATTTTTCATCATAAGGTCTGCATATTGACGAGGCGGCGATTTGGCACGGCTCATCTTCACAGTTCAGTCACACCGATGTTTTAAGACGACATAATCCATCGACAATTATTCAATTCACTCGGTGACCAAACGCCTGGGCTCGGTGGGGGGGGTAAGCAGGCATTATGGATCGTTTCACACTGAAATTGTAATTGGCACAATTATATACTTTAAAAGATTTCTGCAAAGGACCGCACGTTACCCCGTACTGTGAACAAAAATAATGAGGTTTTACCCTTCATGAGCAATAAAACAGCTGTTAACATGTTAAAACACCAAATAACCACAATACCAGTGGTGAACATGATAACAAACATGCTCTGTTCATTCTAGATTTGAAGCTTTCGTGACTGCAAGGATTCATACTCTTTGCTTTTTTTCTGTCAAGTCACGTAGGTAAAATAAAATTAAAATAAAAGAAAACAACTAAATAAAATCACGACGTTTCGGAGGCAACACAAGCTTCTGTCTTCAGGTGGAAGAGTCACAGCAAGATAGCTGCATCTTGTTTACCTACGTGACTTAACCGAAAAAACCAAAGAGTATGCTCTGTTCAGTGTGTGTTGTGGGCTAATCAGTTTCAAAGACAATGCCATATATAATTATCAGACCATGTTTGTTTGCATGCTCAACACAAGTACTGTGTGGCTAATGCAGTAACATTATTCCTTGCAAAAAGGTATCTGTTTGATGTTTGAACATCTTAACACAACTCCTGTTTTGTTTCCAGTTATTTTTCATACGTTGATAGTGGCAAAAAAGGTCCCCCGAGCCGCCCCCTACAGTGTTCAAGAGCGCAGAAGGGTTGTCAACACATCTATGCCTCTATATAAGGAACGAAACAGGTGGACTTCTCCACAAATCTGGATGTCGCCTGATGAAACTGGTTGTAATTACTGGCAAAACGTCGTGCTCAGATTGTAAATGTTGTGGCTTGGCTCTCCAACACACCGGTTAGTGCTGTACTAGTGACGAATTGGCCACGTTCTGTTGACGTGACAACCCTTACTAGTTGGCTGTGTCGGGTGGTGGCGGGTTTTAACGACACATTTATACATGTACGCGATCTAACCCAAAAACCTCTATTATGGATGATATTGGTCGGGAAAGCCTTCGTGTTAAACCAACCAATACTGAGAATTTTTTTTTTTTAAACGGCGCGTTAACTCTACGAGTCGCGTCATCGTCTCTTTGTGAATGAGCCGCGGGGATGTCGGCGGCGGAGGGGGGGGGGGGGTTGCTCGGGGAGAAGTTTCGATTGCCGTGGGTTCGTATTCACATCGTCGTCCGTAACAATATACACAAGTGCTAAACCGAACGCACCTCCACAGCAACAACAATAATTATTGTTCTTCAGAGTTTGGTCTTTTAAAAACTAGCATTCGACGTAAAACAGTTACCCAGAATTCCACACGGGCTACACAAATCCAGAAAGTGTCTTCTGCAACGACATTCCCAAACCGAATTAAAAAAAAAAATTAATAAACCCGGAGAAAGGAGAACGGGGAGCGCGGCGCAAAGCGAGACGCGCTCAGCATGCACGGAGAGTAAACATCGCGAGCGGGCACGCAGCCCGGGCGAGCGTGGCGACGAGGACCAGTGGCGATCGTGCAGACGCTGGGCCATTCGCGCGCGCGTGTGCCACGCTCGTCAAGGAGGACGCCGTGATCGCGGCCGCTGATGCTTGTCGAGATGGGCAGCAGCAGAGACCTCTCGCCCGCACGCCCCCCACCTCTGCCGCCCCCCTCCCCCCCCCACCCCGCCAGCGTAAATATAAACCCGGCGATACGAATCGCGTCCGCACGCAAGCCCACGCTTACGCACGGCCGCCAAGGCGCAGCGAAGCTCGCCCGGACCCTGAACCACGCCGCGCTCAGCTCAACGGCAGCAACACAAATAATTGGACCGTGGTTACTAAACAAAGTAAAAATAAAACAACACCGCCCCCCCCCACCCCCCCCCCCGGGTACGAAAGGGAATAAACGTTACCTCCGATCGCGGCTGCAGCAATGCCCCTTGCGTGTGTGTGTTGTTTTTTACGTTTAGTTTTTGTTAAGTTCGAGTTTGGAGAGCGATGAGTGTAGCGCGACCGCGGGCTTCTCCCTGGTGGTAGTCTCACCGCCGCCGCCGTCGCCGCCGCCGCCGCCGCCGCCGCCGCCCGGCGACGAGCGGGCGCGGCCGAGGCGCCCTCGGGCCTCTTAGCAGATCTTGGTGATGGTGACGCTGCCCTTGATCTTGAGCGTGTTGATGAGCGACACCGACTGCACGCGGTGGCAGAAGTCGAAGATGAGGTGTCCGTCGACGCTCACCTTGAAGCGCTGGTGCTCGCACGCGATCTCCAGCTGGCGGGGGACAGGGGCGGCGGTGGGGGGGGGGGGCACGGCGGGTCAGTCGGCGCGCTCTCATTGTTACTTGTTACGTTGTTGTTGTTGTTGTTGTTTTTTTTTCGATTTAAAGCTTTCGTGACTGCAAGGATTCATCTTCTTTGGTTCTTTCGGTAAAGTCACGTAGAATGAGAATAAAATAATATAATAAAATAAAATAACACAATAAAATTCTCAGTGACGAGACAGTCTCGTCCCTTCACCTGATGAAGGCCGCTTGTGTTGTGGCCGAAATGTCGTGAGAATTTTATTGTGTTATTTTATTTTATCAATTTATTATTTTATTCTCATTCTACGTGACTTTACCGAAAGAACCAAAGAAGTTGTTGTTGTTGTTTGTAATGTTATTTTAGTTGTTTGTAACGTTATTTTGGTTGTTGTTGTTGTTTGTAATGTTATTTTAGTTGTTTGTAACGTTATTTTGGTTGTTGTTGTTGTTGTTTGTAATGTTATTTTAGTTGTTTGTAACGTTATTTTGGTTGTTGTTGTTGTTGTTTGTAATGTTATTTTAGTTATTTGTAACGTTATTTTGGTTCTTGTTGTTGTTTGTAATGTTATTTTAGTTGTTTTTAACGTTATTTTGGTTCTTGTTGTTGTTTGTAATGTTATTTTAGTTGTTTGTAACGTTATTTTGGTTGTTGTTGTTTGTAATGTTATTTTAGTTGTTTGTAACGTTATTTTGGTTCTTGTTGTTGTTTGTAATGTTATTTTAGTTGTTTGTAACGTTATTTTGGTTGTTTGTTGTTGTTGTTTGTAACGTTATTTTAGTTTAACACGTAGGCTTTAGCAACCAATAACATCCATAAGCGTTTTTTTGGGTTAGATGGCGTGAATATATAAATGTGCCCTTACTAGTTGGCTGTGTCGGGTGGTGGCGGGTTTTAACGACACATTTCTATATGAACGCGATCTAACCCAAAAAAACCTCTATTATATGGTTATTTTAGTTGTTATTTGTAACGCAAACATTGACAGCGTTCAAGCGCAGACCAGAAGAGGCTGGTCCAGGGTCAATGGCAGTACAAAGACAAACCCCCATATAGCCTTGAACGGACTGTTAGGGCAAGTGCTGTTAGGGAGCAGCACCTACGAAGGCCGGTACGGCACACGAGGGGGTGGGTGACCAGCACCACGCCCGGCCGCCTTTGTCTCCCCAGTGGTGCGACGTGTACACACCGCACCAGGTCATTATTTGAGGCCGAGTCGACCTAGGGGAGGCCCAGGACCGGTTCAGATATATAATCATCACTGGTGTTGGCCGTGAGTGGTGAATCGAACCCGGGTCGCTGGGCTAGTATCACAGCATGCTAACCACTACACTACCAGCTCGGAACTGACACACATACACACACACACGACCTCCAGCTGACCGGCACCTCACGTCAACCACCAACATCTTCATCACTACCAACAGCCGCGGACCGGCACCACCTCGAGCATCACGCCAACTCCATCACGGGCTGCTGCGGGGCCCCCGAGCGTGGCCCGAGCGAGCGCCCCGTGCCCGCCTCGCCGACGGCGCCCGCGCAGAGGGGGGAACTGACCCGGAAGGGCTGGTCCAGCGTGAAAGGGAAGTAAGGCAGCGTAGACTCCTCCTTGCCCCAGGAGCCGGAGAGCATGGTGTTCCTGAGGATGGCGCGCGGGCCGAAGAGCGCCGCCATGTTGAAGGCCACGTCGGCCGTGGTCCAGTCGCCGCACGTCAGGCTCACCGTGAAGCTGCTCGCTCGCACAAACATCCCCCGACCCCGCCCAGTGTGGCATCAGCAGACCGCTGGGGCGAGCGCCGTTGGCGGGGGGCCGACGGAGGCCGCAACGGATTCACGAGGGAGGGCGTGGCTCTGCCCAGCACCGCGCCCGGCCGCTTGTGTCTCCCCGGTGGCGATGTTGACACGTCGCACCAGGCGCTCATTTGAGGCCGAGTCGACCTAGGCGACGCCCACGACCGGTTCAGATAATCGTCACAGGTGTTGGTGACGGCGAGCGGGAATCGAACCCGGGTCTCAGGGTTCGAGGCGCAGCGCGCTAACCGCTACACTACCGCTCCCCAGGTACACGCGCACATACGTACGCAACAACATCAATTAATCACAACTCATCATCACCAACGCCATCGTCGATCCCTTCTCCCTCAAAACTCCTGCAATAACAACATTGCTGAATTCCGTTACACGTCATTCACTCTCATCCGTTACAACTCTCACCGCGCTCTTTCGCTGGCGTTTTGGCAAAAACGCGACTTAAAAAAATAACAACCCAAAATCGAACCGAAAAAAACAAACACAAACTCCGTAACCCATCCCCGCTCGCCCGCCCGCCCGGCACCTGTCTGGATTCTTGTCCACGATGCCCATGATGGTAATCTTCATGCCGACGCGCAGGCCGTTCTTTATGTTGCCGGAGAACGGCACGGCCTGCGAGCGGAGACACGCGCGGGGTTACGTCACACGGGGCACCGACGAGGGCACGGAGACCGGCAAACAAAGACTTAGATCCCCTCCCACCGTATAGCCTTAACGGACTGTTGGGGTGAGTGCTGCGAGCGAGGAGAGCCTACGAAGGCCCGCACGGCGCACGAGGGGGCGCCGTGGGTGGCCAGCACCACGCCCGGCCGCCTTTGTCTCTCCGGTGGCGACTGACTCTGACCAGAGAAGAGGCTAGAGATTAGAAGCTCACGGAGAGAGAACAGATCCGAGCAGCCGACGACCCCATGCAACAGCGCGGGATGGAAGGGGCCTCTCGGTCAGCGAGGGGAAGAAGAGGCGGAGCGACATTGTCCACCACTACATGGGAGCTTCTGAACATTGGCCGCTCGCTGACGCGATGATCTGATTGGCGGCACGGGAGAGCGCGCGCGCAGAGCCTCCTGCCGTGTCAACGTGCGGTCGCAGAGTATGCGGTGCGGGTAAACGGAACGCAGGCAGAGGCTCAATTAAAGTGAGAGCACAACGCCCGCCCGCCCGCCCGCCCGCCCGCACGCTCTAATGAGCCGATCGCCGGGCACAGCTGGGCCAAATTCGCCAAATTCACTTTCCATCTCCGAGAATTCCACGCCTAGAAGCGGGGCTCGGCAAAAAAAAACCGCTGCAGATCGCCGTTAATTAGTGGCAGGCAGGCGACGCTCCCGCCGGAGTGGCGGCCAAGGGAGGGAGCGTGCCCCCCAAAGAGGACATGGCGGCGGCGTTCAACCAGCAGTGGATGGATCACGGCCGATGGCGACGGCAATGGGAGCGATTAAATCGACTCGTGCTCAGGAGCTACGCAGGTCGACCCATTGCACCCCCCTCCCCCCCCAGAGTTAATTACACATACGGCCGAGCCTGACCGAGACAAGCAATTAGGGGGACCAAAAACCTCGTTCCGATAACGACCCCTTTAAAAGGCCGGCGCACAACGGCTGCGGCTGTGTGGGCACATTACTAAATTGCACGGCTGTGTAAAAAATAAAAACGCGTGTGTGTGTGTGTGTAAAAAGTGGGGAGCGGTGGCGTTGCGGTTAGCACGCTGCGCTACGAACCCGGCAACCTGGGTTCGATTCCCGCTCGCGGCCAACACCCAGTGACGATTATCTGAACCGTTCTTCCCCTAGGTCGGCTACCCCCAGGCGACTAAGCCTCAAATGAGTACCTGATGCTGTGTGTAAAACATTACCAAAGAGAGAAAAGGTGGCCGGGCGTGGCGTGTGCCGTACCCAGCTTTCATCGGTGCTCGCTAACAGCACTTGCTTAAAGTCTGTTCAGGCTATACGGGGAATCTTTGTCTTTGTTTTGTAAAAGGTAAAGGGGAAAGGGGCGATCCTGAAAGTTATTTACTTTGCCTGACCACTCCACAGCTGGTGGAAGGTTCTCCCCACTAGAGGCGCAGCACTTGAAGGCATTTTGGCCTACTCTTCCACGCTGACCAGACATCTTCTCGGAAGGGGTGTGTGCGAGCACCCACACCTTACCCCCACTGCACACGGACCAGCCGAACGCAGCCTCGCTGCGGTGTCCTTGTTTACGCGAGGGGGGCATCGTTAGCAAGCGCGCACCGTCATCTCGACCGCCGGGCCGGGGGGGGTGATGGGAATCGAACGGGCGACCTCTGGATGGCAAAGTCCAGCGTGCTGCTGACCGTTAGGCCACCGCTGTGGGCAGCGGCGCACGTGGGCACGTGCGATGGAAAAAAAAGTTTCGCTCTAGGGTGGAATGTCTCCATCGGATGAAACCAGACGGTGCAGCAGCGGCGGCGGCGGCGGTCTGAACCGAGCGCCAATCATCGCAACGACAAAATGCCCCGCCCTCCCCTCTCGCAAGCATTTACGCAAGAGGTGAACGGGCAGTATGTATGTATATAAATCCCCCCCAGTGAAGGGCATGTGTGTGTATGTGACAATGCTGCGTTACAAGGGTGCGGTTTAGGAAAGGCCGCTAATTTGATTTGTAAAGGATTTGGGTTTTCGCCGCGGGAGAAGGGAGCGGGAATGCCGGGGAGTGGGCGCTTGGATTGCCCTGACGCTCGGGGTGGGTGATGGGGGTGGGTGATGGGGGTGGGTGATGGGGGTGGGTGATGGGGGGGGAGCGGGTGGAGGGGCGGGTGGGGGGGATCACCCACCTTCGACACGCGGGGTCATCACGACGCGGTCACACACATATGTCGCAGGTCCAACATTTCAAAATCATCCGAACGCTGCACATGGGTGTGTAACCGTGAAAACTGAGTTTTGAGAGGGTGTGGGATCAGTTGGGTAATAAGTCAACGGATTGACTTGCGCGCGCGTGCGAACGAGCGTATCAGGACGCACAGTTACCACCGCGCCAGCGTGGATGACAAAGTCGCTTTGTTCCGAGCAAGTCCGACACCGCGGTATTTCTAGGCGAGTTTCCCCATTCTCAAGAAAGGTGGGCGAACGGCGATCACGATTTCACAAATTTGCAAAAGAAAAATCCCTGTAATCATAGCCAATGTGATGTGAAGCACATCCAAACACCACACGAGTCACATGTACCACTGGAAAGATCATCTTTATACCAACAACGCTCGCTTGGTTACGTATTTATTTTTGTTGCGCCAGATGTGGATAATGGACGGTGGCAGTGAATGCGCGGCCATCGCTGCTGTGCTCAATCTTTGGAGGCTGATATCACAGATAACATAAAACCCAATTGGTTTTTACAAATTTACTGTGCTGAGAGATAAACTTCTGTAGATGTAACTGGTGAAAAAAAAAAAGCATTTACTGTGCTTTCGCGAGGTGTAAAGTAAATAGCTCAAACAATAACTGGAACCAAAATGCGTTTGGATGCCTGCCAATCGCAAAGCAGTCTAGTTAACAAAACAACAATCCCTAATGCTAAAGACGTTGGTTTGTGGATTCCGAGTCTGCACGACGGAATGCTCTTCCGTGAACCGCTCCAATCATTCGCGGAATCTCACGCGGAGCGGCGTCGGTTGTCGGCGGCCACTTTAAGCGAGACGTTTGAACGCCGCACGGAGCGTGTGCGAGCAGCGGGCCCCAAGCCTCCCGAGCCGCGACCGGACACCGTCGCTCGCCGCGTGCCGCGCGCGCTCGACGGCGCGGCCACGCGCTAGCGGCGAAGAGATTCCCGACGTCGCCCGACGCAAAATCCGTCCGCCAGCCAACACCGAGCGCGACTCAACGACCGCCCGGCGACGAGCGCCAACTCTGCTGGCGCTCGTCGCGTGGATGATTGATCGGCCCAGCGCAGCCAGCTGACGAAGAGAGCGGGGAACGTCGCACGGGGCTAATCGCATTGCGGGCAACATGATGTAACGTGAATGGACAATTGATTTTTAAAAGGGCCGTTAAGTTTTGATTTAAAGCTTTCGTGACTGCAGTAATTCATATTCTTAGCTCTTTCGGCAAAGTCACGTTGAAGGGAAACAACAAAATAATAAAATATATATATAAAACAATAAAAATTCTCACGACGTTTCGACCATAACACAAACGGTCGTCATCAGGTGTGTCGGTTTGCATAAATTTATTTATTTTTAAACGGTGTATTTATTTATAAAAAAACGTCAGCGCCACGCACAGCGATTTGGCAGTTTATTTACAAGGACTAGCCCATCTATGTTGTGAAAAGAAGAGGGGCCGTTAGGGTGAACAAAGAAGCAACCCACCTCCGGCAACGTTCTCAACAGCGTGACCACACACGTTCCGTGGACAGCCCCTCTGGCCAATTTGTCACCGGTTTCGGGATGTGTGGATCGTGGGAGTTATTTCACCAAAACGTTACCGCGCTAGGGCCAGTGCGGGCCGGCGAATGAAGGAAGCGTAGACGCGGCGGCATGGAAGTAAGAGTTCAACAATCGAAGAAATATTCATATTCTTAGCTCTTTCGGTAAAGTCACGTTGAAGGGAAACAATAAAATAATAAAATATATATAAACAATAAAAATTCTCACGACGTTTCGACCATAACACAAACGGTCGTCATCAGGTGTGAAAAAAACCAACGGCAAGAAACGTTTGAAAAATAAATTAATTAATACAAACCGACACTTTTCTTTCAAATGTTTCTTGCCGTTGGTTTTTCACACCTGATGATGACTGCTTGTGTTATGGTCGAAACGTCGTGAGAATTTTTATTGTTTTATATATATTTTATTATTTTATTGTTTCCCTTCAACGTGACTTTACCGAAAGAGCTAAGAATATGAATTACTGCAGTCACGAAAGCTTTAAATCAAAATCGAAACAATGTCACGCGTAGATCCAAACGCGCCACCGCGTACGGCAAGCCAGGGAGTGAACAGAGCTTGCAGGGTTAAAAACGGCCAGAGCCAGGGCGGTAAAAGCCAGGTTAGAGAGGTGAGTTTTCAAGACATAACGATGAATGTTGCTGCACTGCCATTGCCTACGCAACACGTAGGCCCGCAAGCCACCCACGGCAACCCGCTACGGGCATGGCGGTTACCTATCCGTGCACAATCAAGGTTCACTCAGATGGTAAACGCTGTTGACTCTCCAACACACCGGAGTGCTGTACTAGTGACGAACTGGCACGTTCCGTTTACGTGACAAACCTCACTAATTGGCTGGTTTAACGACACATTTATATTTACGCGATCTAACCCACATGAAACCTCTATTATGGTGAAACGTATATTGGACCCGTGCTCGGGCGCGTAACAAGTGTCGCTGTGTGTGTGTGTGCTCGCGTGTGGACATGTGTTTTGCGTCAAGTGGCAGACTGCACCCACCAGAATGCTTGCACTGTGCTCCTTATTGTCATGGTTTTCAGACTGCAGAGGCGGGGGGGGGGGGGGCACACGGGTGAAGAGAGAAAGTGGAAGGAAACGTCAGTGGCCGACGCGCCACGCAAACACACACGGGGGACCTCACGACGAGAGGCGATTCACCGCGCGTCGCACAACAAAGGGGGCACGCTGCCGTGGTGTGTGACAAGGGGCTCAGCACGCCGGCGGACTTGCAGGAGAGAGGTCGCCGGGCCGGTTCGATCTCCCGGCGCGGCAGTTGGAACGGCGCAGGCTTCCTAAGTCCCTCCGTCTCTGCGCAGCCGGAAGTATACATGGATACACCGGCGGTTAGTCCATTGGCAGGTCACGCGCGATGGGGGAAAAAGGGGTGGGCACTCCTACCTCTAACGAGACGTCTGGCCAGTGTGGAAGAGTAGGCCGAATACCATGTGCAGGGGCTCTCTAGACCTCCCTCGAGTGGCGGTTTGTCCGCCAGCAGTGGCGTGAGCGAGCTTTTGCAGGGCTGCCCCCTTTAACTATGTTGCTCGCAACATGCTAACGGAGTTGGCAGTCGAAAGGGTTGACGAAGTTTGGTTTCTCATTGCCAAGTGGCAAATGGATCGGGGGGGGGGCGGGGGGGGGCGGCAATGCGCTACGGACAATCGCAACAAAGATGGTGGTCACGCGGGGGGGGGGGGGGCGAGGGGGTCGGTGGATCACAGCATGAGCGTCGGAGTTTGGTTGCGATTGGTGCAATCTTAACACGGCACCATCACACGCGGATATCTGCTTTTCCCAGCTCAATGTTCTCATGCGTTCACAACGCAGCGAACTGATCAAAAGGATAAACGGCTAGGAAATCCCGAAATGCTCGACGATTGGCAAGAATGGGTACAAGCTGTGTGTTAACGGTTTAAAAAACAAGAATAAAACTTAATGACCCCATTTCGGAAGACCACGATGAGAAGATAATTTGGTGGACCTTGCAGTGAAACGGTGGCTTTGTACGACGCCGTGGCTTGCCATTTTATACAGGCCAACAGTGAGGTTTGATAGAACTGCACATATCTTTTATTGGCACAATTTTAAACAAACCTGTCAACTCCTTATCAGTGCCCTACCTTATTACAGACCAATTCTGACCTTATAAATCTCAACGTTCATCCTACAAAGTCCCATCACAAGGGCGAAACACAAATAAATAGACAAAATTTACGTTACTAAACAAACACAGTTTAATGCATTAATTTTGATCATGGGTGTCAATGGTGCTACGTATCATGCTGTGATCTTGCATTCTGCTGCTTGCGCTTGATATAAAAAAAGCTGCCCCACGACTTTGTATTATTTGGCCATATGATTCTAGATTTGAAGTTTTCGTGACTGCAATGATCCATACTCTTTGGTTCTTTCGGTAAAGTCACGTAGGTAAAAAATAAAATTAATCAAATCACAATTGATTCACTTTATTTTTATTTTATTTTTACCTACGTGACTTTACCGAAAGAACCAAAGAGTATGGCCATATGATGTTTTGTTGCTGCCCGTATTGAAACGGCTGTACGCCGTATGGACCTCAAAACTCAATTTCCCTGTACAAGACTACAGCATGAACCATATGGGCTGACGAGTATGAAGGCTAAAACGGTCACTTTGTGGTGTCGTCGTCGGCGGCCGCTGCTGACAATTATTAATTCCCACGTGCATTTGGATAAGTGAATAATTTCACTTGTGCACTATTTTATATTCCCACATTTTGAATAAAAAAAAGCCCAATGTCAATGTTCGTCACGTTTTTTTCTTGTTTTTAAAGTGGATGTTTAATCCCAGCCGGCAGTGGCGTAAGATTCGCCGAAATATATAAAAACCCGTGCTGTGATCTAATCGTCTGGAACGACCCGGGTTAAAATTCAGAGGATTAGAGTGCATTTTGAGCAGCCATGAGATTAATTACAACCCAGGAAGAACCAAAGCAACACATTTCACACACGTGATATACAGGGGGTTTTCGATTTTTTTCGTACAACTAAAAAAAAATTCAAAAATTTAATTGACAAATTCAATTAACAGATGAGCGCTCCAATGTACGGATGGTCCTTTAAGGTTAATCCACTGCTGAATGAATGGCTCGACACGCCGCGCCGGTCAGGGTTGTGCGAGCACACTTCACCGCACGAAGCAGAGTGTGAGGTTAGCGAGCTCTCTGGCCGAGCAATTGAATTCTAGTGGGGGCGGGGGCGGGTTGCATGATGCAGTGCGCTAACCACTGCACCACCGCTCCGCCTCGGGTACGCATTGGAGGCGAGCGAACACAACAGCGGGAACGCGAGAGCGCGTGCGACCATAGGAAAAAAAAACCGCAATCAACGACGCCTCTTCTGATTTGTACCGGAAGATTTCAGACAAAAGGAAAAGCTGGCCGACGATAAACAGCTGCGATGGTTTTGTAACCGAATTGCGACTCGCTTCCCCCCCCCCCCCCTCTAGGAATGGAATGGTGAGCGAGGTGAGGGACAGTGAGCGAGGTGAGGGACGGTGAGCAAGGTGAGGGACGGTGAGGCACAGTGAGCGAGGTGAGGGATGGTGAGTGAGGTGAGCGAGGTGAGGGACGGTGAGCGAGGTGAGGGATGGTGAGTGAGGTGAGCGAGGTGAGCGAGGTGAGGCAGGGTGAGGCACAGTGAGTGAGGTGAGGGACGGTGAGGGATAGTGAGCGAGGTGAGCGAGGTGAGGGACGGTGAGCGAGGTGAGGCATGGTGAGCAAGGTGAGGGACGGTGAGCGAGGTGAGGCATGGTGAGTGAGGTGAGGGACGGTGAGCGAGGTGAGGCATGGTGAGCAAGGTGAGGCATGGTGAGCAAGGTGAGGCATGGTGAGTGAGGTGAGGGCTGGTGAGCGAGGTGAGGCATGGTGAGCAAGGTGAGGCACGGTGAGCGAGGTGAGGGACGGTGAGCGAGGTGAGGCATGGTGAGCAAGGTGAGGCATGGTGAGCGAGGTGAGGGACGGTGAGCGAGGTGAGGCATGGTGAGCAAGGTGAGGCATGGTGAGCAAGGTGAGGCATGGTGAGTGAGGTGAGGGCTGGTGAGCGAGGTGAGGCATGGTGAGCAAGGTGAGGCACGGTGAGTGAGGTGAGGCATGGTGAGCGAGGTGAGGCACGGTGAGCGAGGTGAGGCACGGTGAGCGAGGTGAGGGATGGTGAGCGAGGTGAGGCAGGGTGAGCGAGGTGAGGCAGGGTGAGCGAGGTGAGGCAGGGTGAGCGAGGTGAGGCAGGGTGAGTGAGGTGAGGCACGGTGAGTAAGGTGAGGCATGGTGAGCGAGGTGAGGCACGGTGAGCGAGGTGAGGGACGGTGAGCGAGGTGAGGCATGGTGAGCGAGGTGAGGCATGGTGAGCGAGGTGAGGGACGGTGAGCGAGGTGAGGGACCATGAGGGATGGTGAGCGAGGTGAAGGCAGAGGATCTCGTGATTGTTGAGGCTGAATAAGCAAAGAAAAGCACGGAGCACTGAATGGGTGTCATGATAAAGGGACTCACAATAAAGACAAAGATCCCTCGTATAGCTTTCAGCAGACTGTTGGGGCAAGTGCTGTTAGCGAGTAGCACCTATGAAGGCCGGCACGGCACATGAGGGGGTGGGTGGCCAACACCACGCCCAGCCGCCTTTGTCTCCCCAGTGGCGACGTTTACACACCGTACCAGGTACTCATTTGAGGCCGAGTCAACCTACGGGAGGCCCAGGACCGGTTAATATAATCGTCACCGGTGTTGGCCGTGAGCGGGAATCGAACTCGGTAAGCCGGGTTCCTAACGCATCATGACAACCGCTGCACGAGAGCGCTCCCCAACGCACACATTCATACACACGCACACGCTTACACACCTACATACACACACACATTCACACACACACACACACGCTTACACACCTACCCATACAACAACAACCGCCATTCGCGACTAAGTGGCGGTGACGTCACCACGACGCTTGTGCCAGGCCATGTGCACCTTGAGGCCACGTGAAGTGTCGAACGCCCGCTGGCAGGAGGTCACGGGGCAGACCCAGGTGCCACGGGTCGACTGACTGAGATGACTGACTGATGCACCACCTGTGCCCCCTACTGTGCCAACCATGCACACATTCATACACACACATACGCTTACACACCTACCCATACACACATTCATACACACACACATGCATACACACACACATTCATACACACACACGCTTACACTTACATACACACACATGCTTACACACCTACCCCTACACACATTCACACACACACGTCCTCCTGTACCACATCACTCCATCTCTTCTCTAGCCCGTGCTGCGCCCGTTTAGCCCCCTCGATCCGGCCGAACAAAAGCTGTTTTGGCATGCTGTGGCTGGGCATCCGGGCTACATGACCCAGCCAACGCAGACTTGCCTGCCGGAGGAGCTCACCGATGGGACCTTGCCCAGATCTTTCAAGGATTTGTGAGCTCCTCACACAATCCAGTCTGGTTAAACCCAGGATGGACCATAGGCAGGGTAGCCCAAATGTTTCTAACCGGCGAAGATGTTCCATTAGGGGGGTCCACGTTTCACAAGCGTAGAGAAGGGAGGGAATGACCGTCGAGAAGACCTGAAGCTTAGTGCGGAGCGACAGACCAGGTAGCTTCCACACAGCATTACGCAACCGATGAAAAGATAATGCCGCTCGACTGATTCGGAGTGAGACCTCTCCTGTTAAACTGGAGCCGGTCATAAGCACACAGCCCAGGTTTGGGAAACTCTCCACTCTTTCCACAACTGCCCCATCACCGATTGGGAGTTGTGGGGGTGGAGTGTCCGATGGTACAAAATACCCAGGCAGGTGCTTAGTTTTGGTGGGGCTGATGGTAAGGCCCCATCTCATAGTGGCACGCTCCAGTCTCAGCAGCAGCATCTCCAACGCCTCCTCTGAATGAGCAGCTATTACCAAATCATCGGCATACATAACGTGGTTGAGCAATAGGGAGCCATCCCTTGACCGCACCCGGGCATCGATCAGCCTCCCATTATATCTGTACCAAATGGAGATTCCCCCGGTACAGCTATTGAAGGCTTCACGAACTACGTGGTCAAAATAGATGTTAAATAATGTGGGAGCCAGAGGACATCCCTGTCGCACCCCAAGGTGTACAGGGAATGGCTCTGACTCCCGGCCACGTAGTTTTACCCGGGCCCGCTCACCATCATGAAGGTCCTTAATGATCGTGAGCAGAGGGTCAGGGACTCCAAAAGCACGAAGAACAACCCAGAGCCCACACAGAGACACGTACAGAGCCACGGAATTTGTCCCAACAGGGACAAATTCGGAATTTGTCCCAACAGGGACAAATTCCGTGGCACGCGCATACACACACGGACTCGCGCGCAATAACACAAAGATCCCCCGTATAGCCTGAACAGACTGTTGGGGCAAGTGCTGTTAGCGAGTATCACCTGTGAAGGCCGGAACGGCGCACGAGGGGGTGGGTGGCCAGCACTACGCCCGACCGCCTTTGTCTCTCCAGTGGCGATGTTTACACACCGCACCAGGTAGTCATTTGAGGCTGAGTCGACCTAGGGGAGACTCCAGGACCGGTTCAAATACTCGTCACTGATGTTGGCCGTGAGCGGGAATCGAACCCGCGTCGCCAGTTTCGTAGCGCAGCGTAGCGCTAACCTCGACACTACCGCTCCCCACAACACAAACACACATACTGACACGTACTGACACGTACACAGCGTACTGACACGCACACAACGTACTGACACGCACACAACGTACTGACACGTATTGACACGCACACAACGTACTGACACGCACACAACGTACGGACACGCACACAACAACGTATCCCTGGCACGGTGTTGTCAGCGAGCACCTATTAAGGCCGGGCATGGCGCACGAGGTGGTGTGGCCGGGCACCACGCTCGTGCCACGGAAACCGATTCAGACGCGATTCGCAGTGGCTGGGAATGGAGCTCAGGTGGCCGGGTTCGGAGCTCAGGTGGCCGGGTTCGTAGCGCGGTGCGCTAACCACTGGCCCCACCGCTCCCTAGTACACACTCCGACGCACGCGTTTCATGCACGGACGTACGCCGAGAAGACGACACGCACAGCGGTACACCTCGCTCAAGCACCGCTGCCATATCCCAGCGCGCGCACACAGCGAGGGACGCCTCCATCCATCATTCAACACCGACCCGCGTTCGGCCTACACGTCTACCGGGCGTAGTCGCGCCCTTCTCGGTAGGGCTGCTAGGCAAGAGAGGTAAACCCCGAGGCGGGCCGGTCGCATGCGAGGAGCGCAGCGTGCGGCGCCCAGGAATCTCGGGAACGCGGCCCGAGCCGCGGCGGAGAGGGCCCCGCGAGAGACGCGCCCCGCCGGGTAGAGCTTCTCTCCCCCCCTCCACCACCCCTCACTCACGTTGTTGGCCATCGCGAACGAGCGAAGCGGCGCTCCGGATCCCGCACAGATCGGCAGCACGAGAAAAAAAACGGGACGTCCAGCGCGCGCGTGACGTCAGCGCGTTCGTACGCGTGACGTCGCCACGCAGCCGCCGTTGAGCAATGGCAGAGCGCCTGGGCTCGGCGTAGGTGGTGGTGGGGCGGGGCCCAGGGCTGAACGGCGTGCGTCGTGGTGACGTCATGACGCACAGCCGCAACGCGCCGTGGGAGGGGGTTGTGGTTGCGGTGTGTGTGTGTACGTGCCTGTGTGTACGTGCCTATGTGTACGCTTTATGTGTGTGTGCATATAGTAAGAAGCGGTAGTGTAGGGGTTAGCGCGCTGCGCAACGAACCTGGCCACCCTGGTTCGATTCCCGGCTCACGACCAACATCGGTGACTTATTCGAACCGGTCCTGGGCCTCCCCTAGGTCGACTCAGCCTTGAATGAGTTACCTGGTGCGGTGTGTAAACATCGTCACTGGGGAGACAAAGGCGGCCGGGCGTAGTGCTGGCCACCCACTCCCCTCGTGTGCCGTGCCGACCTTCATAGGTGCTCGCTCACAGCACTTGCCCCAACAGTATGTTAAGGCTATACGGGGGATCTTTGTCTTTGTGTGTATGTATATGTCCCTGGGTATTTTGTGCCACTAAACACTCCAACCCGCTCAGCTCCCCAATTGGTTATGGAGCGGTTGTAGAGAGAGTGGAGAGTTTCCCCATACCTGGGCAGTCTGCTGATGACTGCGTAACCCTCCGCACTAAGCTTCAGGTCTTCTCGGCCACGGTCATGCCCTCCCTTGTCTACGCTTGCGAAACGTGGACCCCCCTCTAATGGAACATGAGCGCCGGTTAGAAACATTCAGGCCGGCATTCCTACGATCCATCCTGGGTTTAACCCGCAGGCTGGATTGTGTGAGGAGCTCACAAATCCTTAAAAGATCTGGACACATTCCCATCGGTGAGCTCCTCCGGGCAGGCAAGGCTGCGTTGGCTGGGTCACGTAGCCCGCATGCCCAGCCACCGCATGCCCAGGCAGCTTCTGTTTGGCCGCATAGAGGGGGCTAAACGTGCAAGACAGGCTGGAGAAGACATGCAGCTGATGTGGTTCGGGAGGATGTGGAGCAGACGACTGGTACCAGCAGTGTCAAGATCGGCTTCTATGAAGGAGGCTCGTGAAGGACGCTGCTACTGGGCAGTTGGAGGCAGTCGCCCTCCAACAACGAAGGGGCAGAGGAGCGACGCTCACAACAACGAACGGAGCGCCGGGCGGATAAAATCCAGCAACTTGGCACAGTAGGGGGTACAGGTGGTGCATCTACAGGTCATCTCAGTCAGCCGACCCATGGTACCTGCTGGGTCTGTCCCGAGACCTCTTACTAGCAGCGAGCCTTCGACACGTCGCGTGCCCTCAACGTGCACTTAGCCTGGCACAGGCGCCGTGGTGACGTCACCGTCACTTAGTGGCGAATGGCGCGTATCGATATTGGTAGCGGTGAGCGCCACGTTGCGCTACGAACCCGGCGTCCCGAGTTTGATTCCCGCTCAAGGCCAACATAGGTGACGAATATCCGAACCGGTCCTGGGGTCTCCCCTCGGTCGACTCGGCCTCAAATGAGTACCTGGTGTAGCGGTGTGTAGTAAACATCGCCACTGGGGAGACAAAGGCGGCCGGGCGTGGTGTTGGCAACCCACCACCTCGTGCGCCGTCCCGGCCTTCGAAGGTGCTCGCTAACAGCACTTGCCCCAACAGTCTGCTAAGGCTACACGGGTGATCTTTGTCTTGTGTACCTCAGGATGCATTCCTGTACCGACTCGGGTTATCACACTCGGTTTTTTTTGCGTTCGCGGTAACCGAATGGAAAACGGTGAACGGTTGCCGGTTTCTCCCGCACATATATAGGCATAAATGATAATTGTACATTGGTGTTGGTTTCATTTCACTGTGAAGCGAAGGCAGAAGAAGCTGCTGCTACTGCCAAAGTGGTGTAATAATGCGCGGTGGCTAGGAGATGTTAACGACCTCGCCTGGTATACAGGAGGTTGTGCGTTTGATCCTGACCCTGACGCCTGCTGCTGTATATTTGAAGTTTGCATGATGGCGAGATGTGAACTACCTCGCCCGGTATGCAGGAGGTCGTGGGTTTTATCCCCATCCTGACGCCTGTTGTGTATTTGGAGTTCGTGTGTCTCTCTCATCATCATCATGATGCCTATGAGATGTTAACTCCCTCTCCTGGTATGCAGGAGATCGTGCGATTGATCCCGACCCTGACGCCTGCTGTATATTCAGAGTTTGCGTGTCTCTCTTCCCATTGTCGAGTGGATTTTTCACCAGGTCCTCCGGTTTTTTCCCCACCACAATTCAGAATCAACATCACGAGCTTCGAGTATTTGACGACTGCTATAGATTTCCACACGATGACGATAAGTCACTTCGTTGAAGCAGTCACCTGTGATGGCCAGGTCGCTCCTTACCTGGTAAAATAAAACAGAAACACGAATGAAAATCGTAAAATAATATCACGCAAACTGGAAGCCGAAGGGGGACTGGGGTCACGATGGTCGAGAGTAACAGCGGAGTGGGGGCGGAGGAGGAGTGGAACGGCATCCGGGAGGACGCCCACAGGGGAGATTTGGGTGGCGATGGGATCGGCCCGTGTGGAGGTGTCGTCATGCAGCAGTGGATTGATCGTGGTTGACGACGACGATGTCGCGGTGGTGGTGGTGGCCACAGTTTGCACGCGACGCTGTCTCTGCGCGTCCTGTAAAATGAATGTTCCTATTATTACGACCACTAATGGTTTAACAGTCATATGTATTTATTGACAATTCAGAAATAACAACGAGGCGACATCGAGTTAATCTTTCAACGCGGAAAGGTAAAAAACGAACACCAACTAACATGTCGCCCTGCCAGTGAAGCGACTTGAGCGGTGATAATTTGACCCAAATCCTGGGCGAGGAGTCACGTGAGGCAAGACCCGCAGCGGGAAGATAAATTTCACTCAGACATCTCACTCAGACATCTCACTTAGACATCTCAGTTAGACATCTCACTCAGACAGACATCTCACTCAGACATCTCACTCAGACATCTCACTCAGACATCTCACTTACACATCTCACTCAGACATCTCACTCAGACAGACATCTCACTCAGACATCTCACTCAGACATCTCACTTAGACATCTCACTCAGACATCTCACTCAGACAGACATCTCACTCAGACATCTCACTCAGACATCTCACTTAGATATCTCACTCAGACATCTCACTCACTCAGACATCTCACTCAGACAGACATCTCACTCAGACATCTCACTCAGACATCTCACTCAGACAGACATCTCACTCAGACATCTCACTCAGACATCTCACTCAGACAGACATCTCACTCAGACATCTCACTCAGACATCTCACTCAGACAGACATCTCACTCAGACATCTCACTCAGATATCTCACTCAGACATCTCACTCAGATATCTCACTTAGACATACATCTCACTCAGACATCTCACTCAGACATCTCACTTAGACATCTCACTCACTTAGACATCTCACTCAGACATCTCACTCAGACATCTCACTCAGACATCTCACTCAGACATCTCACTCAGACATCTCACTCACTCAGACATCTCACTCAGACATCTCACTTAGACATCTCACTCAGACAGACATCTCACTCAGACATCTCACTCAGACATCTCACTTAGACAGACATCTCACTTAGACAGACATCTCACTCAGACATCTCACTCAGACATCTCACTCACTCAGACATCTCACTCACTCAGACATCTCACTCAGACATTTCACTCAGACATCGCACTCACTTAGAGATCTCACTCAGACATCTCACTCAGACAGACATCTCACTCAGACATCTCACTCAGACATCTCACTCAGACATCTTTCTTAGACAGACATCTCACTCAGACATCTCACTTAGACATCTCACTCAGACATCTCACTCAGACATCTCACGCAGACATCTCACTAAGACATCTCACTTAGACATCTCACTCAGACAGACATCTCACTTAGACATCTCACTCAGACATCGCACTCACTCAGACATCTCACTCAGACATCTCACTTAGACATCTCACTCAGACTCTTTGGTTCTATTGGGTAAAGTCACGTAGGTGAAAATAAAATAACAAAAAATCACGACGTTTCGGCCACAACACAAGCGGCCTTCATCAGGTGAAGGGACGAGACTGTCTGGAGGACAGCGCTGGAGTGGAAGAAGCCACGCGTAGATCACGACCTTTAAGCTGTGTGAGAAGAAAAACACAAAGCGACTTGACAAAGGAATTAGCATATAATTTAGCATTGAAATGGCTCATTGAAATAGCTAAGTTAAAGTATACACATCCGCAGAGGTACCCCTTGACAAAGGAATTAGCATAGAATTTAGCATTGAAATAGCTGAGTGATTAGCTTGTAACTGGTCACAGAAATAGCTATGTTAAAATCAGAGCATATACATTCACCGAGGCACCTAGTACAAATCAAACAGGAGAATTTAGCGAAACACAACCTCACTCAGACATCGCACTCACTCAGACATCTCACTCAGACATCTCACTCAGACATCTTACTTAGACATCTCACTCAGACAGACATCTCACTCAGACAGACATCTCACTCAGACATCTCACTCAGACATCTCACTCAGACATCTCACTTAGACATCTCACTCAGACAGACATCTCACTCAGACAGACATCTCACTCAGACATCTCACTTAGACATCTCACTCAGACATCTCACTCAGACATCTCACTTAGACATCTCACTCAGACATCTCACTCAGACATCTCACTCAGACATCTCACTCAGACATCTCACTCAAGACACCTCACTGACTGAGATATCACACTCAAGCATCTCACTCAGATATTTCACTCATGGAGATATTTCACTCAGATATCTCACTCGAAGAAAAAATCTTATCTCACTCACACAACAACAACCGCTATTCGCCACTAAGTGGCAGTGACGTCACCACGACGCTTGTGCCAGGCCATGTACACTTTGAGGCCACGTGAAGTGTCGAACGCCCGCTGGCAGGAGGTCACGGGGCAGACCCAGTTACCGGAGGAGCTCACCGATGAGAACTGTTTGGTTTGATCAATTAATGCGATTGAATCAGATCTTGCTGCAGACGTAGCAAGACCTGAAATCGCTGCAACCCTCAAAAACGCTAAGATGCCAGCTAGCAATCTCAGGGATGATATTGTCATCCTCTCAGCCGACAAGGGCAATGCCACTGTCATCATGGATAAAATAGAATATAACAAAATTCAAGAATTACTCAACGATGGCAGCTATACCAAAATAAAAAGAGATCCCACCAACAGCCTCGTCATACAAACCAACAAAATCATTTCTGATTCAACCGCATTAATTTATCAAACCAAACAGTTCTCGTTGAAACCTTCTGCTGCCAGGCCACCAAGATTATACGGCTTACCAAAAATACATAAAGTAGATACACCCCTTCGTGCCATCGTCTCTACTATCAACTCGCCCACCTACAAACTGGCTCGTTTTCTGTCTTAAATCCTGTGGCCTTTCACTGGAAAAAACACCTCTGCGGTACACAATTCTACTCACCTGGTATCGACAATCAAGGGTATTTCCCTGTCCCCAGACGACCTGCTTGTCAGTTTTTACGTAGTTTCCTTATTCACCAAAGTTCCTGTACCTGACACTATCGCAATCATTGAAGACTTGGTTCATCAAGGACTAAACACTGAGGTACCCCGCCTGGTGAGACACTGCTTAACCAATACATACTTCACTTGGAATGGAACTTTCTACAAACAAACTGAGGGCACCCCAATGGGCTCCCCCCTATCTCCGGTTGTAGCCAACATTTTCATGGAGAAATTTGAGACTGACGCCATCCAGACTGCCACTCTGCGCCCAACCTTATGAAAGAGGTACGTGGATGACACTTTTGTCATCTGGCCACATGGCCGGCCTGCTCGAGACCAATTCCTCGACCACATCAATTCCATACACCCAGCCATCAGATTTACCATGGAAGTCGAAAAAGATGGCAAGCTACCTTTTTTGGATGTCCTAAGAAAAAAGCGACCTGATGGTTCAATGAGCCTGTTGTATACGGCACCTTTTTCCACAATTAATATCATTAATAATATTTGCCAATATATATTTTTTAATATTAACCGAAATAAATAAATAAACACCCGCTACCTCATCCCAGCTACCAGCAGATGGAGGTCGTAAAAAGGTAATCAAATAATAAAAGGGGGATATGGACAACCCCCTTCCCACACACACAACAGGGCGCCAGGAGATGAACCATAAAAGGTAATAAACCAAGTCAAAAGGAGACGGGGGGAGTAAAACACTCCAAGGGAGTTCCAGGCGCCAAGGGCCCCATCTTGGAAATTTAAGACAATGAGACGCCGCGCACAAGCGAGTTAAAAAAAATTTCCTCCCCTTTGCCATTAAAACAACGGTGAAAGTTAAGAACTCAACAACAAGAATAAGCTAACATTATCGATCCTCACACTCATTCCAATTAAAAACCAGGCCACAATCTACATCAGTGAATGATTACCCATTTATTAATTCGATACTAAATGTTATTTTCACCTTCTTGGTTCTTTCGGTAAAGTCAAATAATAAAATATATATAAAAAACAATAACATTCTCACGACGTTTCGACTGCAACACAAGCAGTCATCATCAGGTGTGAAAACCAACGGCAAGAACATTTGTAGGAAGTGGCGGTTTGTATTTATTTATTTTTAAACGTCAGCACCACGGAGAGCGATTTGACAGTTTGTTTAGAAGGACAAGTCCATCTATGTTCGGAAAAGAGGAGGGGGGAGACGAAAAATTAATGTATGCTGTCTGAAAGCCACCGTAAGCGTGAACAATCAATTAAGACCCGAAATGTTTGATCAAATCCTTCCAATGATTGCTAAGCCAGAATCCATCTTCTCGGTTGAAATTATCTCTCTGTTTGTATATTTGGATAGCCTCATGAACGAATCTCTCATGGTAGCCAGATTGCTTGCAAAGAACCTCTGCCTTGGAGAAGTCAATGTCATGTGAGCCTACTGAATTATAACAGTGATCTGCCACGGCTGAGGTGTTGGTCCTACCGTGTTTAAGGTCTGCTTTGTGTTCACGAATGCTGTCCGAGACGTCGTTTGGTTTCTCCAATGTAACTACTACCACAGAGGCAACTTAGTTTGTAGACACCAGGGTACTGTAAGTCCGGAATCACATCTTTTACAGACGGAACCAGATCATGGATTTTATGTAATGTGTTGAAATGGACCTGGATCTTGTGTTTATTCAAGATTTTGGAGATATTTTTTGTGATCCCAGCAATGTAGGGTAAAGTGATGATTTTGAAAGGCTCCTCAAGAGGGTCCTTCTTCATGGTTTGAGTGATAGCTTTGTGGATTGTATAGTCGGAGTAACCATTAGCCTTAAAAGCTTGGTGTACGTGCTTGAGTTCACTGCCTATGTGTTCCTGGTCGGATATGCATTGGGCTCTATGGTGCAGAGTCTTGATGAGATAATTCTTCTGTGATGGATGGTGGTGGAAATCCGGTTTCAGATAAGCATCCGTATGGGTAGCTTTCCTGAAGACAGAGCGGCTCATTGAACCATCAGGTCTCTTTTTTAATAGGACATCCAAAAAAGGTAGCTTGCCATCTTTTTCGACTTCCATGGTAAATCTGATGGCTGGGTGTATGGAATTGATGTGGTCGAAGAATTGGTCGAGAGCAGGCCAGTCATGTGGCCAGATGACAAAAGTGTCATCCACGTACCTCTTCCATAAGGTTCGGCGCAGAGTGTCAGTCTGGATGGCGTCAGTCTCAAATTTCTCCATGAAAATGTTGGCTACAACCGGAGATAGGGGGGAGCCCATTGGGGTGCCCTCAGTTTGTTTGTAGAAAGTTCCATTCCAAGTGAAGTATGTATTGGTTAAGCAGTGTCTCACCAGGGGGGGTACCTCAGTGTTTATTCTTTGATGAACCAAGTCTTCAATGATTGCGATGGTGTCAGGTACAGGAAAGCTACCCATACGGATGCTTATCTGAAACCGGATTCCCACCACCATCCATCACAGAAGAATTATTTCATCAAGACTCTGCACCATAGAGCCCAATGCATAACCGACCAGGAACACATAGGCAGTGAACTCAAGCACATACACCAAGCTCTTAAGGCTAATGGTTACTCCGACTATACAATCCGCAAAGCTATCGCTCAAACCATGAAGAAGGACCCTCTTGAGGAGCCTTTCAAAACCATCACTTTATCCTACATTGCGGGGATCACAAAAAAAGATCTCCAAAATCTTGAATGAACACAAGATTCAGGTCCATTTCAACACATCACATAAAATCCGTGATCTGGTTCCGTCTGTAAAAAATGTGATTCCAGACATACAGTACCCTGGTGTCTACAAACTAAGTTGCCTCTGTGGTAGTAGTTACATTGGAGAAACCAAACGACATGTCTCGGACAGCATTCGTGCACACAAAGCAGACCTAAAACACGGTAGGACCAACACCTCGGCCGTGGCAGATCACTGTTATAACTCAGTAGGCTCACATAACATTGACTTCTCCAAGACAGAGGTTCTTTGCAAGCCATCTGGCTACCATGAGAGATTCGTTCATGAGGCTATCCACATATACAAACACAGAGACAATTTCAACCGAGAAGATGGATTCTGGCTTAGCAATCATAGGAAGGATTTGATAAACCATTTCGGGTCTTATTTGATTGTTCACGCTTATGGTGGCTTTCAGACAGCATACATTAATTTTTCGTCTCCCCCCTCGTCTTTTCCGAACATAGATGGCCTCGTCCATCTGAATAACTGCAAAATCGCTCTCCGTGGTGCTAACGTTAAAAAACGCCACTTTTTTCGAAATGTGCTTGCTGTGGTTTTCACACCTGATGATGATTGCTTGTGTTGCAGTCGAAACATCGTGAGAATTTTTTTATTGTTTCCCTTCAACGTGACTTTACCGAAAGAACCAAGAATATGAATCCCTGCAGTAACGAAAGCTTTAAATTAAAATATATAACATGGTTGAGCAATAGGGAGCCATCCCTTTACCGCAACCGGGCATTGATGAGCCTCCCATTGTATCTGTACCAGATGGAAATTTCTCCGGTACAGCTATTGAAGGCTTCATGAACTACGTATTCGAAAGAGATGTTAAATAATGTGGAAACCAGAGGAAATCCCTGTCACACCCCAAGGTATACAGGGAATGGCTCCGACTCCCGGCCACATAGATTTACCCGGGCCCGTTCACCATCATGAAGGTCCTTAATGATCGTGAGCAGAGGGTCAGGGACTCCGAAAGCACGAAGAACAACCCAGAGCCCAGGCCTACTGATGGTATCATAGGCCTTGACCAGGTCAATAAAGCAGAGATGTAGGTCTTGTTGGAATTTTTTACACCTCTGCTGTAGCAGACAGAAAATATGGCATCTGTGCAGGACCGCCCTTTCCTGAAGCCGCATTGGGGCTCCGCAAGCCTCTCCTCAGCGTGCCAGGCAAGGCGATGTTGAATAATCCTTGCCAGGACCTTTCCCGGCACACTGAGGAGTGAGATGCCCCTGTAGTTGTTACAGTCTGTGTGGTCCCCCTTCTTAAAGAGGGGGACCACCAGGGCATCCTTCCAATCCTGCGGAACCCATCCAGTGGTCCAGATTGTTGTTATGATATCATGTATGGCAGTCTGTGCACAAACGCCACCCTCCCTCAGCATTTCCCTTGGGAGATCATCTCTGCCCAGTGCCTTTCCTGGTCTCAGACTCTGGAACGCCTTCAGTACTTCCTCAACAGATGGCAACTCAGCCAGCCACTCACAGGGGGTGAATTCTTCCAATATTTGAGACACCACAACCTCGGCAGGGTCATCCCCACTTTGTCCCACGTTGTTTTCCAGGCTGAGGGATTTCCCCTCCCCCAGGACCTCACAGAAATGCTCAATAAATCTGCATACCTGTTTCTAGGGGTCGGAGATTGGAACACCGTTCTTGCCCCTAATTATGGTAATAGGTGTGGCACTGCAGGTTACTTTTTTATGGAATTAAAGAGCAATTTGTGATTGCGCGCCATTGAGGAAAACTCCATCTCCTTAGCAACCCGCGACCACCACCCATCCTTGCAGCGCATCACGGCTCTCCGAACCTCCGAGCGAAGGCTGCGGTAAGCCTCCTCATTCCCCAACGTTGGATTCTGTAGCCAATGAGAGTGGGCCTGTCGCTTTTTCTCAGCCAGCTTGAACACCTCCTCTGTTAGCCAGGCTCTCTGGGGAGGTCTGGACCGTGTTCCCAAGCAGCCATTAAAGCTGCATGAGCCACAGTCCTTAACCTCGCCCATTTGTCCTCGACATCAGAAGGAGTGGGAGACGATGCCAACCCCAGCCGCAAGCGATGATGAAATTTCGCTTGAAACTTTCATCAGCAAGAAGAGACCATGCCACTAAGGGATTGAATGGGGTCCGAGGTGTACACCCACCATCGGAGTGGAAGAATGGCAGGCAATCTTACAGATGACAAGTCGATGGTCAGTGGGCAGATCAGCTCCACGGTAGGTCCTGGTGTCAAGGACATGGGCCCGCATCCGCTGTTCCGTCACTATGTAGTCCAACAGATGTTCGTGCTTGGACCCGGCATGCATCCATGATGTTGTGTGGATGCGCCAATGCCGGAACAGCGTGTTGGTAATTACAAGCCCATAGGCTGCACAAAAATCTAGCAGCCTTCTGCCATTATTGAGCTGATCTGGCCCATGCCTTCCAATAACTCCAGACCAGGTGTCAGCATCATGACCAACTCGGGCATTGAAGTCACCCAACAAGATAACTATCCCGAGGGGCCACTTTAGCTAGCACCTGTGACAGGTCATAGAAGGCATCTGACTCATCGGCCTTGCCTGCATCCCTCCACGGATGTTTGTCTGCGGTAGGGGCATAAGTAACCACGACCACCACTCCTCGCCTCTGGTTGATGGGAATGCGAACTCAAACTAGCCTGGGGCTTACAGCTTCCCACACCTCACCGCCACGCTCCCACGCTCCCTTCATTCTTTTGTTCAGAAGAAGAGCCACTCCCTGTTGTTTGGCAGTCTCCTGCCTCGAGAAGAGGACTGTCCACCCCTCATGGTGGCAGGAGCCAGAGCCGGTCCACCGGACCTCCTGAAAGACCACAAAGATCCCGGCGGTACCGATCCAGCTCCCAACAGAGGAGTGGCAGCCTCTCCTCCGCAGTGAGCGTTCGAACATTCCACGTGGCTACACATAGTGGTATTTTGTTGTTTCTGGAGGAACCCCGAGGGTAAGGATTCAGTCTGCTGGCTCCGCCAAATGGGTTTGGCCAGGAGACGTCATAGACGCCTGTCCCCCCAGGGCCTCCGGCACAAGCTTATTAATTAAAAATTCAGTCGTGGTTTAGTGGTAATTAATTGGAGGGGTTACCAGCCCCTCGCACCCGTCCAGAGCCCCCATTTGGCCGCTGTGGTCATTACAAACGCCATGAGAAAGGCCAATTTAACTTGGCCCTCCCCCCACGGCACTGCCCATCACAGCATTGCCGTCCAGCACCACGAGGTAAGGGGTTGTTTTTGCCGGACACAGACATCTCACTCACACAGAAATCTCACTCGGACATCTCACTCACTCAGATATCTCACTCAGATATCTCACTCAGATATCACAATCAAACATCTCACTCACACAGACATCTTACTCGGACATCTCACTCAGGGAGATATCCCACTCAAGGAGATATCTCACTCGAGACATGTCACTTAGATATCTCTAAGATATATCACTCACTCAAATATCTCATATATCTCACCCAGATAGCTCACTCAGATATCTCACTCACTAAGATATCTCTCTCAGATATCTCACTCATACATCTCATTTTAAGACATCTCAGATATATTTACTCACTCAGACTTCTCTCTCAGACATCTCTCTCAGACATCTCACTTAAGACATCTCAGATGTCTCACTCACTCAGATATCTCACTCGGACATCTAACACAGATATCTCACTCAGGGAACGGTAGGAGGCTCGCTTTTGAGAAAGTGGCCTTGAAATGAACACAATTTGGTTGATTGATTTGAGTCGCCCGACTTTCTGCATAGGGTTGCCACCCCGTCCCGGAATTACCGTACATTTGGGCCTACCGCAGTGCTTCTTAACCTTTACTGCAGCCTTGCATCCCTTTGGTTCTTAATCGTAATTTTTGTTAAAATATAAATACAGAGTAGCTGTACTTACGTGCCCTGTGCTTAATTTGTATCGTCGATTATCAACCTTAAAACTAAATCTGGCCATGTATCGCGCTCCCAGGCGGTGAGTGCACCGCAGGCTAACAACAACCACTGCGCTCGCGGATTGGCAACCCAAACAGAATTGGCATCGGTCTCCCGGTGGCCACTGAGATTTAAATGGGATATTTCAAGAAAATGAATTGACATAATGAATGCATACAATTCATACCGAAGTCCATACACATTTATTCTGTTTGAACATTAACGGCGTCAGCTGATATCGTGGACGGGCTGAAACAGTACAATTAATGACATTAGGTGACTTTTAATTTTTTTTTTACAAAATATAAATAAAAACATATCCCGGAATATCTCGAGTGAGAGTTGCGAACCCCTTACCACGTCTGCACACCAGACCTTGAGATACTCTCAATGAATTAAAATAGTAATTGTTTTGTTGTTCTTGTTGGTCGAATTTGGGACGAGGAATCGTAATTGTGGACGATGAGTGGGAAATTGGGTCATGGGCGACGCCGCGCATTCTGTGGCGACTCTGTGGTTACACCGTGGAACTCCCTCTGCTCACTCGCTCACTGACACTGCCGAGCCGGTCATTGCGTGTCGCGGATAAAGCAAAGGGGATGAGTTTGTGGTTGATGCCGCCCTCCTTCGCGGCACGTCTCTGAGCGCTGAACACGTGAAAGGAGAGCTTGCGTCGGTGTCTAATCTCAAACACTGGGGGGTCCCGGACGTAGCCTCGGGGACTCCCGAGTGGCAGCTGTCCCTGTGCGCAACAATGCGTCTCAGGAGGCATTCATCTGCCACTATTGGGGCGATGATTGCTGTGTGACCTCACCTAGGGGGACCCCCTAGTGGCAGCTGCCCCTGTGTGGCACAATGCGTCTCAGCACCTGGCCTGCAAAGCAGGCGTTAATCTGACAGTAAGGAGCGATGAATTAAAACTAAACTATATTTTTATTTTACCAGGTTAGGCCCACTGAGCTATGTAGCTATTTTTCAGAAGCTACCTGGCCACGAATGATAGCTAAACGCCTTCGCTTGCCACGTGGAAATGTACTGCAGACAAATACTCGAAGTCGCACGATGTTGATTCCAAATGTGGAGGGAAAAATCCACGCGAACCAAGGGCCGAGAGAGGCACGCAAACTCCAAATACACAGCAAGCGTCAAGGTCGGGGGTCGAACCCACGGACTCCTGTATACCAGGCGAGGGATATAACATCTCCTCGCCACCGATGATTGCTGTGTGGCCTAGGCTCAGGGCCCACCCAGTGCCAGCTATCTCTGTGCGGCACAATGCGTCTCAGCGCCTGGCCTGCGAGCGGGCATGGGTCTGCCAGTAGGGGGGCGATGATTTCTGCTGCGCGTAATCCTAATGCCAGTGAACTTGCACGTTTGTTTGTTTGTAATTGTCACATTTGCACCGTGACACCGGCACACGATGGCCTCCTCCTCTCCAATAACGTCACGGGGATCCACGAAAACTTCAAATCTATCTTCTTTGGTTCTTTCGGTAAAGTCACGTAGAATGAGAATAAAACAATAAATTGATAAAATAAAATAACACAATAAAATTCTCACGACGTTTCGGCCACAACACAAGCGGCCTTCATCATGTTGTGGCCGAAACGTCGTGAGAATTTGTTATTTTATTTTATCAATTTATCGTTTTATTCTCATTCTACGTGACTTTACCGAAAGAACCAAAGAAGATGAATCCTTGCAGTCACGAAAGCTTTAAATCGAACTTCAAACCTAGATTGTCACGGAGATCTTTAACGTCAGCAGTGATGCAGGCGGCGCGGAGTGTGTGTGAATCTGGCGGACTGCCAGATTCACACAGCGAAGCTCTGCAATAAACCCATGGGGCCCATGCCACCGGCCCGAGACTTCCATTATTTTAAACTCAACCTTTTGAGAGCCAGGGAGAGAATTCCCATCTGTACACTCCTCCCTATCCACGCTTCCCTTCTCCTCTCTCATGAAATATTAGCGCAGCTGGTATATTTTCATTCAGGTATTTTAGAAAAATATGTAGAATTCTTACTGAGGCCTCGATTTGTGATTACTCGCATGGTCGTAGCAGTCACCACCGAGTCGAATTCCCTTCACCACAGTCGACAAAACCCAGGCACTCTGGGATTTGGCATTCATCTTTTCCAAAAATGTCGGCCTTCAAAAGGAATGAACAAAACATGTATATAATAGGCGACGTTTTGGCCAATGGAGCTTCTTCAGAGCTTATCGTTTGTGCTGTATGTTGAACTTTTGCCAGAAAGCTTAAACACCTATTCTTACTTTGATACTGGCAGAAAGGTCCCATTTTGTAGCTGCTCACCCCGAGTTATAAATGCTCTGATAGTGGCATTGTCCTTGTCCTGTTCGCCTTTTGGCGTTCTGTGGTCTGACACTGCTGAGACGAGGCCCTAAAGAAGGCCGTCTCTAGTGTAGACCAATCAGTCTCAAAGACAATGTATATGTTATCAAGAGCATGTTTGTTCCCCATAAGTGCCGTGTATGGTTAATGCAGACTTGATTCCTTGTAAAAGGTTTCCTATTTGGTCCATAATACCCAATTCGTTACCAGTACAGCACACCAGTTTGGTGTCGGAGAGCAAAGCCACAACATGTACAATCTGAGTACGGCGTTTCGCCAATAATTACAACCGGCATCATCAGGCGGCAGCTAGATTTGTGGAAAAATCCTCCCGTTTCGTTCCGTAGAGGGACAGATGTGATGACGTCACTTGTGAGCCCCTTCACGTGCGAAGGGGGAGGGGATTAATTAATGCGTATTAATTACGTGGGGTATCCATTACCGGTTGGGTTATTCATATGGTAATCGACGTACATTAAGGATGCGCATTGTTCATGTTTCTCCTGTAGCTTGAGTACACTAAAATAGCAGTAGCTGTTCTCGTCTGCTCACAGGTTATTCCCATTGACGTATGGTGACCTGTATAGGCATGCATTTAAATAATGTATTGTTTGATGATTCAATTCCAAGCTGCACTAAGTCTAAAGCTATCCAAACGGCTAAATTTATTCTAATTTCTCTCAATTTCGATAGATTCTCTAATTAGTCTTGGCCAGTAGCAACGAGTTTTACACAACTTCAACATCATCAAAATCGAGTGTCCTTAATCTTTGGTTATTTCGGTAAAGTCACGTAGTTAGAAGTAAAATAAAACAAATCACGACGTTTCGATCGCAACACGAGCTGTCGTCATCGCAACACAAGCCTGATGAAGAACGATAAAAGAGTATGGATTCCTGCAGTCACGAAAGC
This sequence comes from Petromyzon marinus, assembly GCF_048934315.1. Lineage (NCBI taxonomy): Eukaryota > Metazoa > Chordata > Hyperoartia > Petromyzontiformes > Petromyzontidae > Petromyzon > Petromyzon marinus. The sequence continues at coordinate 3,512,728 of NC_133719.1, forward strand.
TTCAAATCAAGATCGAGTGTCCTTGTTCGCACGCGTGTTCTTCCACTTGCCGACAGTTGTATTTGGGAGTATTGAATATTTCTTTGGTGTTCTTTGTCTCGTGCTGATCATTCGTCTTGTGTGCCCAGCATAGCATTTGCCGCACGAGCAATTAATCCAGTACACACTTTCTGTTGATAGCCTTGGTAATACATCTTCAAGTACCAGATATTAGTTTCTGTATTTTATGTACCTTGTCAAATGTGATGTTTTGTTTTTCCAAAAACCTGGCGAGTTCATCAGTTACTCCCACAATGTACGGTATTTTAATAGTTTGAATTACTTGGGTCAGTTTAAACGCTCATGTTATTTGATTTGGTTTTGGCATTTAGTGCCCGGTTGATTTGTGCATCATTGTAACTGTTCAATTGCAGGGTTTCTTTAACATATTTAATTTCACGTCTCAGACTACCACCATCTGACACTTTCTTAGCCCGATGTATGAGCGTCTTGATGAGGATATATGTGCAGGGTGATGGGTGTGACTGCATTCAGATAGGCGTCAGTGTGCGATTTATTTCGGTAAACGGGATGAACAGACAGAGGCTTAAATAAGCAGTAGAGGTGGGGGGAGGGGCCGCAGAAAGCAAGGGGCGCAAGTGCGCGGGCGGAAACGGACGAGAGTATAGAGACAAACACAAAACCACGGTAAACATAAAACGAAGCACATTAAACAAAAACACAAAAGACGAAGCACATTGAGGCACTTCGAAGAACAGACAACACAGGGCAATAAGTTTAGGACAGAATTGTAAAGGTAACTTCCCCGTAGAAGTGTGTTAATAAAGAATTACAGCTTTCGTGACTGCATAATTACTCATTGTTTTTTTAAAATATAATTTTATGGTATTACTACATACGTGACTTTACCGAAAAAAACCAATGAGTAATTTATGCAGTCACGAAAGCTGTAATTCTTTATTAACACACTTCTACGGGGAAGTTACCTTTACAATTCTGTCCTAAACTTATTGCCCTGTGTTGTCTGTTCTTCGAAGTGCCTCAATGTGCTTCGTCTTTTGTGTTTTGTTTAATGTGCTTCGTTTTATGTTTACCGTGGTTTTGTGTTTGTCTCTATACTCTCGTCCGTTTCCGCCCGCGCACTTGCGCCCCTTGCTTTCTGCGGCCCCTCCCCCCACCTCTACTGCTTATTTAAGCCTCTGTCTGTTCATCCCTCCGGCCCTTTGTCTTGCTTCTCTGTCCGTCTTTCCTCTTGGTGTCCCTGTATATGTATTTCTGCTACCTTGTACCTCGTATTTGTTCACTCTGTCTATGCTGGTGTGTTCAACCCAGAGGATGAACACGAAATGTAGCACTCTTCTGAAATTCGTGGTCCGCCAGGCAAGTGTCTGTCTTATTGGCCGACTGGTTTTGCATCACGTAATATTTTCTTAGGTTTGTTGAATTCTCGTCTCTCATCTTAAGGTCATCATAAAGGTCGCGGTCTGAGCTTGGCTGTGTTTCACTCCAGCGCTGTCCTCGAGACAGCCTGATCCCTTCACCTGATGAAGGCCGCTTGTGTTGTGGCCGAAACGTCGTGATTTTTGTTGTTTTATTTTTTACCTACGTGACTTTACCGAATAGAACCAAAGAGTATCTCATCTTCTTGTTGTATTTACCTCCATGCAGTTTAACGCTCTCTATGTATTGCGTTTGTTACCCTATGTGTTCCCTCGCTATATATTTTTTACACCTGATGAAGATCGCTTGTGTTGCGGTCGAAACGTCGTGATTTATTTTTATATATAGTTTTATTGTATTTCTACATACGTGACTTTAGCGAAAAAAACAATGAGATGTTAACTACCTTGCCTGGTATGCAGGTCGGGGGCTCGATCCTGACCCTGACGTGGCTACTACCAGGGCCGTATTCAGGTTCTCGTAGGCCCTAGGCACTTGTTTCGTAGGTCTTAAATGATAACTTCAGTGATAGCGCCTCGTCTTCCCTTGCACTAACCTCTTTTGAGAATGAGCTTGTGCGAAAAACACAATTTGAAAGATGTCATTTGCTAATTTTGCAATGGAAAAAAAAATCTATAAAAGTTAATCTCCAGTTAATTAATTTCTCTCACCTTACGAAAAAAAGATTGACGTGACTGCCCTTTGTATGAACTCAGCACCAATCCTTGCTATATATAAATGTATTTATTCAATACGATATCTTGGTTAATTTTATTTTTAATCAAATAAACACGGTCAACATTGTTTTCGTAGGCCCTTTAGTTTCCGTAGGTCCTAGTCACAGTGCCTATTGGCGCCTATTGAATAATATGGCCCTGGCTACTACGACTACTTTGTGAGCGGACTATCACCGGTGGTTGTTGCCTCACCCGCCATAGGAATGTGGAATCTCCACCACTCCGCCGAGAAGGTGAACCGTCGAGAAACGAGAGGCCACTCGGGGGGAAAAGGGTGTTCGCGTTACAACTCAAAACTTTAATAGAAACGAATTTCTCTAGAAACTGCTTCCTTTACGTCGCGTTTCTCGTTTGTCGTCCTTCCCGGCTGGCCACGGCACGGTGCGAAGGAAGTTCAACGCGCGGTAACGTACAATCGGAAACGTACGGCCACACATTACAATCGTCACTCGAAGCTGCCACGTGTGTGCGTGTTTTTTCTTTAATCACACGCTCTTATTTAACTCGCTCTGTCTGTTGTTGTTGTTGTATCCTCAAAACTTGTAACTCAATTTTAACCCACTTCACAATGTGGTATCGACTGCAAACTTGATATACTTATGTCGCACCGATGACAATACTATATTCTATCAAAAAAAATATTTTTGAACACTATTTTTTTTAGATGTTATGTTTCTGCTTGGGTCTAATTGGCCACGGTCCCCTTACGTTATGGCAAGCTTTGCAGCCACTTCGATCGTGGAGTTCTGCCATGACGATTACGGTACATGTCACTAAAGCGTTTATATAAAAAAAGTCTTTTTTTAAAATATTACTTATTTGAGTTTCAATTACGCCTCGCCGGGGTGGCACGCTCACACGACCAACCCGGGGGGGGAGGGGAGATCGCTGGAACCTGGGAATTCCCATCTTTAGTCCACGGGCCACGGCAGGAATCTCTCGCCTATGGACAGGCGAACTCTGTTAGTCGCACCGACGGGAAGAAATAACATTTCTCAGCGGCCAGTACGCGTGAACTCGTTTAACACAGCAGTCGTGGTAGTTGTCGGCTTTCACGACCAATGGTATTCATAAGAGGGGGGAGTTGATCGCGTGACTATATAGCCTCACGCTTCACGAATTGTAAATGTTGTGGGGGTTCACTCTCCAACACACCGGTTTTGCTGAACTAGCAACGAATTCATTGGCATGTTGTGTATAACGGGATGTAACCCAACCCCCAACCCCCCCCCCCCCCTATTACGAGTTAACTACTCGATAACCCCAATCGTTACCAATCGGCTATCGCGCATCATACAGCGATGGAGTTATCAGACAACGTTCCGCCGACGTTGCAGCTTTGTACCGTCGAGTCAAACCATCCGTTCCGGGGCTCCGTGTGGACCCCCGATGACGACTGCCGGTGATGATTTGGGGGGGGGGGAAGAGGAAACTAGAGACACTTGGAACATTACAAAATAACTTCTCACGGGAACCCCTTAAACCACCGACCACCTACTTCTTCTTCGCTATTATAAAACACGTGCAGCTCCGCTGTCCACTCCAGAACACTCGCCTCGCCCCACACCACCGCGACCGATTGCGAATACAGACGCGAGCGAGCGCGCGAGCGCTGGTCGAGATTCCGTACAAATCGACGACGGCGAAGGGTCGGAGAAGCTGCGCGCGGCAAATGACGCATCGCAGGCGGTCGACTCTCGATTGTCCGGGGTCATGGGAGGAGGAGGGAGGGAGGGGGTGGCACAGGCACGCCTGGACACAACAAAAACACGCGGATAACGCAAAAAAAAAACACACGAACGTCGTGCTGTTCGCCTACGGAGAGTTTTGGGTGGTTGGGTGTGTGGGGGGGTGTGGGGGGTGTGGTGGGGGGTGTGGGGGGGGGGTGTGAAGGCATCGCCGTGGGTCGTCGCATGCCTCCGAAAGTGCTCGGGTTCACTTTGCCCCCCCCCCCGCCCCGACACGTGACCACGTCTATAGTCACGTGCCGGGCACCGAGCCACTGACCCCCCCCCCCCCCGGCAACTCACATCGACGAGTGAGGAGCGGCTGATAATTTGTTAACAGCAGCCACGGGCGAGGAGGTAAAGATTTGTCAACGAGCCGATATGACCGAAGATTCACAATTGGTTTCTGAAAACAAATCCAAGGCTTGATGCCGGCACGATCTCACCCAAAATATAACGCCGAAGGATATTTATACTCTCTGGTTCTTTCGGTAAAGTCACGCAGAAGGGAAACAATAAAATAATTGGTTTATATTTTTATTATTTTATTATTATTTTATTTCCCTTCTACGTGACTTTACCGAAAGAACCGATAATATGAATCCCTGCAGTCACGAAAGCTTTAAATCAAAAGATATTTATACTATCTGATTCTTTCGGTAAAGTCACGGTGGTATTAAATAAATCACGACGTTTCGATTGGAACACAAGCAATCATCATCAGGTGGGGAAAACCACAGCAAGAAAATTTGTTTCAACCAAAAAAAATGTCTTGCTGTGGTTTTCCCACCTGATGATGATTGCTTGTGTTGCAATAGAAACGTGATTTATTTTTATTTTATACCTACGTGACTTTATCAAAAGAACCAGAGAGTATTGATTCCTGCAGTCACGAAAGCTTCAAATCAAGGATATTTATATCATTATTATTACTTTCGTTTATTACGTAAGCCGGATTAATCGCCCCGCGGGTAACGTGGAGAGCTGACGCTGCATTGACCGACGTTCAAGAATGCCGTCAGGCGATGGGTAAGACTAGATTTGAAACTTTCGTGACTGCAGGAATCCATACTCTTTGATTCTTTGGGTAAAGTCACGTAGGTAGAAAATAAAATAAATCACGACGTTTCGGGCGCAACACAGGCGTCCGTCGTGATTTATTTGATACCGACGTGGCTTTACCGAAAAAAAAACAAAGAGTATGGGTAAGACTGTTAAACAACAACAACAAACACCATCCCAGCTCTCCGCCTCCCCCATCACCCCCCTCCGTGAACTCAGCGCCTCCCGCTCGACGAGACGCGGGGGGGGGCTGAGCGGAACCGTCAAGACGACCGCCCGCCATGGCCTACGGAGGCCGCCTCTGCCGCCTTGCGTGCCGCGTCAACAGCCAACGCGGCTCCCAAGTCTACAGGACTTGGGGAATCTGGTGGGCCTGGGTGGGAGACTAAAACTAAATATATACTTTTTTATTTTACCAGGGTACGGCCCCCACCATTGAGCAGCTCGTTTTTTCACAAGCGAACCCCCGGCTATCACGAATGAGAGCTCAGCGATGTGGCCCAACATCACCATCATCATCATCGTCGTCGTGTGGAAATGTACGGCGGCCAAACACTCAAAGCGCGTGCGTGATGTCCAATCCAAATGTGGAGGGGGGAAGGGGGTTACCGGAGGACTCGGAGAAAAATCCACGCGACCACGGGGAGAACGCGCAAACTCCAAATATACAGTCAGTCGGGATCGAACCCACGATCTCCTGTATACCAGGCGAGGGAGTTAACGTCTCATAGCCACCATGATGAGAGAGACACGCAAACTTCAAATATACAGCAGCAGGCGTCAGGGTCGGGATCGAACCCACGACCTCCTGCATACCAGGCGAGGGAGTTAACATCTCCTAGCCACCGTAGGGGGGTGGAGGTCATGTCCTGTACAATACAAACATTACGGTTTCAACATAAACCATCCGTCACGCCAACTCTGGTCATCATCGCAGCAGCGGCTTTTGGCTAGGCATCGAACAAAGATGGTCACCGGCATCGCTCGCTCGCTTTCAGAAAGGCTTCTGTGGCCGTCTGGAACGCTCTCCTTGCGATGTTAGAAACCCCGCTGGGAGATCGAAGCGAAGGTTAAAACAAGTTAAATAAATACAAACCGGTTTGACACGCAGGTTTTTTTTTGGGTTAGATCGCGTAGAAATATAAACATGTCGTTAACCCCCCCCCCCCATCACCACCGGGCACAGTCAATCAACTAAGGTTTGTCACGTGAATAAAAACGTGGCAATTAGTCGCGACTTCACAATTCTGGCAAAAATGCCCGACGAGGCCTCCTGCTAATCACCAGCCTCACCGTCGCACCCGAATTGTGAAATGCTGTGGGGGTTTCTCCTCTCTTCTCACACCACCAAGCACACGCGGGCACTCCGGCTCACGCGTATGGCAAATGACCCGGGGTGGGGGGAGTGGTGGGGAGGAGGGAGTGGTGGGGTGTTGGGTTGGTAGGGAGGGATGGGGGGGAGGGATGGGGGTGGTGGGGGAGAGGGTGGTGGTGGAGATGGGGGGTGGAGAGGGGGGGACGGGGGGGGTGGTGAGATGGGGTGGTGGAAGGAATGGGGGGGTGGAGAGGGATGGGGGTGCTGGGGGGAATGGGGGTAGTGGGGGGAATGGGGGTAGTGGGGGGGTACCCTCGCTAGCGGGGGTACCCCGACGCCTATCCGGGCCTCGCGGCCCCAACTCTGTAGTTCGAGCACCAGGCCACTTCCAAGTGCTTCTCGGCTCGGGCGGAAGTTCCTTCCTGTTTGTTACCGAGCCGAGCCGGAAGGCCGGACGGACGCCCAGCAGGAGCAGGTCGAGGCCGACTCCGCTGCAGCGTCTACCAACGTGAGCATCTATAACAAAGCATACCAGGTGTGTAGTGTACGGGGACACGTTGGGGGCAGCACGCGCGGGCGATGATGCACGCATGCCACGCGGCGGGTTCAGGGTTCACGATGGGGTTGAATAGAGGGTTGACGGTCGGGGGTTCATGAAGGGAGGGTTAATGATAGCGGCGACTGCTTCACGAAACGGGGAAAAGAGGTTTGACGAAAGGGTCAACGAGAGGGTGACTAAAAGGGGTTAAAGGAATGGTTCACGAAAGGGTTGACGGACGGGGTCAAATAAATAGTTGACTTGTCAGCGTTAACGACAACGGTTTAACACGTTGCCGGTGTCCCGGTTTTACCCAGGACCGCTAACCCCGAAGCACCGCGCGAGTGGCTGCCCCGCGCTGCCCTGGGCCACAAGGGGCCAGCGGTGCGGCCCGTCACTGAGAGGGCGCCCACGGTCACGTGGAGACGGCGGCGTCGTCGTCAGGTGTTACAACGCAGGCCGCGTACACGTGCGTCGTACAAGTCGGCTTCATGTCCCGCTTGGGTTACGGAAGCTGCGTAGCGGAGTGGCCCCCTTTTTGCGAGACGTCGAACCTCACGCCATTCCTCACACCACACACACCACACACACACAGAAGCCCACAATTGCATCGTCGATCGTAAAATAACTTTTTTTTTTTTAAACGTTTCCCCCCCCCCAAAATCCTCTCTCCGGTTCTCCTCTCTCTCGCCTCTATCCGCGCCACCATCGCCACTTACAAAAACGTACGCGGTCCACCCCCACCCCGTATCCCTCCAGCGCCCCGACCACCCACCAACCCCTCTATGATCTACGTAGCAACGCTCGAGCGATTTATGTGCGCCGTCGCCCAACCCGGGGGTAACCTCGCCAGTGCCGGCGACGAGAGAGAGAGAGAGAGCCACGCTGGCGCGACGTCAGCGCGGGACGGCTTTTTTTTACGGATACTCGGCACGACTAACGAAGCAGCTGCCAAACAACAGAAGCAGCGACACCACCGACGCAATAATAACTTAAGACAGCGGCGGGCGGGTGGGTGGGTGGGTGGGGGGGGGACGACCTCCGAGTGGCACGGTGCGTGGCGCCAATGCCGGGCACTGAATCGCCGCTGCCACCTGATGACGGCACGGTGGCAAGAGAACGTGGCACCAGCCACCCAGCGGCCGCGGTGCCACACGCGGCGACGTCAGTAGGACATGGCAATGCCACCGCCATTTGCCGCCCCCGCGCATCCGATGCGGGGCTTCAGTCAACTGGCGGGTCGAGGAGAACTTCAACGCGGGGGAGGGGGTTTGGGGGTTTGGGGGAAGAGCGCATTCGCACCGCCGGACTCATCGCTCCCACGGGGGAGCGGTCCGTCAGCAGCGCCCTCTCTCGTCACCGCGGGGGGCTTCATCGTGTCTCCCTCTCCCGCCCTCCTCGGCAGCCCAAGTACGCTTCCCTTAGTCCACTACGATAAACGGTAGCGACGAATTAACTCGAACATTTTAAACGCGCGCGCGCACGCGCGCGAGAGAGAAAGCTGCCACGAACGTGTGATATTTTCTCAAAAAATAAAATTAACATTTCAAGACCTTCCTTCAGTCTCCGCACCCACCCTCTCCACCTTCACGACAATTGTCACACACGGGCGCAGATGAACGGAACGTCCAGGAATAAACGGAGCAGGAGCGGTCGGAAGTTGCAGGCAGGAAACTCGACGGCACGCTAAGAAACGGCACGCGACGGTGTTGCGGTGGCGGACGTCTTTCGAGTAGACGGAAACCCGATCGATCCGAGCAGGAGGAGGTGGACCGAGACAGACCGTGCGGAGGTACGAGGTACACCCAACCGCACGTCAAGCCGCCGTTGCCCACCCCACCGCCAAACGCCGCTCGGAACAGGGGCGGCGGGGTGGGGGGGCCTCCGTCCGGGCCGCCGCACGTTGCCAGCAACCTGTCACGTCTGCCGCTGCGAGAGAGGGCGCTCGCGGTGACGCCGGCGACCGAGTGCGGCGCACTAGTAGCTACGCGCGTGCTGAACTTCTTTCGCGCCGCATTTAGCCTCGTAGCACGGCCGCGCTCAATCGGAGGTGCGGCGCCGTCGCCCGCGTCCCAACGTGTTCCCCCGCTCTAGGACCCGATTAGCGCGGCGGCGATGCTCCCAGCGACGGATATCACTGGGAGCATCTCAGAAGCGGCAGGCCTCGGGCAGTGTGGATCGAGGAGAGGAAAATTGTAATTTTTAGTTTGTTGTACATCAGAGAAAATAATCGATTTTTTTCCGCGTCTCTTAACGTACGGCCAGATTTAAGACGCTTGGAAATTTCGGGAACGCCCGTTCTCTTGGACGTTTCTCAATCCCGCCGCTGGCCTCGGGGGGGGCAGTGTGCCCTACAGAACGAAGTCTCGGGCCTTGCGTGGCCCCAGGTCTCCCCATCCCCCACCACCCCCATGCGTTCGGCGGTATGAAGAAGCATTCGTAGTTGTGTGCATTTGGTCCGGAGGGTAAGTGTTTCGTAATCGCTGCGTGCCGGTGCGTCATCAGCCGTCCGGTTCATTGAAGTGAAACGCCAAGGGCCGTTACCGCTGCTGCCGGGTGTCCCCCCACCGCTGAGATGGTGCGAGTGAGGTGACGTTGGCACGCGTTGCGCAAGTGCTGAGCATAGACCGGTCTACTAGAGTCCCTTCGCACGCATGCCTGCATTGCTGCAACACAAGGCAGCTGGATCAAGAACTGCTCGTGAATCCGATCAGAACTCTTCTTCTCTCGTGAGCCACTATTGTTATGTATTCTGTTGAGGCATTGTTGCTGGTTTGAACTCTGAACCCCCCCCCCAAAGTCCTCGTCATATACTGTCGGAGCCGACGTTGGCAAAAATTGTTTGGGAGGTGGGTCTGTTTCATTCTTGTCAAGAGGCCCCCCCCCGCCTCCACCCCCCAAGGCTATGACACGTCTTGTCATAGCCGTCTCGTGTCTACGGAGGCTGTGCCACAGCGGGCTGCCGTCTCGTGTCTACGGAGGCTGTGGCAGAGCGAGGGTGCCGTCTCGTGTCTACGGAGGCTTGGCATAGCGGGCGTGCCGTCTCGTGTCTACGGAGGCTTGGCATAGCGAGGCTGCCGTCTCGTGTCTACGGAGGCTGTGGCACAGCGAGGGTGCCGTCTCGTGCCTACGGAGGCTTGGCATAGCGGGCGTGCCGTCTCGTGTCTACGGAGGCTTGGCATAGCGAGGCTGCCGTCTCGTGTCTACGGAGGCTGTGGCACAGCGAGGGTGCCGTCTCGTGCCTACGGAGGCTTGGCATAGCGGGCGTGCCGTCTCGTGCCTACGGAGGCTTGGCATAGCGGGCGTGCCGTCTCGTGTCTACGGAGGCTTGGCATAGCGAGGGTGCCGTCTCGTGTCTACGGAGGCTGTGCCACAGCGAGGGTGCTGTCTCGTGTCTACGGAGGCTGTGCCACAGTGGGCTGCTGTCTCGTGTCTACGGAGGCTGTGGCACAGCGGGCATGCCGTCTCGTGTCTACGGAGGCTGTGCCACAGTGGGCTGCTGTCTCGTGTCTACGGAGGCTTGGCACAGCGAGGGTGCCGTCTCGTGCCTACGGAGGCTGTGCCACAGCGAGGGTGCCGTCTCGTGTCTACGGAGGCTTGGCACAGCGAGGCTGCCGTCTCGTGTCTACGGAGGCTGTGCCACAGCGAGGGTGCTGTCTCGTGTCTACGGACGCTGTGCCACAACGGGCGTGCCGTCTCGTGTCTACGGAGGCTGTGCCACAACGGGCGTGCCGTCTCGTGTCTACGGAGGCTGTGCCACAACGGGCGTGCCGTCTCGTGTCTACGGAGGCTGTGCCACAGCGAGGGTGCCGTCTCGTGTCTACGGAGGCTTGGCATAGCGGGCGCGTGGCAGGGGCGGCGGGGGGGAAGTCTTGTAATCCATGCACCTCTCTCTAAGCGCAACGGCGTCTTCCGGACACACTTCCGTCAACTCACGTAGCAGCGGCAGCACGAGAATCGTGGCACACTTCAAAATAAATACTCCAAGAAACAAAAATAATCCACAGCTCTTGTCTATAATTAGGCTCCAGCATTTAAATAATTGGCAGGGTAAGCCAGCTGCAAAAGGGACCCTCGGGCATTTTGTTTAGGCGCAAAACAAAAATACTTTAACATCAACATTGCGGGGACGACTCGCCTCTGACCCCAACGGAGGCTTTTTTTAGCTCACCAGAGCAGACGTTAAAAACGGCTAATTACACTCAGAAGCAACACAAACAACTTAAATAAATCCTTGCATTGCAATTTATAAATAGGTGGGAAATTGTACAAAATCAACTGTGCAGCCTTGAAAACAACAATTTCTTAAATACCAATACAAAAAAAAACGAACTCAATTTGCATCCAAAATTAAACAGCGCCGTGCCCTTTACGGCTCCGAAATGTAAAAAAATAACCACACACACCACACCCCGCGGGCGACAAGTTTTCACAACGCCACGTTCGGGGGACGTCGTCCTTCCCCCTCCTCCTCCGTCGCGATCCTCACGACCCCCCCCCACACCCCCTGGTCGAACACCATCGCAACCCCCCCACCCCCCCACCCCTCCCCCCCGTGACGCTGTGGTGCGGTTCATGCGCGGACGACCGGGGGGGGTCTGGGGTTGGTGGGGGGGGGGGGGGGGTCAGCCAGTGGCAGTGTTGATGCAGTCGGCACTTCCGAGCCCCGTTAGGCTATTCCATGCACAACCTGTGTGATTTTTATTATCTCTTTTAGATTTTTTTTTGTTATCTCGGAGGATAAGATCGCCACCGCGGCCAAAAGCTTTCCGTCCCCCCTTCTGCCAGACACGCTACCCGATAACCTCCAAGGTCCGACCTCGACAATCTCCCGCCACCATCCCACTGCTCGCTCGTCAGATTCAAACTCCACCGGATTTGTATTTTGTTAAGTCTTCGTCCGTGCATTTCGTTCGCAGGTCGGCAAATGCTCCCACGTGTCTCGACGAAGCCTGTGAATATTCATCCCCTGGCTAAATAAAAGGACGCTCCTGGCCGCTTCGCCGGAAATCCACACAGGTTGTTGTCAAATAGCCTGAGCCCTCAAGACTAAAGAGGACTGGAGTGTCAACTCAATGAACACTGGCCGGGGCGGGGGGGAGGGGTTCAGGGCAAGTGGAGGGACCCCAGTCGTTCGTTGCGCACAGCCCCTCGACTGCCCCAAGAGCCCCCGGTGGTGTTGCGGGGCAGTAGAGGGCAGGAGCGTAGCGAGCGAGCGAGCGATCGGGCGACAGAGCGACCGGGCAACCGGGCGACCGGACGACCGGACGACCGGTTGACCAGGCGACCGGTTTACTGGGCAACTGGGCGACCGGGCAACAGAGCGACGACTCTGCACGGGGAGCCACGGGGGGACGAGACGGGCGAGCGACCGCGCGCACATTCGGGGCGACCGCCGGCGGGCGGCCTTCTCAGTCGACGGGGCCTTGGAAGATGAGGCGCACGAAGCCCTGCTCGCCCGTGAGCTGCGCGGCGCAGAAGGGGCACGTGGCGTGGAAGGCGTGCGTGCCGTGGGGTAGCGGCACAGCCGCCCAGTAGCGCGCCGTGCGCTCCGAGCACACGTGGCCGCACGGCGTGAGGGCGTGCGTCGGGGCCTCCCCGTCCACGTAGAAGCCGGCCTCGCAGCCCAGCGACAGGGCCACGTAGGGCCCCAGCGAGCGGCACACGGGGCACTCGCGTCGTTGCTCCTGCTGCTGCCGCTGCCACGCGGCCCCCGTCCCCCCCGTCCCCCCCGCTCCCGCGGCGGCGGCTTCCTCGCGTAGGCCCCAATCGTGGCGGCCGTGCACGTGGCCGCACGTCAGGTAGGCCCAGGGCTGTCGAGCGTCGGGCCGGGCGACGTGACGGCCGCCCCCTCCCCCCGCGCCGCCGCCGCCGCCGCCGCCGCGCCACTGCTGCTGGGCGGCGCTGGGGAAGGCGAGGGTGTTGAGCCCCACGGGGCACTGCGGCCGAGCGGCGTTCAGCTCCTGGCGCAGGAGCTCGATGTGCCGCACGGTGGGCGAGCGGCGAAGGCCCTCGGCCGTGCGCCACAGCAGCGTGGCGCCGCACAGGTCGACGAGGGAGCCGTCCTGCAGCTCGTTGCTCTCCGTCTCCACCTGGACGGGCCGCATGGGGGGGGGGGGGGGGTCAGGGAGGGTGGGCGCTGCATGTCTTGGTGCTAGATGTTAACTCCCTCGCCTGGTATGCAGGAGGTCAGGGGTTCGATCCCGACCCTGATACCTGCTGTATATTTTCCTCTCCCCGGAGGCGTGTGGATTCTTCTCAGAGTCCTCCGGTTGCCCCCCCCCCCCCCCCACGTTTACTTTGTTGAGCTACCATTTGTGGCTTCTGAAAAAGAGCTACATAGCTCGGTGGGCTTTACCTGGTCCAAAAAAAAAATTGGTTCAATAGTTTAACAGTCGTCTCCGGCTGAATCGTGGTGACCTCTGGCTGGGTCGTGGTGACCTCTGGCTGGGTCGTGGCAACCTCCTGCTGGATTGTAGTGACCTCCTGCTAAGTCGTGGTGACCTCCAGCTGGGCCGTGGTGACCTCCAGCTGGGTCGTGGTGACCTCCCGCTGGGTCGTGGTGACCTCCCGCTGGGTCAACCGAATCAAAATTTTTCTGCTCGCGATTACACGTTGTCGATTTGTGGACATCAAGCATGATGGGCGAGCGCTGGTGACTGCTTGGGCACACGTGCTTGCAGGTACGGGGCTGCCCGTGTGAGGACGTCACACAACAATGAAACAGAGATCCCCCCCACCCCCATGTAGCCTTCACAGACTGTTGGGGAAAGTGCCGTTAGCGAGTTAGCGCCTAACTAATGCCGGCATGGCACATGAGGGTGTTTGGTGGCCAGCACCACGCCCGACTGGCCTCGTCTCCCTAGTGGCGATGTTTACACATTGCAACCAGATCAACCTAGGGGAGGACCAGGGACAGGTTCAGATAATAATAATCATCACCCGTGTTGGCCATGAGCGGGAATCAAACTCGGGTGACCGGGTCCGTAGCGCAGCGCGCTAACCGCTGCGCCACCGCTCCCCCCCCCCCCACACACACACATAAACATAGAAAAATATCCGCTAGCAAAGCCTCAACAGATTGTTGGGGCAAGTGCTGTTATAGCGAGCACCTATGAATGTCGGCACGTACACACACGTGTATCGCTGTGACAACATCGCGGACACCACGAGGGTGTGGGTGTAGTACCGGCCCTAGAGGGGCCCGGTGAGCGCTGATTGATGCGCTGGATGGCACCACGCTTGGCGTGCAGTGCCAGCCCCTACAGGACAGGGTGTGGGAGTGCCATTTGCCACTAAATGGCGGTGACGTCACCACGGCGCTTGTGCCAGGCCACGTGCACGTTGAGGCCACGTGAAGTGTCGAGCGCCCGCCGGCAGGAGGTCACGGGGCAGACCCAGGTGCCACGGGTCGACCGAGATGACTGCCCCCTACTGTGGCGCACGTACACACACACACACACGCGCGCGCGTGCGTGCACACACATCCGTACCAGGCATCCGCGGTGCTGTGCGGAGCGCGTCTCGCGCAGCGTGTACACCTTGCCGCCCACCGACACCTCACGCCACACTCCGGGCTGCACCAGCTCGGACAGCTCGCCGCCGCCGCCGCCGCCGCCGCCGCCGCCGCGCGGGTGCATCACCAGCACGCCGTTCGTCGTGAGGCCGTCCATGGAGCCGTCCGCGTCGCGCCACTTAGTTGCACGCTCCTGTGCACACCAAGGTCCGGGGGACCCACCCCCAACCCACGCCGGCATGGCCGTTAAACAGACCGTCGGGGGCGAGCGCTGTTAGCGGGCGCCGATTAAGGGTCGGCACGGCGCACGAGGGGGTGGGTGGCCAGCACCACGTCCGGGGGGGGGGGCTTCGTCTTCCCAGTGCCGATGTTTACACACCACAACAGGTACTCCAATTTAGAGGCCGCGTCAACCTAGGGGAGAGGCTCAGGACCGGTTCAGATAATCGTCGTCTGTGTTGGTGGCCATGAGCGGGAATCGAACTCAGGTCGCCGGGTTTGTAGCGCAGTGCGCTAACCGCTACACTACCCCCCCCCGCATGCACGCACACACACACACGCACGCGCGCGCACGAACGCACGCCTGCATCGGTGTAGCATAAGGCAGCTGATCGGATTCACCGCTTGTGAATCCGATCAGAAATATTTTGTCTTGAGCCATTATATTAAGACAGAAACAGGAGGAGAATTTCTCCACAACTGTGTCGCCTCATGAGGCTGGTTCTAATTACCGGCATGTCACGGTAAATGTTGTGGGTTTACTCTCGAACACACACAAGCGGCCAGTGACCTAGTAACGAATTGGCACGTTTTGTTTACGTGACAAACCTTACCAATTGGCTGCATTGGGCAGTGGTGACATCAAAAACACATTTCTATTTAGGTGATCTAACCACAAAAAAAACGCTATTATGGATTATTATTATTATTGTTATTATTATTCTTGCAGAGCAATCACTGCTGGTAGGCCCGGCCCTCTGAGGTATTTTGTCCGAGCCTCTGGGCGAGCTGCTCACCCCGAGGAAGATGTTGTTGGAGGAGTCGAAGCCGGCGGCGTAGACGCGGGCGCGGTGCGGCGGCGAGCGCTCGCACAGGATGCGGCACGCGAAGCGCGAGATGGTGCTCTGTGCCGTCGGGCTGCCGCCGCTGCCGCCGCTGCCGCCGCCGCCGCCGTCCCCGCCGCCGCCGCCCGGTGGCTTCCACGGCGCCGTGTCCATCACCACGAAGTCGACGGGAGCCTCGCCGGAGCGACCCACCTACGTGGGCACGCGGGCAACCGTCAGGGGGGGGGGCAACCGTCGCGGGGGGAGACGGTGTGGGCACGGGTGAGCTGGACTTGGGGGGTAGGGAGGAGGCGCCCTCGGGGCCGCTAGGCCACACCGGCGTTCCCACGTCGCCAGGCCGCGAGCCGCGACGTCTTTTGGTGGCGGCGGACGCCAGTGCGCGCGTTTTGCCGTTTTCGAGAACGTCAAAACAATCGACGGGTCGGAACTGCGGCTCGTCCGGTTCACCGGGAGGGCCCTTCCTGCCATCCTTCCTGCCACCCTTCCTGCCATCCTTCCTGCCACCCTTCCTGCCATCCTTCCTGCCATCCTTCCTGCCATCCTGCCACCCGGGGGGTTCCCCCGCCGCCGCCGCCGCCGCCGCCGCCGCCGCCCACTGCCAGCGGCTCGCCGAGGAGGGGTCGCCGGGAGACGTCGGGGGGATCGAGTCGCGTTACGTCGACTCCGAGCGAAGCCTCCGGAGGGAGGTGCAGTCTACGCTCTCCACAAACCACCTGCCAGGCTGCTCTCTTCCGCGGCCAAGCGAACCGACGGCATTGGGCGAATCGCCCTCTGCCTCGGCGCTCAATTTGGCTACGCTACGCGCCCTGCGGTTTGCGACACGCACGTCGGTTAGGTCAAGATTCCGGGCGTCCTTTCGCTTTCCACCTATGAAGGGGGTGAGCGGAAATCCCGGCACCGCGGGGTGGTGCGGATTCGACGTCGCTCCCCGGTGTCCGTCCACGCGGAGGCGGCGGTCACGTCGACATCCCTCTAAGAGGTCACGTCGACATCCCTCTAAGAGGTCACGTCGACATCCCTCTAAGAGGTCACGTCGACATCCCTCTAAGAGGTCACGTCGACATCCCTCTAAGAGGTCACGTCGACATCCCTCTAAGAGGTCACGTCGCGCGACCCCAGGAGGAGGAGGAGGCACGCCGTCGCCACCCGCCGTCCTGCCGCTAGCGGCGCAGGCGATGCACAGACGCAAACCCCCGTCGCGATCGCGCAGGCGCAGACGCAGGCGCAGGCACAGGCGGAGTCGCGTGCGTTGCAGGCGCAGGCGAAGAAGCGCGGGCGGTCCCCGCTTCTGACAGACGCGGGACACACCACACACCCGCACGGACGCGGGGCGCGCCGGCGCGGTGGCGGTGCGGCGGCTTCGGCAGGAGACGCGTCGGGTGCTGGCTTGGAGACGCAGCAGACACATCGGCGGGGAGACGGGTCAGCGGGGGCACGAAGGTGGCGACACAGCGGGGGGAGGCGGGTGGGGAGACGGGTCGGTGGGGGACACGGGGGGTGCCAACAACAGCATCGGCACCGCGCGCGACGGCCGGCGATCGTGCCGCCGCCGGCTGCGAGAATTAAATATCGGTCCCGGTGCCACGCGGCCAACGGCCGCTCTCTCGATGGCACAGCGGGTTGGAGGGTCGGGGGGGGGGGGAAATGCCGCCCCCTAACCGCGCGGACCAGAAGTGACTCAAAGAAAACCCCCGAGGGTAGCTCTGCGGGATCCACTTCGGCGGGGCTGTCCTGCAACGCGGAAAAAGCATTTGCGGCGCCCCCAGCGAGATTTCCTAACGGGTCGATTTTGTCTCGACGACGACGCGACGGCGATGGAGCGGCAACGCCGATCGGGGAGGGGGGCCGGGGGGCGGGGGGGGCGGAAGCGGAGGTCGCTTCCGCTGCCCTCACCAAGAACATGTCCTGGTCCAGGTCGTGGACGTACTCCACCACCACCACGTGGCTCCGCGAGAGGCCGTAGGAGATGCTGTGCTGCTCCTTGCTCGACACGGCCTGCGCGCACACACGCACACACGCACACGCACGCACACACGCACACACACACGCACACACGCACACACACACGCACGCGCAGACATTCATCCGCGTCCCGCACGCCCGTCGCTGCCTGCACCGTCGGCGATTTTACGGAGAATGCGCGATGCGAAACGGCGTAGGAGGAGCACCCCCCCCAAACCCACCCCCCCCCCCCCCTCGCGTGGTTGGTTCAATTCCCCGTCGAGGGGGGGGGGGGCCTCGTGAGATACACCAAAGCGGTCACGGTCTGACTGCCGTGGGGAAGTATGGTCGAGCGACCCCCCGCGGTGGACGTGGCGTGCGGAGGCTTTCATCCAGCGGTGGATCGTCAAAGGAACGTAAATTTAATTTGACGGGAAGCAAACGAGGATTCCACAAATACGTGGAAAGTTACTCATTTGTGGAATACGTCAATGGTTTTGATGCCGTATACATCAAAAATGAATGCACCATTACCACCACCATCCCAGCGTGGATGTAAATAGTCAGCTGGTGTCCGAGTACGTCCGACACATTATTCGAGGACGGTGGACAAATGCCGTTCGTCAACTACCAATCAGGAATGACAGCCCTAATCGGTTGCTCATACTACGTGCGCAAGTAAAATACAATCCTTAGTCCACTCTACTCCACGATCACGCCACAGTTTAAGACGTTTCCAGAATAAACGTACGGCCTGTCACTGGTGGTGGATCCGCGCTTTCGTTGAACGCAAGCTTGGCGACCTCTATTTGGCAAACGCGCGCGTGCGGGCCCGGAGCGGCTGCGATCACGAGGGATATGCGATTCTGCTATCACGATTCCACTGGGATTGTTCCCAACCTGTGGGCAGCTAGGCCCCCTAGGGGGGGCGGCTGAGGATCCCTAGGGGGGGGGGGAGGGGGCAGCCGCGTCCACTTGGGAGGCTGGGCGCTGTCGTTTGCGTTTTTTTATTTTTACGCCCATCCCTAAACAGGCGCTCACTGCCAAATCTGCGGTGCGGAGGATTTACCGAGAAGGCACGGCGAGCGTGGGAACGGTGATCGACAGGGCGAGAGAGACCGAGTTGAAAACGTAGACGCAACTGTGTCAACAAGCGTGAGCGTCATGACTCAACTCCCACCGGACATGCTCTGGCTTGCCCTCGTCCCGCGTTTAATATAATTCCCCATCGGCGTCGTCGGCGTTGGGGGTTTAAAATAAATAAAATGACGTCCGCCGCGCCCTCGAGTTGGGGCTTGCCCAAAAGGGTGCCGAGGTCACCGCGCCGAGGAGGGCAACCGATCGGGAACTAAGTGCCTGCCGAGAGTACAGGTGCAGCAAAGGTGTCGATAAGCTCACACAAAAAAAAAGACTAATATCCGAGACTGACAAAACGGGCCCCCCCCCCGTAACCAATCGACTCCGCTCCCATCACAGCTCAAAGAGTTGTTGCGATTCGGGCTGCCTATGCAATTCGGTAATCAATTTTTTTTTACTTTCAAAGAATCGAATCACCGGCGGCTTGCAAGGGGGTTCGCCCCCCCCCCCCAAACCCCCCCCCCAAACCCCCCCCCCCCCCGGTGTCCCGTGGCGATGGCGCACCGACCGACGACGATTGGCTTCTCACGGCCCCAACGCGAGCACGCACCACGCGGACGCTCGCACCACGCGGACGCTGGAATCGACTTGAACCCCCTACGTGCGAATCGACGCATCGTCACGGCCGTCGCTTGGCCCGCGTTCTTCGGGGTCCCGCGGCGACAGCGGCCGGCTGATCGATTTTCAAGGTCGCCACTCGCCGTCTTCAAGGTGGCTTCACGACGGAGATGGGGGGGGGGGGGAAGAGGAGTTTTTCTTCGTGACCCCTCAACACTGACCTCTCAGCAGAATCAAGACCATGATGATTAAGGGGCCTGATAGGATGCAGAACTCCATGAGCTTCCTGGGGTTCTGTATTCTATCAGGATCTGCACTTTGCTACCTCCACAATGATGATGATGATGCTGCTGCTGCTCCATCCTCCGTCATTTTGAGCTAAGCCGAGACCGGTTGAACACCGATCATCCCGGTTACACTTACAGCCTTTTTCCTCCCACTTGACACCAAGCGTCAGCGGTAACTCTGGACTTTCTCCCCGCTTCTCACGCCATGGCTCGCAACAACGCTGCAGATTCACGGTTTGCTCTCAGCACAATTTCCGCGGCTTTTCTTCTTGACATCCAACGGGATATGCAATCGTCTTCTGCGGCACCCACAGTCACCGTCCGGGACAACCGACGGATTTATTTTAGCGACCAGCGGCGAACGTGCGAGGCCGTGTAAAAAACGAAACGCTAGGGTTGTCATTGTTGTCGTCGTCGTCGTCGTTACTATCGCGCGACGCTCAGTCGACGTCGCGCCAGCGTCCGCGAGGGGGGTGGGGGGGGGGGGGTGGAGGGCAGCCGCCCGCGCGTAGCGAAACGCGGCGGGCCGAGCGATCTCCTCCCGAGCCGAGCTGGGGGGGAAAGGTCGCCCGGCACAAACCTTCCACGGCCCCATAGGCCAGGGGGGTTCACAGGCCGACCGGCTCTGTGGGGTCGAGCGAGTTTTGGGGGTGCCGCCTCTCGGTCCGGGCCCCCTCGTGCAAGGCGAGTGCCACTTAGCCAACCTGCAAGAACACAAGCGGATCGTTCGTGAAAACCGCAAAGCAGCCACCGACTTCTCGCGGGCAAGAACGGCAATCGGGGTTCACGGAGGCGGGGCGGGAGGGGGGGCGGGGAAGGGGGCGGCGCGTTGACACTTACTCCGCGGGCTCCGCGGAAAAGCCGGCGGGGCGAGGCGTGGATAGGGGCGGCGTGGAGGGGTGGCACGGCGTGGCGTGGAGTGGTTTGTGGAGTGTCGCTCGATAATCTTGACGGTGAGCGGGGCGAGCGTGCGGGCGGGCGGGCGGGCGGGCGGGCGAGCGAGCGAGGGTGAACAAATCCCTTGGCTTGCGAGGCTGGCGGGGGAGCCGTCGAGGCGTGACCGTGAAACGATGCCTAGCCGGTCCGCGCAGACGTCTCGGAGAGGAAGAGCAATTAGCCAGGAGAGGGCCCCGCTCACAGCCGCCCAGGTCGCTTGCCAGGCTCTCGCGTCGGGGGGGAGGGGAGGAGGGGGATAGCGGGAGGGCTCACCACGCCAGGGGCTGTCGCGCTGGGCTGGCCGACACCCCTGGAAACGGGCCGGGAGAGCGCACGCGCGGCTACGGAACCAGCGACGCCCCTCCGGCGTGCGCTCGGACTCCAAGAGGCTGCGCGGGCGAGCGCGACGGCAAAGGTAGGGGCGCCGTCACCAAAGGCCTCCGACGCTTTGGGGGCGCCGGCGCGACCTCTTGGGAGCACCCCGGCGGGGCAACGGGGCCGCAGCTACGGCCGCGCGGCGCACGGCCGCGTTTGCGAGCGGGGTTTGGCAAGAGCAATAGCCCCGTCACAAATTCGCCTGTGAGATTATTGCGCATGAGCCAATCACGCATGATAAATCATGCCGCGTCCAGCTCTTGTGAACGGGAGCTCCCCAGCGCTTCGCACGGCACCCCCCTGCTTTTTGCAGCCCACGCCAACTGGGCAGGCCGGCGCCGCGCGCACACTGCGCTGGGTTAGGGGGTGGTTGGCCGTTTGGGGAGTCAACCTGGGCTTGACTGCCGCGGGGGAAAACGCAAGGGTCAAAGGTGAGATGCCGTCCGAGGTGCTTTGGGGGGGAATGCTGCAGTATTAAAGCGAGGGCCACTCATCTCGGCATTCGAAATCCTCATTCCGCCGACGCGCTCCGTAGAACAGTGCCTTCACGTCACAGGCTAAGCGATCGATTTTTTTTTTTTTACAAATCGCAGCGTGCGTTGGGGTCACCCGCCTTCCAAACGACGGAGGAAGATGCGACATCTGGACAGCGGTGCTTGGGCGGGCGGGCATACAACAGGGCGGCTGCGTGGACTGCGACGTCAGCAGAGGGCGGTGCAGCAAAAAAATACTGTGCTGTACTTCTACGCTCCCAAAGTCCACGGCTCGCCACTTTCACCAACCCGCACTGACCAGCAGCCTGGTGAACCGCGGTCAATCGACCCCTCCCGCCACCGCCGCCGCCACACGGACGGACGGACACGGCTTGGCACAGCGAGCCGCTCGTCATCCAGCAGCGGAGCTGACGAATGGGGTCTCCGTATGCGTGGTGTGTGCATTTAGCGATTGTCCGTGTTTCTCCACGGCGGGTTGGCGCTACAACCGATGGAAAGCGCGACTCTTCGGGCGCGTCTGTGCGCTCCTTGCTTCTCGCGGATCAACGTCGCGGCCGCCACCCTAGGATCGTTCTGCCCATTTCATCCCACGCGGCACCTTTAACAAGCGTCCTAAGTGCGCACGCGAGCACGCACGCACGCACGCACACACACGGTCGCTAGAAAAGTTCGAGACGTCACGTCAAATATCGTCGGCGGCCGGCGAGGGACGATGGTCGAGTCCAGTGATGGAAGTGACGCCCGACGGAGGGGCGGGGTACTTGTCCCGGAGGACGTCCATCGTGGAGATGGGAGCGGCGCAATCATCTCGTGCGCGGCCGCTCAATTGGACTGCAGTCAGTGAAGTCCGCAAATCGCATTCACCTTGGCCTCCCCCGGCTGGAACCACACAGAGACAACGATTCCCCCGTCCCCCCACCCACTCCACACAGCCGCCTGCATCGCCTGCTGCGGCGGCAAGCGCTGTTAACGGTACGGAAGCGATCGGTGAACTCCGCCGTGCGTCGCGGTGAAACGCACGCGGCCATCGTTTTTGCCTGGCGGCGGCGGCGCCACCGACGGTGGCCGTGCGTGGATGATGGCGGTGGAGGAACGGCGGCGGCGGCGGTGGAGGAACGGCGGTGGCGGTGATGATGATGATGATGGGAGAACGATCGCCGATTGCTCGGCGGTCGGCCTCGCGCCGGCATTGCGCGCCGCACCTCACCCACCGCCGTCGGGACGGCGGCCACAGGCGGGGGAGGGGGCAGCGGTCAGGAGGCCAAGAGGGAGGAGCTTGGTGCAGAGGGGGGCGGGACTACTTGGTCAGGTGGTTGGGTGAGAGGGCGGGAGGTGGTTGGGTGAGAGGTGGTTGGGTGAGGGGGGGGGAGGTGGTTGTGTGAGGGGGGGGGAAGGTGGTTGGGTGAGAGGGGGAGGTGGTTGGGTGAGAGGGGGAGGTGGTTGGGTGAGAGGGGGAGGTGGTTGGGTGAAAGGGGGAGGTGGTTGGGTGAAAGGGGGAGGTGGTTGGGTGAGGGGGGGGAGGTGGTTGGGTGAGAGGGGGGAAGGTGGTTGGGTGAGGGGGGGAGGTGGTTGGGTGAGGGGGGGGAAGGTGGTTGGGTGAGAGGGGGAGGTGGTTGGGTGAGGGGGGGGAAGGTGGTTGGGTGAGAGGTGGTTGGGTGAGGGGGGGGAGGTGGTTGGGTGAGGGGGGGGAGGTGGTTGGGTGAGAGGGGGAAGGTGGTTGGGTGAGAGGTGGTTGGGTGAGGGGGGGGAGGTGGTTGGGTGAGGGGGGGGAGGTGATTGGGTGAGAGGGGGAAGGTGGTTGGGTGCGTGGTTTTGCGAGTGGTGGGGTGCGAGTTGTGTTTTGAGAGGTGGGGTGAGTGGTGGAGCGAGTGGTTGGTGGAGTGAGTGGTCGGTTGAGTGGTGGTGAGCAGTGGGGTGAGTGGTGGGGTGAGTGGTGGGGTGAGTGGTGGGGTGAGTGATGGGGTGAGTGGTGGTGGTGAGCGGTGGGGTGAGTGGTGGGGTGAGTGGTCGGTTGAGTGGTGGTGGCGAGCGGTGGGGTGAGCGGTGGGGTGACTGGTGGAGCGAGTGGTTGGTGGGGTGAGTGGTCGGTTGAGTGGTGGTGGTGAGCGGTGGGGTGAGTGGTGGGGTGAGCGGTGGGGTGACTGGTGGAGCGAGTGGTTGGTGGGGGTGAGTGATGGGGTGAGTGGTGGTGGTGAGGTGAGTGGTGGGGTGAGTGGTGGGGTGAGCGGTGGGGTGAGCGGTGGGGTGAGTGGTGGGGTGAGCGGTGGGGTGAGCGGTGGGGTGAGCGGTGGGGTGAGCGGTGGGGTGAGCGGTGGGGTGAGCGGTGGGGTAAGTGGTGGGGTATGCGGTGGGGTGAGTGGTGGGGTGAGTGGTGGGGTGACGGACCTCGGTGAGGATCGGGCCCCGTCACTCACCTTGCACTCCTGCATTGCCGTGGTGATGTGCGAGCTGCTGGGCTGCACGCCGTTGGCTTTGGCTCGGCGGTGGAGCGCAAAGCGGCTCTTACGCCTGCCCCGGTCTCCATCCGGCAGCGAGCCATTGTACCTGCGCCAGCCGCGTACACAAACAACCCCCCCGCTTAGCCTTCAACAGGTCTCTGGGGGGGCGAGTGCCGAATGCGGGCGCCCATGAAGGCCGGCACGCCACACGAGGGGGGTGGCCGGCCAGCACCACGCCCGGCCACCTTTGTCTCCCCAGTGCCGATGTTCGCGCGCCGCACCAGGGGATCATCTGAGGCCGAGTCGACCGAAGGGAGGCGCGGGACCGGTTCAGATAATCGTCACAGGCGTTGGCCGTGAGCGGGAATCGAACCCAGGTCGCCGTGTCCGTGGCGCGGCTCGCTAACCGCCGCGCCACCGCTCCCCACAACTCTTGCTCCCCGCGATCATGTGACCACACCGCCTCCCACGCGACTCTCGGCCGACGCCGACCATCGCCAAGAGCGATTCCCCACTCCGGTCTCGGGCTCCCCCCGAACCACGCCACGCCCCCCTCGCCAAATCCACCACCGACCGGTGCGGCAAAGCGCTAGGTGGTGGGTGGGCGGAGGGTAGAGGTCAAACATCCCCCCCCCCCCCCAAGACCCTCATCCGTCAGCGGAGCGACGCGTCCAATCGGAACCGCGTCTCTGATAATCGCCACGGCCGCCGACGGAAGCACTCGTCTCCCCCCGCCCCCCCCCCCGGGGCAAGACTCACCCCAGGACGATGAGCTCTCCGTATTTCACGGCGTCTCCTCTGCTGGTGGCGGCTGGCTCCTGTTTGCCGGACATGGGCCTGGGGGCACAGGCGGAGCGGCGGGGCCCGGCGGCGGCGGCGGCGGAGAGGAATGGGAGCCGGGGGGGGGGGAGGGAGGGGACGTGGGAAGGCGTCCGTCACCCTTCGTCCACGCCGTACGCGTCGTCCATCTCGACCGGGCGATCGATCGCGACCCTGCGGGATGAAGGGGGGGGGGGGGAGCAGAGGGTGAGGGGGTGGGGGAGACCGTCACACCGTCGTTAGAAATAAAACGACGCAGGGACAGCACGCGGACAGACGTACCGGTGTGGGGAGAGCTCGGAGCTACGGTAAAGCAACGCGTTGGGCGAGGGGCGAGTGCGGGGCCAGACGAGACACGGACTTGCCCGTAGCCCGCACTGACCGTCGGGGGCGAGTGCTGTTCGAGGGCCCCTGTCAAGGCCGCCTTTGGCGCACGGAGGGGTTGGTGCGGACGGCACCCGCCTGCCGATAGCTACGCGACACGCACCAAGCACCCATTTTGAGTGCCGAGTCAACCTACGGGAGGCGTAGGGGCCGGTTCGGGTAATCGCCACCGACGTTACCCAGCGCCACCGCTCCACCCTGCAGGCAATTAGCCACTCTCAATTTCACTCACGACAACAACCGCCATTCGCCACTAAGTTGCGGTGACGTCACCACGGCGCTCGTGCCAGGCTATGTGCACGTTAAGGCCACGTGACGTGTCAAACGCTGGCAGGAGGTCACTGGACAGACCCAGGTGTCATGCGTTGACTGACAAGACGACTGGATGATGGCACCACCTGTGCCCCCTACTGCGCCGAGTTGGCACAGTTGGCACTTTGCTCACCCACGCTCGCACGTATTATCATGCTCTCGCGCAGTTTCACCACCCTGGAGGAATTCGTGAGCTACTTCTACATTTACACCTCGACGTCCCAGGAATTTGTAGCCAGGTCGCTCCCTCGCAAACAACAATAACAACAAATTACTCATTTACCCAGGAGAGTCACACCCAGTCCAAAGGGTCTTTTTGAGGAGGGCCATGCCACATTCCGATGTTTGGGTCAACGCCGATGACACCGTACGCCCCTTACCTACCGCGCAAGGGAACCGGGGAACCTGGAGGAAACCCGTGCAGAAAAGGGGGAGAAAATGCGGACTCTGTAAAGAATGGCGGCGTACGAGATCAGAGATCGAACCCAGGTCCGTCTTGGTGCGAGGCGCGAGTGTTTCCACTGCACCACCGCCGCCCTGCCGACCGTCCAATCGACGCAGCAGGCACGGGCCATTGTGTCCCACGGGAACGTCCGACTGATGGATGTGCGCCGGTGCGCTGCTGCTCAGGCCCACCGCCCCCCCCCGCCCCCTTATCCACCACCCCCCTCTCATCCACCACCCTCCCCACCCCCCACCACCACACAGCAGCAACTCGCTCAGCGTCAATTAAGCTGCAGCTGCTCTCGCTGCTGCCAGCACCAGAGAGGAATCGACAGGTCCGGGGTTCAACTCTCACCAAGGAGGTTAAAGGCCACGCGCCGCTCGAGACGGGAGGTCACGTGATCGCTAAGCGTTTGTCGCCGTGGGCTTCTCAGCAGCATCATCATCATCACGAGGCACGATCTATCCACTGCTGGATGAAAGTCTCCGAAGTGCTCTCGCGGCCTCGCCGAGCAACGATATGACCTGCCCCTACGGGACATCTGTGAAACGGAGAATAACAGCTCATCGGATTCCTCCAGCGTGCATATTCCGCTTTCGTCACACCATCTCCGCCGCGGGTGGGAAAACCCTCTCGCCTCTTTTGGCCGTCACTCCGTCGAACTCGGCTCGCGAGTGGAGCGGCGGAGCGCTCACCGCTGCACCGCCGCTCCACTCGCGAGCCAGGCCTGGTGCACCCTTGTTCCACGCCAAGCGTCAACGTATAGCACGGGGGTTAGCCGACGAAATTTGTTTTTCAGCTACTTTCACTTTTTTTACGGTGAATTTAAAAGTCTCGACCACCATCCATTGTCCCTACTAGCAGCCGTGTGCTGCTCGAGTCTTCATGTGCACGGTGGTTGTGTCTTCACGAATCTTCACGTGGACGGCGGTCGAGTCTTCACGTGGACGTGGTCGAGACTTCACGAGACTTCACGAGTCTGCACGTGGACATGGTCGAGACTTCACACGAGTCTTCACGAGTCTTCATGAGACTTCACGTGGACGTGGTCGAGACTTCATGAGACTTCTCGAAACTTCACGAGACTTCACGTGGACGTGGTCGAGACTTCACGAGACTTCACGAGTCTTCACGAGTCTTCACGAGACTTCACGAGTCTTCACGAGACTTCACGAGACTTGACGAGTCTTCACGAGACTTCACGAGACTTCACGAGTCTTCACGAGTCTTCACGAGACTTCACGAGTCTTCACGAGACTTCACGAGACTTCACGAGACTTCACGAGACTTCACGAGACTTCACGAGTCTTCACGAGTCTTCACGAGACTTCACGAGACTTCACGAGACTTCACGAGTCTTCACGAGACTTCACGAGTCTTCACGAGACTTCACGAGACTTCACGAGTCTTCACGAGTCTTCACTAGACTTCACGAGTCTTCACGAGACTTCACGAGACTTCACGGGATTTCACGAGTCTTCACGAGACTTCACGAGACTTCACGAGTCTTCACGAGACTTCACGAGTCTTCACGAGACTTCACGAGTCTTCACGAGACTTCACGAGACTTCACGGGACTTCACGAGTCTTCACGAGACTTCACGAGACTTCACGAGACTTCACGAGTCTTCACGAGACTTCACGAGACTTCACGAGACTTCACGAGTCTTCACGAGACTTCACGAGACTTCACGAGTCTTCACGAGACTTCACGAGTCTTCACGAGTCTTCACGAGTCTTCACGAGTCTTCACGAGACTTCACGAGACTTCACGAGTCTTCACGAGACTTCACGAGTCTTCACGAGACTTCACGAGTCTTCACGAGACTTCACGAGACTTCACGAGACTTCACGAGACTTCACGAGTCTTCACGGGTCTTCACGGGTCTTCACGGGTCTTCACGAGTCTTCACGAGTCTTCACGAGTCTTCACGAGTCTTCACGAGACTTCACGAGACTTCACGAGACTTCACGAGTCTTCACGAGACTTCACGAGACTTCACGAGTCTTCACGAGTCTTCACGAGACTTCACGAGTCTTCACGAGACTTCACGAGACTTCACGAGACTTCACGGGATTTCACGAGTCTTCACGAGACTTCACGAGACTTCACGAGTCTTCACGAGTCTTCACGAGACTTCACGAGTCTTCACGAGACTTCACGAGACTTCACGGGACTTCACGAGTCTTCACGAGACTTCACGAGACTTCACGAGACTTCACGAGTCTTCACGAGACTTCACGAGACTTCACGAGACTTCACGAGTCTTCACGAGACTTCACGAGACTTCACGAGTCTTCACGAGACTTCACGAGTCTTCACGAGTCTTCACGAGTCTTCACGAGTCTTCACGAGACTTCACGAGACTTCACGAGTCTTCACGAGACTTCACGAGTCTTCACGAGACTTCACGAGACTTCACGAGACTTCACGAGTCTTCACGGGTCTTCACGGGTCTTCACAGGTCTTCACGAGACTTCACGAGTCTTCACGAGTCTTCACGAGACTTCACGAGTCTTCACGAGACTTCACGAGTCTTCACGAGACTTCACGAGACTTCACGAGACTTCACGAGTCTTCACGAGACTTCACGAGTCTTCACGAGACTTCACGAGACTTCACGAGACTTCACGAGTCTTCACGAGACTTCACGAGTCTTCACGAGACTTCACGAGTCTTCACGAGACTTCACGAGACTTCACGAGTCTTCACGAGTCTTCACGAGACTTCACGAGACTTCACGAGACTTCACGAGACTTCACGAGACTTCACGAGACTTCACGGGATTTCACGAGTCTTCACGAGACTTCACGAGTCTTCACGAGACTTCACGAGTCTTCACGAGTCTTCACGAGACTTCACGAGACTTCACGAGACTTCACGAGTCTTCACGGGATTTCACGAGTCTTCACGAGACTTCACGAGTCTTCACGAGACTTCACGAGTCTTCACGAGACTTCACGAGTCTTCACGAGACTTCACGAGTCTTCACGAGTCTTCACGAGTCTTCACGAGACTTCACGAGTCTTCACGAGTCTTCACGAGACTTCACGAGTCTTCACGAGTCTTCACGAGTCTTCACGGGTCTTCACGGGTCTTCACGAGACTTCACGAGTCTTCACGAGTCTTCACGAGACTTCACGAGTCTTCACGAGACTTCACGAGACTTCACGAGTCTTCACGAGTCTTCACGAGTCTTCACGAGACTTCACGAGTCTTCATGAGACTTCACAAGTCTTCACGAGACTTCACGAGTCTTCACGAGACTTCACGAGTCTTCACGAGACTTCACGAGACTTCACGAGACTTCACGAGTCTTCACGAGACTTCACGAGTCTTCACGAGACTTCACGAGTCTTCACGAGACTTCACGAGACTTCACGAGTCTTCACGAGTCTTCACGAGACTTCACGAGACTTCACGAGACTTCACGAGACTTCACGAGACTTCACGAGACTTCACGAGACTTCACGGGATTTCACGAGTCTTCACGAGACTTCACGAGTCTTCACGAGACTTCACGAGTCTTCACGAGTCTTCACGAGACTTCACGAGACTTCACGAGACTTCACGAGTCTTCACGGGATTTCACGAGTCTTCACGAGACTTCACGAGTCTTCACGAGACTTCACGAGACTTCACGAGTCTTCACGAGACTTCACGAGTCTTCACGAGACTTCACGAGTCTTCACGAGTCTTCACGAGTCTTCACGAGACTTCACGAGTCTTCACGAGTCTTCACGAGACTTCACGAGTCTTCACGAGTCTTCACGAGTCTTCACGGGTCTTCACGGGTCTTCACGAGACTTCACGAGTCTTCACGAGTCTTCACGAGACTTCACGAGTCTTCACGAGACTTCACAAGTCTTCATGAGACTTCACGAGTCTTCACGAGACTTCACGAGACTTCACGAGTCTTCACGAGTCTTCACGAGTCTTCACGAGACTTCACGAGTCTTCATGAGACTTCACAAGTCTTCACGAGACTTCACAAGTCTTCACGAGACTTCACGAGACTTCACGAGACTCCACAAGTCTTCACGAGTCTTCACGAGACTTCACGAGACTTCACGAGACTTCACGAGACTTCACGAGTCTTCACGAGACTCCACAAGTCTTCACGAGTCTTCACGAGACTTCACGAGACTTCACGAGACTTCACGAGTCTTCACGAGACTTCACGAGACTTCACGAGACTTCACGAGACTTCACGGGATTTCACGAGTCTTCACGAGACTTCACGAGTCTTCACGAGACTTCACGAGTCTTCACGAGTCTTCACGAGACTTCACGAGACTTCACGAGACTTCACGAGTCTTCATGGGATTTCACGAGTCTTCACGAGACTTCACGAGACTTCACGAGTCTTCACGGGATTTCACGAGACTTCACGAATCTTCACGAGACTTCATGAGTCTTCACAAGTCTTCACGAGTCTACAAGAGTATGCACGTGGACGTGGTCGAGACTTCACGAGTCTTCACGAGACTTCACGAGTCTTCACGGGACTTCACGAGACTTCACGAGTCTGCACGTGGACGGCGGTCGAGTCTTCACGAGTCTTCGCAGTCAATGTGTCGGCTCCTCGCTGCCGGGGAGGGGGGGGCAACCGGCAGCTCCGGTTCAAACTCCAGAGTTACGAGATTCGGGGGAAACGCGGTGTTACAGGCAGACGGCCAGCTGCCAGGCATCGGCCGGTCAGAGCACTCGCTCAACTGATGCTCAGAAATATCAGAGTTCAAATCAGTGTGAAGGGTCAAACTCGTATCTATGGGAACTTTGTTGCCAGTATTCCAAAGATGATGAGAAATAAGAATAGGTTCTTACCTTTTCTGGCAATAAAAGAGGCGGTGTTATGATGTTAAAACATCAATTAGGTACCTTTTGCGAGGCATCAAGTCTGCATTAACCACACTTTGTGGCAAAAACATGCAAACAAACACGCTCTGATAATATATGCAGTGGCTTCGAAACCGATTGGCCTCAACTCAGCCCACGACCAACATCACCATCGTCGTTGTCATCATCATCATCATCAAGCTAAGGTGTCGAGAGACAGTACCGAGAAGCGGCCTCTATTATTGTACGACACGTACCGCGTGCTTGTCACCGCCGTGTGGGTTCTTCCCTCTGGCGTTTGTTATTTTTAGAGAGAGTGCCTAGCGCTTTCACGGGGCTCCAGGAAACCCATCGCAGTGCACTCGGTGGGGGGGGGAGGGGGGGGAGGCCGGGCAGATGAGACTGGAGATTAAATTCCTGGCCGGCGCCCCCATCACCCATAACAGCAGCAGCAACAACAACAACGGATGCCCCACCCCGACGACGATGCCAAACCCTGGGTAATGCCCCACCGAGCTGCGTAGCTCTTTTTTCAGGAGCGACCTGGCTCGCGCAAATGATCGCTCAACGAAGTGGCTTATCGTCAGGTGGAAATTTATAGCAGCCAAATACTCTAAAACGCTTGACGTTGATTCTAAAAGGAGAAAAAAAAACGGAGGACCCGGAGAAAAATCCACACGACCACAGAGAGACAAGCAAACTTCAGGCGTCAGGGTCGGGATCGAACCCACGACATTCTGTATACCAGGCAAGAAAGTTAACATTACTCAAGCCACCAGGCAGGGCAATGGGTGGGAACGCCTTCGGCCGTAAACGACAAGGGTTGGGGAACTGCCTACTGAGGGCCCCAATCCAAGCGAATTTCAGCTACTCGGCTGCAATTTGTAAACGTTGTGGGGTTTACTCTCCAACACAACAGGTGTGCTGAACTAGTAACTAATCGTCACGCTTTGTATACGTGACAAACCTTTACTGACTGGCTGTGTCGCGCGGTTGGCGGGCTTAACGGAACACTTATATTTACGGGATCAAACCCTCCCCCACAACAAAACCCCCCCCTTATTTATGGCTCGACTGAGCCATACATCGAGGCATCGGTCGGTGACCTGCTTACTGGCCCGGCCGAGCCAGTGGTGAGAAATTCCACATTCACGTGACGGACGAGAGTCTATCCAGATGACAACTGGTCTCTGGAAGGCCGTGTGGAAGGATTGCGGACTTAAGCGGCAGCTGGCGAGGGAGTCGCAAGCACGCGGTCCGCAGCCAAACAGAGTTGAATTACCAACGCTGCCGACTACCCCACAAAGCGGTGGCTATTTTATCGACCCCGGAAGGGACCATGGGCCGAGTCGAACTCCAGACCTGGGTTTGAGAATGCGCGACCTCGCGACCGCGAGCCCTGCTCGCTCTGCAGCTGAGCCGCCCTGACCAGGGAGGGTTAAAGAGCGACCCTCGGCGGCTATCCGATAATAACGTGGCGAGGCCCACCCCCCCCCACGGTGCCAGTGCCAGGCTAGGTGCGTTTTTGAGGCCACGTGAAGTGTCGAACGCTTGCTGACAGGAGGTCACGGGACAGACCCAGGTGCCGTGTGTAGAATGACTGAGATGACTGGTGGATGCACCAGCTGTGCCCCCCCACCGCCCCTAGTGTGCCAAAGCCACACACACACAACCCATGCACCTGTTGCCTAGGAGAGAGGGGGAGAGGCGGAGAGGGGGAGAGGCGGAGAGGGGGAGAGGCGGAGAGGGACTAAACCAACAGATGCACCGCCGCCGCCACCACCACCGCGGGCAAATCCCAAACTTCCGAGCGGGAGCAGCTAGAGCCTCTGCAGCGGGAATGTTCCGCATTGCCGCATAATGAGCTGTTCGTATGGCCTCGCGACAGCTGTGGAGGAGGGGGGGGAGGTGCAGGTACGCCGGCTGTTGGGGCTAAGTGCCGGCCGGAGTCAAACGAGAGCAGGGGGGGGGAATGCCGCGAGCCGATTGGTGTTGGTCCAAAACCGCCGTGCAATAATTATCGTAAAATAAGATGGCACAAATTATTTTTTGCTGCTGCGTGAGCAGCGGTGCGAAAGCACAACTGGCAAAAGCAACTCGACGCATTCCTCAGAGATCACGCCCCGGGCGTCCTCAGAAAAAAAAGTGTATAACAGGCGACGAATCGGGCAACGGCCCTTCTTCATGGCACATGGATCGACGAAGGCAACGCAATCTGCAGGGCCGTCACCTCGGAGGTCAGAGGTCAAAGCTGGCACCGCTGAGATCCTGGCATACCCACGCTTTACCCCACCACTCGTACTTGCACTGCTGGGTGGACAGAGGCGGCAGGAAGGATTTAAAAAACTTTCCCCCCATTACACCGCCGTGACGGCTCCCTTCACTGCTCAGTCGCGGAGGTCAAAAATGGTACGTTTATTGCTCTGGACAGTTCTGTACTTGTGGTAAACCGTTTTGTGTTCATGCAGCAAATGCATGAACATTACGGTGGCCCGCATTCCCAACAGTGGAGAGAGTCTTCCAGTGGCCCACACTCCCAATGCGAACCGAGGCGCGAGGGAGAGCCGGGGAGTGGGGGTGGAAGCATTGCGAGCGATTGCACGGTGGGGGAGCGAGCGTTACTCATCGAGCAGCAGCGCGAGTCACTTCCCCGGTGTCGCGGTAATGCTCACGCCTGGCCAATTCCCGTTGCCTGACTCAGCACCACCCCAACTCCTCGAAAACCCTATATAGAATCCCCTAGAGCCCAAGGAAAACGACAACGCCTATCCTCTAAACCTACCTTATATTGAACCATAATTATTTGTATTATTGCACGTCAGTAGGAGCCCGGTACAGAGCACAAACCGTGACGTAATGGGGGTGTGGGAGTACAGAAATTCCGCGGACAGAAATCCCGAACGCTGTGCTCCTGAGTTGAGAGGAGTAGGGGGGGGGGAGATTGGGCTCGAACCATTACTCACTAACCTAAACCAAACGATGTTTTCCTCGTCCCAAGCCTTACTTGACGTTACTTCAAGCCGTGTCTATTCGACCGCGCGCATTCCACCCCAACCCCCCCCCGGTCATTCCACTCCCCCGTCATGAGTCCAGCTCGTGCTCTCCCGACCGTGCGGCGCTTCGGGACGTTCGGCGACACCGTCGCCGATTTAGCGGCCGCGCCAAACGGAAGCCGTCGCTCTCGGTAATTCCAAACCCCATCCCGAAACCTCACGCCGCGCGCTAACCATTTACCCACAAAATGCCAACCCCCACCCCTGCCCACCAATGCCATACTTTCATAAATATAAATAGCAAAGCAGCATTTGCGATATCTCTACAAACACCTACGCAATGTCGTCACCGTGCCGGCTAGGCAAATTCAACAATCGGGTATTTGGCACCGTGCCAGCACGCGCACTCGCACATCTCACTTGTGAGTCGAGCATCAGAGTGCGATATTGTGATTAAAGACGTCCGGCGGAGTGAGCCCGGGCCACGTGACCACGTCCGCCGGGCACTGCCCATTTCGCTTGGACGTGTGGCGCATTACGCGACGGCACGTCCAGTTGCATTGATAACGGGGCCGCCGACGGCTCAAACCCACGCCAGGGGCGCCGCTGTGCTTATGAGATGTTAACTGCCTTGCCTGGTGTACAGGTAGTCGTGGGTTCAATCCAGACCCTGACACCTGTTGTTATATTTGGAGTTTGCATGGTGGCGAGGTGTTAACTGCCACGCCTGGTATACAGGAGGTCGTGGGTTCGATTCCGACCCTAGCGCATGTTGTTATATTTGGAGTTTATATGGTGGCGAGATGTTAACTGCCTCGCCTGGTATACAGGAGGTCGTGGGTTCGATCCCGACCCTGGCGCATGTTGTTATATTTGGAGTTGGCATGGTGGCGAGATGTTAACTGCCACGCCTGGTATACAGGAGGTCGTGGGTTCGATTCCGACCCTAGCGCATGT
Organism: Petromyzon marinus; assembly: GCF_048934315.1. Lineage (NCBI taxonomy): Eukaryota > Metazoa > Chordata > Hyperoartia > Petromyzontiformes > Petromyzontidae > Petromyzon > Petromyzon marinus. The sequence goes on from NC_133719.1 coordinate 3,547,043, forward strand.
TGTTATATTTCGAGTTTATATGGTGGCGAGATGTTAACTGCCTCGCTTGGTATACAGGAGGTCGTGGGTTCGACGCCAAACCCGACGATGCCTGCTGTTATATTTGGAGTTTGCATGTTCTCCCCATGTTGTCCAGGTCCACCGGTTTTTCCCCTCCATCCACATTTAGAATCAACGTGCGTTTAAGAGTATTTGACTGCAATACATTTCCAGATGCTAACCCACTTCGTTGAGCTATTATTTGTGGCCAGGTCGCTTCTGAAAAATAGCTCAGTGGGCCTTACCTGGTAAAAAAAAAAAATTGTTTAGTTTTAGTTTCAACTGGGAAATGGGTGGTCAAATCGAGCGTCTGAAATTCTGTGAGAGATGGAGTCCGGCTAACCGGAGGTGCGAACTATATAACGCGTGACAGATGACTGCATAAAGTGTGTGGAAATTTCATGTCAGAAATCGTGGATCTGCCCCGGAGCAACGAGGTATTATTAATCACAATACATTGTAGAGCACTATTTAAATTACTCACGACTTGCATCCTACTCCCTGGCAATGTATCTCGTTCAGCACGCGTCCAAACTGGGTGGGGAGTGGTAGTGGAGCGGTTAGGACGACGCTGCGCTACGAACCCAGCGACCGGTGACAATTATTTGAACTGGTCCTGGGCCTCCCCGAGATCGCCTCAGCCTCAAATGTGTACCTGATGCGGTGTGTAGTAAACATCGCCACTGGGGAGACAAAGGCGGCCGCGTGTGGTGCTGGCCACCCACCCCCTCATGTGCCGTGCCGGCCTTCGTAGGTGCTACTCGCTAACAGCACTTGCCCCAACAGTTTGTTACAGGCTATACTGGGGATCTTTAATCTTTGTTGTTTGCCCTAACCGCGGGGTCAATTACTCGAAGCCCCAACAGTTTACTTGGAACGCTGCGGGCGGTAATGAAACGTATCACACCTCAATAACTAGAACATTCCGGAAAATCCCCTCCCCCCCTCTCCCCCCCCACCGTGGCGCCAATGCCATGAGCCGTTTCATTCATTACTCACCTTATTTACGAGAAACTAGTGAATGACCGTAGTCCATGGGTAGGGTGAAAATGAGTGCACGCTTCTGTTTAACGTGAATCAGCCACATGCGACTGCTGTCAACAAAGTTGGCGACGTTTTACAATTGAAACTCAAGAGTGCAGCGTTCCACAAAGAGTCACAAAGCACCCCCCCCCCCCCTCCCAAGTCGTGAGCTGCGCTACTTCTCAGTGACACACACCACCAATCAATTCTGCCATTTACTTAATGCCTTTCTGGCACTATAAACCTATAAAAAATAGCAATTGTATATATGTATACAATATAAAGCAAGACTGCATGAACAGGTTGCTTAGGTATTTGACCAAGTACAACCTTTACACAAGTCAAAAGATAATTCGTTTTAGAATATTGTGGCTCATTCAACGGTTTTACTTAACTTGATTCATCTGTTTGTCTGGGTCAAATCTTGTAATCAAAATTTAGTCCACTTCCCGTTGACCAATCAATTCCACATCTTGCACAGTACCCAGATCCTGTGACAATGCACGCCTGTATCAAAATCGGCATCAATTAATTCGCTACTTTAAAGCAATTTATATTTTGTATGGACGGCTTAATCAATTTATTTATTTATTTGTGTGGGTCAAAAACTGCCGTGGTCCCTAAACTGTGGAATCGGCTCGCACAAAACGCAGGCACCGCGTGTCTCGGGCGCCATTGACGTACTTCTCAAAGACCGTGAGTTAAACGAAGTTGTTAATAAACAAGTTGTTTTAAAAACACTTTTTTAAACGAGTTTTTGATAGAGGAAGCCATTGGTTTGACACAAAGACAAAAACTGTTAGCGAGCACCTATGAAAGCCGGCACGGCACATGAGGGGTTGGGGTTTGGCACGCACTAAGGGCTTATAATGTCTCTCTCGATATTTTTCAGGACACTTGCCGGATTGGCTTGGGACTAGAAATTATCGGCGTAAGGCACTAACACTAGATCAGAGGTATGTCTATCCATAACGAGCATATATTATTATTATACCCCATGTTATTAAAATCCAATGAACGGGTTCATGAAGATTGGGGGGACAATATAAGGCGAGATGGATTGTGGATGGGTCCCAAAATAAGTCCCCGGAACAGAATCCCAAACTGTTTCCGGCTGAATGTAAGCGCTGCCTGACGTAGCGAGTTAGTCCGAGCACGTCCCACACGGTGGAATTCCGCGAGCGAGGTGGGTGAATAATTGATATCGTAATTACAGCCCTCATTGGCCGACATGTGCGAAAAGGACTTCGGACGAGCTCAAATTTATGGTTTATTCGCAGATAATGTGCAGAAACGGAGATACCATAGAGGCTTTACTCCCGAATGCCCCCCGAGATCTCTCTCGGGCCCCTTATATATCCTCTGCCCCCCTTTGTAGTACATACTCCCCTTTCTTCCAATCCCCTGTTCCCTTTCCCAACAGTTATCAACCATAATAGAGGTTTTTTGGTTTTGAGTTAGACTGTGTAAATATATAAATGTGTCGTTAAACCCGCCACCACCCGACACAGCCAGTTAGTAAGGTTTGTCAAGTGAACAGAACATGCCAATTCGTCACTAGTACAGCACACCGGTGTGTTGGAGAGCAAAGCCACAACATTTACAATCTGAGTACGACGTTTCGTCAATAATTACACAACTAGCTTCATCAGGCGACAGCCATATTTGTGAAGGAATCTTCCTGTTTCGTTCCAGAGAGGGGCAGATGTGATGCCAACACTTGTGAGCACTTATTAATTATTTTTATATTCCCACCTCTTCCCTTTGCACCAATCTGATTTGAATGCTCCGATGCCTTCCAATCAGATTGGTGGCGTCACCGACCAAGACGGTTGTCAGTGGCTCTGTTACTTATAAACTTGGCCTGCCTGTGAAGTCGTTAAGACTTCTGGCAGGCTACCCACACACACAAAGGTTTGGCCGCCGGGCCTAACAGCCTTACACATGCAACGCCAACGTCAAAGAGCCACGTCGTGTTCACGCCAACTGTTTATTTATCGTGCCGACTCGCGCCAAGCCACGAGGCAGGTTCATCGGGCGCCAGATCCGCTGCCTATCGCACGATCGCAACAGCGATTGCCCGCGTACAGGTGAAAACACAAAGTACGTACACGTAGCACGAGGCTTTTGCGACCAATGTTATCAATGAGGTTTTTTTTTTTAGGTTAAATCGCGTAAATATAAATCTGTCGTTAAACCCGCCAGCACCTGACAAAGCCAATTAGTAAGATTTGTCATGCAAACAAAACATGGCAATTCGTTATTAGTTCAGCACACACTCGGTGTGTTGGAGAGTAAACGTTTACAATTCGAGTACGACGTTTCACCCGGTAATTATTTAAGACAGAAACATGAGGATTTCTCCACGGCTCTGGCTATCGCTTCACGAGGATGGTTTTAATTACCGGCGAAACGTTGTCTTCTAATTATAAATCTTGCGGTGGGTTTACTCTCCCAACACACCGGTGTGCTGAACTCGCATCGAATTGGCACACTGTTTACGTGACAAACCTTACTAATTGGCGGCTTTAACGACACAAATTTATACTTACGCGATCTAACCCAAACAAAAAACACCCCTATTGTGGATACGTACAGATACTTATCTTCCACGAATATCACAGCCTTTGTCTCGAGGCAGGGTGAAAGAGCCACCTGCCAAGAGAAACCATGCGGTCTCCCTCCTCTGCTCAGAGCAGGGCCTGGGATAAACAGCCGATGCGGGAGCGTGGCGAAACACAAGAGCGTCGGATTTCACACACAGAGAGAGAGAGGCGAACACACATCGGAAGAAAAAAGGGTTTAAACATACGGGCAAACCGCCTTCAATTGTTGACACTTTTCCCACTCGTCTAGAACCGATGAGTTTGGTGCGGTATGGTTATCTCTCCGAGGTCGATAAAAATGAGACGCCACTCTGTAGGGAAGTCGACAGTTGGTTAAGCTGTGGACAGACTCACCCCCTGCCATAGGAACGTGTAACTGCCACCACTGGCTCAGGGCTGTAAATGGGAGGGATGAGCACCCAATGCTCATTTGAAGAGAAAGTCACCGATGGCGACTCCACTCGTGTACACTGACCGGCGTGGAGAGGTACGGTCAAACAGCCACTGACGAATCCGCATGACATGGAGAAGCGGTCATCCAGGAGTGGATTGACAAAGGGCGGTGCATAAGTACAAAGCTTGAGGACTGTCCGGCGGTACTGGTAACAAAAAACCCATTAATCAATAAACTACTTAACTGCATTTCCACGTGCGTGACAACATGCACTCGACACAACTGAAGCATAAAGATGGTCCGCTTTGCCGGTATTAAAGTATGAAAAAATGATAACAGGTGCTACCCTCTCTGCCAATAAAACACAAAGGGTGAAACCTATTATTATTACTTTGATACTGGAAAAAAGATCCCATTTCATAGCTGCTCACCCCGAGCTAGAAATGCTGTGATAGTGGCATTGTCCTTGTCCTGTTCGCATTTTGGCGTTCTCTGGTCCGACACTGCTGAGACGAGGCCCGAAAGAAGGCTGCCGTCTCTGGTGCAGGCCAATCATTCTCAAAGGCAATGCCCTTACATTATCAGAGCATGTTTGTTTGCAAGTTCAGCACAAGTACGTGGTTGATGCAGACTTTATTCATTGCAAAAAGGTTTTTTTATTTGGTGCTTGAACATCTTAACACCTCCTGTTTTATTACCAGAACGGGCAAAAACCTATTCTTATTTGTTCATGCAACGGAAGCAGTGCACGTGTATGAATATCGAATGAGCAGGTTTACAATAGGCGGTATATCGAAAACCTACACACACAACCGATACCAAAAGCATGCACGTTATTTACCTTCGCGATTTTAAACAAAAGTGATTAAGTACAGACGGTTTGTTAATCCACTGCTGGATAAAGCCCCAACCCCCAAGCCGTGCGAATTATGGGATCTTGTGGTGACCATACTTCACCACACCACCGCCAGTGTGGGTTTGATGGGTTGGCGGCCAGAAACGGGTACAGATTATCACTCGCCAATGATGATGCAGGCCGTGAGCCGGGAATCGAAGTTGGTTCGTAGGGCAGTGCACTAACAACTGAACCACCGCTCCTATGTCGCAAACATCCATTACACCCGATAAAATCCGATTATATTCCCATATACGCTGATCAATATTGATCGTCGCAATCAATTTACATTCTATCGGAAACGTCGCTTAAGACAGTTCATCGATGAATAATAAAATAGCCCACTGCATTTCGCGGATTCGTAAGCATATTGTCTCTGCGTTAACCACTACATCACCGCTGCCCACGCTGCGTTCACCTTAATTAACGTGTTAATTGGACACGGCGAGTGAGACACGTGTCACACAGACACACAGGCCCCACACACACACAGACACGTGTCACACACACAGACACGTATCACACACACACAAACACGTGTCACACACACACACACAGGCCCCACACACACAGACACGTGTCACACACACACAGGCCCCACACACACACAGGCCCCACACACACACAGACACGTGTCACACACACACAGACACGTGTCACACACACACAGGCCCCACACACACAGACACGTGTCACACACACACAGACACGTGTCACACACACACAGACACGTGTCACACACACACAGACACGTGTCACACACACAGACACGTGTCACACACACACAGGCACGTGTCACACACACACAGGCACGTGTCACACACACACAGGCACGTGTCACACACACACAGGCACGTGTCACACACACACAGGCACGTGTCACACAGGCACGTGTCACACAGGCACGTGTCACACAGGCACGTGTCACACAGGCACGTGTCACACAGGCACGTGTCACACAGGCACGTGTCACACAGGCACGTGTCACACAGGCACGTGTCACACAGGCACGTGTCACACAGACACAGGCCCCACACACACACAGACACGTGTCACACACACACACAGGCCCCACACACACAGATACGAGGTTACACACACACAGACACGTATCACACTATGATGTAGCTAGGGAGGGACATTTAAAGGTAAATGAGAAAGACTAAACCGATAGCCGGGGCCACGTGTCACACAGAAAAAGATTCCCCGTATAGCACTGATGAAGGCCGGCACGGCACACGAGGGGGCGGGTAGCCAACACTACGCCCGGCCGCCTTTGTCTCCCTCGTGGCTATGTTTACATATCGCACCAGGCACTCATTTAAGGCCGAGTAGACGTAGGGGAGGAGGCCCAGGATAAGTTCACATAATCGTCACTGGTGTTGGCCGTGATCTCGGGTCGCCGGCTTCGTAGTGCAGCGCGCTAACCGCTACACTACCGCCACGTGTCACACACACACACAGGCCCCCCACACACAGACACGTGTCACACACACACACAGGCCCCACACACACAGACACGTGTCACACACACACAGACAGACAGACGCGTGGTTATACACACACACACACACGTGTCACACACACACACAGACGCGTGTCACACACACACAGACGCGTGTCACACACACACAGACACGTGTCACACACACGTGTCACACACACACAGACACGTGTCACACACACACGTGTCGCACTCACTCCTCCAACACAGCACGGCGGCGCTAAGCTCGGCAATGCCCGCGTGTAAAACGAAGGCGAATTGTGACCGGATTTGCAAGGCGCTCTCGCAAGTGTCAATAAAGCCACGCAAAAAATGTGGTCACAACACGCAACCTTGGCACAAGACGCATATTCTTTGGTTCGTTCGGTATACGTGACTATACCGAAAAAAAAAAACCCCAAAGAATATGAATTCCTGCAGTCAACGAGAGTTTTGAAGTCAAAATAAAAAAATTCGTTTTCGCAGTAAAAAAACAAAAAAAATAGCGCTTCGCAGTCACCTGGAACCGCCGCTTAACGTGGCAAGAAGGCGCGCAACGGCGACGCGATAACAACCCACGGTCGCGAAACGCAGCGCCCAGCTCGACATTCAACGCGCGGCAGAGAAGCGGCCGAGACCGACGAGGCGCGGGCCCCGCGCGAGGCGCCCCCCGTAGCCGGGCGGGCGAGCTCAGGCGAGCCCGAGGCTGTCGCCTACTCGATGAGGCCTACTGGGGGGAGGCCTACCACCGAACTCGTCTTAAATCACGGAAACATTTCTCGGGATGGGCGTCAATGTTTATAGCGAGTCGCGTCGAGTCGTCCCTCGGTGGTTGAGCGAGAGTTGGTGGCGGTGAGGGGCGGCGAGGGGCGAGTGTTGGTGCGGCGAGCGAGTGCCGAGCGAGCGGGCGAGCGGTCCGACTCACCCTTGAGGCGCGAGACGTCTGCAACAAAAGGCGCCCCGGAACGCGCATTGAGGAGTGCACGCGGGGTAGGTGGTGGGGGGTGGTGGTGGTGGGGGGTGGTGGTGGTGGTGGGGGGTGGTGGTGGTGGGGGGGGTGGGGTGGGTGGGGGTGGGGGGTGGTGAGGTGGGGGGTGGTGGTGGGGGTGGTGGTGGTGGGGTGTGGGGGTAATGGTGGTGGGGTGTGGGGGTGGGTGGTGGGGGTAATGGTGGTGGGGGTGGTGGTGGGGGTGGTGGTGGGAGTGGTGGTGGTGGTGGAGGTGGGGGTGGTGGAGGTGGTGGAGGGGTGTGGTGGTGGGGATAGAGTGTGGGGGTGGGGGTGGTGGTGGGGTGTGGGGGGTTGTGAGGGTGGTGGGGGTGATGGGTGTGGGGGTGGTGGTGAGGGTGGTGGTGGGGGTGGTGGTGGGGGTGGTGGTGGTGGTGTGGGGGGTTGTGAGGGGTGGTGGGGGGTGGTGGGGGCCCGCCCCCCACTCGGGCGACTGGATGCGAGCCACAACGCGGCACTCCCCGCAACCGCAGACAAAGCTGCCCCAGGTGCCGCCCCGCGCCGAACTCTGGGTGGGTGTGGGCGAGGGGGCAAGTGCAGCCGGCTCGGGAGTTCAGCGAGCCGAGCAAACCCCTCCACCTATATATAATAGGCGACGTTTCGGGCAATGGCCCTTATTCAGCTCCGGCTGAAATGCATCCTTGATTTTACAGCGATAGGAATGATTATAACAAAGGTATTTAAAAAAATACAGTGCTATTATTCAACGGAAGTTTAAACCATTAACGTTATATAATGTATACTCTTTGGTGCTTTCGGTAAAGTCACGTAGGCATAAAATAAAATAAATTCTACCCACGTGACTTTACCGAAAGAACCAAAGAGTATGAATCCCTGCAGTCACGAAAACTTCAAATCTAGATTGGTTAAATAATTTGTGCGACTAAATACATATTCTACTCAATTGTAGTATTCTCGATTGTTATTCACCTCTGTAAACCGTCCGCCTTTAGTTCGAATTCCCGGTCACGGCTCACGTCAGTGGCGAGTGTTATCTGAACCCTAGGGAGGGGACCTTCATCCAGCAGTCAACTCACCAAGGGACAATATGTAAAGTAATCATTATTGGCTAAATAGTTTTACTTAAATCAAGGTCGTTGAATCAACTTAAGTTTATAAACAAAAGTGCAGTGGCGCTCATCTATCCAGTTTAACTGCCCCGAGCCAGTGTTGGGAATTCCACATTACTGTGACGGGAGCCAGTGCAGCCATCTGACAACCAATGTGGATGTCACGTGGAGCGACCTCACGTTCGCTCAGCGCTGACACACGTGCCACGAGTCACCGCCGTCTCACGTACGTGGAGACACGTGGAGATACGGAGACACACGTGGAGACACGGAGACACACTTGGAGACACGGAGACAGACGTGGAGACATGGAGACACGCGCGGAGACATGGAGACACAGGTGGAGACACAGAAACCCACGTGGAGAAACGGAGACTCTCGTGGACACACAAGTGGAGACACGGACACACAGGTGGAGACACGGAGACACACGTAGAGACAAGGAGACACACGTGGAGACACGGAGACAAGTGGAGACACGGAGAAACACGCTGAGACACGGAGACCCAGGTGGAGACACGGAGACTCGCATGGAGACAGAAGTGGAGACACAGAGACCCACACGTGGAGACACCGAGGCCCACGTGGAGACACACGTGGAGACACAAGTGGAGACACGGACACACATGTGGAGACACGGAGACTCACGTGGAGACACAAGTGGAGACACGGGGACCCACGTGGAAACACGGAGACACGCGCGGAGACACGGAGACACACGTGGAGACATGGAGACACACGTGGAGACACGGAGACACGCGTGGAGACACGGAGACTCACGTGGAGATACGGAGACACACGTGAAGACACGGAGACACGCGCAGAGACACACGTGGAGACACAAGTGGAGACACGGAGACTCACGTGGAGACATGGAGACAAACGTGGAGACACGGAGACTCACGTGGAGATACGGAGACTCACGTGGAGACACGGAGACACACGTGGAGACACGATGACCCACGTGGAGACATGGGGACCCACGTAGGGACACCAGTGGAGACACGGACACACAAGTGGAGACACGGAGACACACGTGGAGACATGGGGACCCACGTGAAGACACGGAGACACACGTGGAGACACAGGTGGAGACACGGACCCACGTGAAGACACGGAGACACACGTGGAGACACGGAGACACGTGAAGACACGGAGACACACGTGGAAACACAAGTGGAGACACGGAGACTCACGTGGAGACACAAGTGGAGACACGGAGACCCACGTGAAGACACGGAGACACACGTGGAGACACGCAGACACACGTGGAGACATGGAGACACACGTGGAGACACAAGTGGAGACACGGGGACCCACGTGGAGACACAAGTGGAGACATGGAGACACAGGTGGAGACACGGACCCACGTGAAGACACGGAGACACACGTGGAGACACGGAGACACACGTGAAGACACGGAGACACACGTGGAGACACAAGTGGAGACACAGAGACTCACGTGGAGACACAAGTGGAGACATGGAGACTCACGTGACGACACGGAGACCCACGTGGAGACACGGAGAGGGAGGCGAGCACAGCACCCAGAGAAACTCGGCTCATTCAAGGGAGAGGCGCTCAAACATCCGTACATTCTGGTCAGGAACCCTCTTGCTGTAATGCCATGCATTTGCCACCTTACGGTCCGGCAAATTATAATTAATTCTGGCAGCACGTGACATTATCTACGGCGGTCCACCAACCCCCGTCTCTAACATGCTGCTGGATCGTCGTCATCATCATCGTCATCGTCACCCAAGATCTATCCACTGCTCTATAATCCGTCGGCATCTCTCACAGGTTTGCGACGTAACTATTCCACTTCGCTGCTGCAGACACACGGAACCAGCTGGTTTCATAGCTCCATCTCCACGGTGGACGAAACCCTGTTTTTGTTATTCCTCCTTTAGCTGTCACTCCGTGGTTGATCTCGACCACCCGTGTGGCTGCTCCCCCCCCCTCGCCCCCCCCCCCGTGAGTGTCAAGACCGTGGACTGCCTTTGACAGAACGAGAGGCGAGCGATTCGTTTATATTTTTGTTTATTTTTGTTTTTATTCAAGTCGGCAGACACCCTCCGTCTTATTGACGTCGTTCACGATTCGTCATCATCCATCGCCAAATTGAAATGCGTTGGCTCTGTGAATCGAACTCATTAATCGCCCCTTCATATTAAAATTGGAAATGCATTTGTGGCTTGTGCATTAGAAATGAGAAGCCGTTCCATTTTTCGTTCACGCGTTGCCGAGTTGATTCCTGGAAATGAAGGGGTTAACGCACTGGCAAGTGAATTGTGAACCGGTTTTTTTGTGTGGGGGAGGGGGGGGGGGTCTCCTCCCCTCCACTCACCCACACCGACCGGCACGGGGAAGTATGGTCAAACAATCTCCGTAGGTGGCCTTCGTCCATCAACGGATCGACGAAGCGTCGTGCACACAGTATTCAATGGTTAATTTAGAATATTTATTTATACTGCAGGCAGGAGGAATCTGATGAGCTATAAAGCTTTTTTTTTTTAAACAGATGTCCGGTCGGGGCACGGTGTAAGAACGTTACAACTAACACTACAAAAAATATGATCAAAGTGTAAGAAAGGTAAACATCGTTAACTGGGCTGTTTCTTATTCTCAAGGTATCGCCTTATTTCACCAAGGTTACGCAAACGTAGTGAGCCGGTAGCAATTGTTTTCCTCCTGTAAAACCCCTCCACCACCCGACATAGCCAAACCAAAATAAAAACAGAAAATGACCACGCGTTTTAACGACGCGCCAATTCCTCTACTTCTTCTTCTTCGTCAACTCCAGAAACTGGTGGCGGTCAAGGATCACCGTCCTCCTCCATGCGTTGTCTCCACCGGGTCCCTCCGTGGGTGACTCACGGGGGGAATCGAGCGATATTTGGCCCTCGGGTGCCGCGCGCGTCCGAGTGGGCTCGTTGGCGCCGGGTTCGAGTTCATTTGTTTAGTGGCACGGATGACGGTTCCCATTCAGCCGGTTGTCGGGGGCTGTGTCACACGGGAGATCCGTGGTGCGTGAGCTGAGAATCCCTGCGGCGGAGTGATTTGTGAGTGAGTCGGTCCGGGGGGGGAGGGTGAGCTGAGAATCCCTGCAGCGGAGTGATTTGTGAGTGAGTCGGCCCGGGGGGGGAGGGTGAGCTGAGAATCCCTGTGGCGGAGTGATTTGTGAGTCGGCCCGGGGGGGAGGGTGAGCTGAGAATCCCTGTGGCGGAGTGATTTGTGAGTGAGTCGGCCCGGGGGGGAGGGTGAGCTGAGAATCCCTGCAGCGGAGTGATTTGTGAGTGAGTCGGCCCGGGGGGGGGGGGGGGGGGGGTGAGCTGAGAATCCCTGCGGCGGAGTGATTTGTGAGTGAGTCGGCTGGGGGATGGCCCGCTGAGAATCCCTGTGGCGGAGTGATTTGTGAGTGAGTCGGCCGGGGGAGTGTGAGTTGAGAATCCCTGCGGCGGAGTGATTTGTGAGTGAGTCGGCCGGGGGAGTGTGAGCTGAGAATCCCTGAGGCGGAGTGATTTGTGAGTGAGTCGGCCCGGGGAGGGTGAGCTGAGAATCCCTGCGGCGGAGTGATTTGTGAGTGAGTCGGCCCGGGGGGGAGGGTGAGCTGAGAATCCCTGTGGCGGAGTGATTTGTGAGTGAGTCGGCCCGGGGAGTGTGAGCTGAGAATCCCTGTGGCGGAGTGATTTGTGAGTGAGTCGGCCCGGGGGGGAGGGTGAGCTGAGAATCCCTGCAGCGGAGTGATTTGTGAGTGAGTCGGCTGGGGGATGGTCCGCCGAGAATCCCTGTGGCGGAGTGATTTGTGAGTGAGTCGGCCGGGGGAGTGTGAGCTGAGAATCCCTGAGGCGGAGTGATTTGTGAGTGAGTCGGCCCGGGGAGGGTGAGCTGAGAATCCCTGCGGCGGAGTGATTTGTGAGTGAGTCGGCCGGGGGAGTGTGAGCTGAGAATCCCTGAGGCGGAGTGATTTGTGAGTGAGTCGGCCCGGGGAGGGTGAGCTGAGAATCCCTGAGGCGGAGTAATTTGTGAGTGAGTCGGCCCGGGGGGGAGGGTGAGCTGAGAATCCCTGTGGCGGAGTGATTTGTGAGTGAGTCGGCCCGGGGAGTGTGAGCTGAGAATCCCTGTGGCGGAGTGATTTGTGAGTGAGTCGGCCCGGGGGGGAGGGTGAGCTGAGAATCCCTGAGGCGGAGTGATTTGTGAGTGAGTCGGCCAGGGCAGGGTGAGAAGAGAATCCCTGAGGCGGAGTGATTTGTGAGTGATTCGGCCGGGGGAGTGTGAGCTGAGAATCCCTTCGGCGGAGTGATTCATGAGTGAGTCGGCCGGGGGAGTGTGAGTTGAGAATCCCTGTGGCGGAGTGATTTGTGAGTGAGTCGGCCGGGGGAGTGTGAGCTGAGAATCCCTGTGGCGGAGTGATTTGTGAGTGAGTCGGCCCGGGGGGGGGGGGAGGGTGAGCTGAGAATCCCTTCGGTGGAGTGATTCGTGAGTGAGTCGGCCGGGGGAGTGTGAGTTGATAATCCCTTCGGCGGAGTGATTCGTGAGTGAGTCGGCCGGGGGAGTGTGAGCTGAGAATCCCTGTGGCGGAGTGATTTGTGAGTGAGTCGGCCCGGGGGGGGGAGGGTGAGCTGAGAATCCCTGCGGCGGAGTGATTTGTGAGTGAGTCGGCCCGGGGGGGGAGGGTGAGCTGAGAATCCCTGTGGCGGAGTGATTTGTGAGTGAGTCGGCCCGGGGGGGGAGGGTGAGCTGAGAATCCCTGAGGCGGAGTGATTTGTGAGTGAGTCGGCCCGGGGGAGGGAGAGAAGAGAATCCCACGCACCGCTGTGTGAGAGCCCCGCCTGGACAAGTCCGATCTTGCCCGCGATTGTTTAAATCGCGGGCCCTGACCGCCGGCAGCGTCACGCTACCCCGATACGATATCGAATTCCACGATGTGGCGATTATCGCGATATCGGTTCGTTCGCCCATGAACGTTGTAATCAGTGGGGGGCGGGGGGAGGCAACTGGGGGAAGGGGGGGATTGCCCCCCCCTTCCCTCTCACCTTTGACCTTGAGACCCGAATATTGGTGTTCAATTTATAGTTTTGAAGAAAAAGAAAAGCCTACCGATATTAAATTTTGATTTAAAGCTTTCGTGACTGCAGTAATTCATATTCTTAGTTTTTTCGGTAAAGTCACGTTGAAGAGAAACAACAAAATAACAAAATATATATAAAACAATAAAAATTCTCACGACGTTTCGACCATAACTCATGATGACCGTTTGAGTTATGGTCGAAACGTCGTGAGAATTTTTATTGTTTTATATATATTTTGTTATTTTGTTGTTTCTCTTCAACGTGACTTTACCGAAAAAACTAAGAATACCTACCGATATTGTTTTAACGCGACAATCATTTGATCGATACGTTAATTCATTCATTGATGCGAGGGTTTGATAAACGTTTCGTGACCGCACCTCCTCTGGGAAGTGTCGATACTGCCCCCCTCCCCACTCCACTTTTTATGGATTTCACATTTTATTAGTGTATCGTTGTTTGTGCTTGTTCTGTGCGTTAGACTCGCCCCCCCCCGCCCCGCCATGGGAATGTGGAATTTCCACCACTGGCTCTGCACGGCTGTAAAACACCAGGTGAACACAAATGCACCTCCCATTAGCGCGGTTTGCTACGTACGGTGCTGAAGAAGTTAAATGTACAATGCAGCTGGCATCGCACGCTGCTGCTGCTACTGCTACAGGCATCGCACGCTACTGCTGTTGCTGCTACAGGCATCGCACGCTACTGCTGCTACTGCTGCAAGCATCGCACGCTGCTGCTACTGCGACAGGCATCGCACGCTACTGCTGTTGCTGCTACAGGCATCGCACGCTACTGCTGTTGCTGCTACAGGCATCGCACGCTACTGCTGCTACAGGCATCGCACGCTGCTGCTACTGCTACAGGCATCGCACGCTGCTGCTACTGCTGCTACAGGCATCGCACGCTGCTGCTACTGCTGCTACAGGCATCGCACGCTACTGCTGCTACAGGCATCGCATCCTACTGCTGCTGCTACTGCTACAGGCATCGCACGCTGCTGCTACTGCTACAGGCATCGCACGCTACTGCTGCTGCAAGCATCGCACGCTGCTGCTACAGGCATCGCACGCTACTGCTGCTGCTACAGGCATCGCACGCTACTGCTGCTACAGGCATCGCACGCTGCTGCTACTGCTACAGGCATCGCACGCTGCTGCTGCTGCTGCTACAGGCATCGCACGCTACTGCTGCTGCTGTTGCAGGCATAGCAAACACACAACACAAGTTTGTCTTCCATAAGATGTTGTTTTGTTGGGTTAGATACCGTGAATATAAATGCGTCGTGCGCCGCTTTGTTGGGAGTGAAGGCAGCAGTGGCTGCACTTGCCCCCCGTCATAGAAACGTAGAATTGCCGTCACTGGCTCGAGGCCTGCCGACGTGTTGTGGTGGTGTGGCTGCTTTCCAGCGTGAACGTTCAAATGTGAATTGAGCGGCGCGGAGCTGCAGCGCACGCTGTGTCCGCCAGAGGGCGCCGCGCTCCACCTCCCCTCCCTCCATGCCCCCCCACCAAGTTCAATCCACTGCTGGATGAGAGCTTCCCCACGCTCCGTCGCTTGTGGAAGTTGCCCGACCATACTTCACCACGCTGGTCAGGGCTGCTGCTGCCGCCGCCGCTTGAGAGGGGTTGTGGCGAGCGCACTGCGCAACGAACGCTGCGAGCCCAGGTCGATTTTAAGGGCGTCGTGGTGGCTGAGATGTTAACTAGCTCGCCCGGTATGCAGGAAGTCGTGGGTTCGATCCCGACGCCTGCTGTATATTTGGCGTTTGCATGTCTCTCTCTCTCTCTTTAAAATATTTTGCTGCTGTAAATTCCCACGCGATGATGACGACAAGCGGCCACTTGGGTGAGCTATCACGTGGCCAGGTCGCTGCTGAAAAAGAGCCACGGAGCTTAGTGGGGCCGTCCATAAATGACGTCACGCGATTTTTGACCCCCCCCCCCATCGTCACACGGCGTCACAAAAAGTCAGACCCCCTCCCTCAAATATGACGTCACAAAGCTCTGCCCCCCTCCCCCCCCCCAAAAAAAATTAAACATGCTTCAAATCGCTTTAAACTATTGTCATTGTAGTGCGTATTTAATGTGGCGCTGAACTCTGATGTTGTAGGAGAAACATTTATTAAAATGGTCTATTTAATTAAGTAGAACGTGTTGTCACATTTCTCAACCCCCCCACCCCCCCTTGTCACGGATCGTCACAAATATCTGACCGCCCCCCCCCGCGCCTAAGGTGCGTGACGTCATTTATGGACGGCCGCTTACCTGGTACAGGTATAGTTTAGTTGTAAATTTTCGCTCACGGCCGACCATCAGTGAACCCAGTCATGGACCTCTCCTAGGTCGACTGGGCCTGAAACGAGTACCTGGTGCGATGTCGAAACATCGGCCCGGGCGTGGTTTTGGTCGCCCACCCACCCACCCACCCCGCACCTTGCGGCGACCCGGGTTCGATTCCCGCTCACGGCCAACACCGGTGACGATTATTTGAACCGGTCCTGGAGTCTCCCGTGGGTCGACTCAGCCTTAAACAAGTACCTGGTGCGGTGTGTAAAAAAACAAATCATCGCCACTGGGGAGACAAAGGCGGTCGGGCGTAGTGCTAACCACCCGCCCTTTTGTGTACCGTTCCAGCCTTCACAGGTACTACTCGATAACAGCACTTGCCCCCAACAATCTGTCAAGGCTACACAGGGGACTTTCGTATGCATGTGTGTGAGCGTGTGGCCACTGGGGAGACAAAGGCGGCCGGGCGTGGTGCTGGCCACCCACCCCCTCGTGTAGCCGCAGTTCCGGTCTTCATAGGTACTACTCGCTAACGGCACTTGCCCCAACAGTCTGTTTACAGGCTACACGGGAGGGTCTTTGTCTTTGTTTGTTATTGGAACAATGCTGCTGTTGCTATTTGGACCAATTACTGCACCGCTCCAAAACGAACCCACCGTGGTAGCGGGGGCGGGAAGGGGGCAGCTGGGTCGGGGATGCCGCAGCTGTTTCCAATCACAGAAGAAGCCCAACAACAACAACAACAAAAAAATAAACCTCTCTTCCCGGGTTGCGTTGAACGCAACGTTGCCATGATCTATCCAGAGCTGGGCGCAAGGCCTCCTCGTTCACGTGTTGCAGCGATAATTCGCCCGAACACGCGGGACAGGCTTTCGCGAGCAATGCTATCCCTGCGAGGTTTTGTCCGCGTTAAATCGCGTAAACGTGCGCCACCACCCGGGCCACGGCCGACCAGGGAGGTTCGTTACGTAAGCGAAATTAAAACAAAAACCGTGCAAAAATTCGCTGCTAGCACGGCACACCCCGGCGAGGTGGAGAGTAAACACACCGCAACATTTAGAATCTCGATTTGAAGCTTTCGTGACTGCAGGAATTTTATTGTTTTATTTTATTCTCATTCTACGTGACTTTACCGAAAGAACCAAAGAAGATGAATCCATGCTTCTTTGGTTCTTTCGGTAAAGTCACGTAGTGGGTAGAAATGAAATAAAATAAGCAAAACTCCTTTTGCCTGATGACGACCGCTTGTTGTGTTGCGATCGAAACGTCGTGATTTGTTTGATTTAATTTCTAACTACGTTGACTTTACCGAAAGAACCAAAGAGGAAACATTTACAATCTCGAGTCCTGTGACGATGCACCGGTAATGATTTTAGATCGCCTGATGATGCTCGCTGGTGGCTGGTGGTTGTTATTGTTGTTGTTATTGTTGTTGTTATTGTTGCTGTTATTGTTATTACCGGCGAAACGTCACGCTGTAGTGGGGTTTACTCTCCGACACACAACCGGTTAGCGCCGACCTAGAAACGAATTGGCACGTTTTGTTTACGTGGCAAACCTCACCAAATCGGCTGTTGGGTTACGGCGGGTTTAACGACGCAACAAAACCTCGGTTTGTGGATAATAAATCCACAGCGTTTCCTACGCGCGAGACGACCTCATTGCTTTCGTCGCCACGAAATACGAAACACATTTTTTATTATCATTCTTCTTCCCTAAAATGTTATCCGCCGTCATAGACCGAATATAAAACGGAGCTTCGGTGACGGTGCTGAGAGGCCATCGAACAAAGATCCATTCGAAAAAGAAAAGTTAGGGAAAGCTTTCGAACTGCCGAAATCCGTCCCCCCACGACAGCCTAGACCAGGGCTGGGGAAAGTCCGGCCCGCGGGCCGTATGAGGCTTGCGAAATAATTTGGTCTCTGGCCCTGCCAAGGCAACCGCAGGCGGGACTCGAAATTCAATAAATCTAGGAGCAAACCTTGGAAAAACATCGATACCTGCTAACATCATCACACGCTTCGCCAAAGAGAAGCAGTTCCAGCCATCGCATTAGGGGCGAGTTAATTAAATGTTTGACCAAGTATAACAAGGCTAATTTTTAAGTTGATAATTTTGCATGGCCCGCGAACGATGTTATAAATATCCAAATGGTCCCTTGGCAGAAAAAAAAAGGTTCCCCGCCTCTCGCCTGGACGGTCCCTGGGGAGGACTGCCAAGTTGCGGGGGGGGTCCTTCTTTCGCTCGCCAGGGTGCCCGGCGGCGACGAACGTGGCCGGGTGACCGCACCATCGTTGCGAAACTCCGTTCGCCTGCACCGTGGGGGGGGGGGGGGGGGGGGTCGAGGAGGCGCTCGCCAGGATAATAAGGCGACACGCAGCAAACTGCGGACTCGCCTCTGCCCCCCCCTTACCCCACGAGAATGCAGTTCGGCAAAGTGCTGGCTGGCATCATCCGTCCTTTCTGTATGGGATAGGGTGTTGCCCCCTCGCTCGGCCGATGGTGCGAGTTTTCACCCGGGTCCTCCATTCTGTACATCAAGATGAAAACATCGCCCCGGGTACTCATTTGAGGCCGAGTCGACCCGATTCGCCGCTGGTGCTGGCCGCGAGCGGGAATTGAAATCGGGAGTCGCTGGGGCTCGTCACGAAGCGCACCAACCCGCTGCACTACCGCTCCCACACACACACACTCGCCACTTATTATACACATCCGGTGGAAACTGCTGGCGGAAATAGCCGTAATCAGCTGCCTCGTGACTTTTACGAGACGCGGAGGGACGCCCAGCGGGGTCGTCGGGGTGAGGCCGGCGACAAGAGCCGGAGGTCACAGTGGTTGCCTGCAGCTCGGCTGAGCCACGGCGGCATCGAGGCTCGTCGACCTGTTGACAGCCCTGCAGAGCACAGCGGCCGTAATTCCACATTGCTATGGTGGGGGCGAGTTTATCCAATGGAGGACGACATCCGTTTGACCTCCCCACGAACGTGGAGCTATTTTATCGGCCCGAGAGGGGAGGTGGCGGGGGGGGGGATGATGGGCTGAGTCAACGCCACCCACCAGGATTTCGAACTCGCGACCTTCCGATCGCGAACTGCTCGCTCCGAGCCAGTGACGGAAATTCCACCTTCCTATGCTGGGGGCGATATCATCCATAGGACGACAACCACCGTTGACTTACCCACGAAGTGGTGCCAATTTTATCGACTCGAGAGGGGGGGGGGGGAGGGGATGATGATGATGGGCCGAGTCAATGCACAAACCAGGATATTGAACTCGCGACTCTCTCTCTCTCTCTACCGCCGAGCGCCCATCCAGGAGGCCGCCGCTAACGCGAGAGCCGCCGCTCCCAAGTCGCTCCGCGAGCATCAGCGTAGCAGCGTAGCAGCGTAGCAGCACAGCAGCTGTTGGAATCATCGACTCGCGCGGTCCCCCCGCTCACGACCACTCGACGACTTTCCACCTCGCCTTTATTGTCGACGGATGCCGCGAGCTGGTGGCAGACCGACAGATCGCACTGCGGATCCCCGCAACGCGGCCGCTTGCCCACACAGCGGCGGGCGCTTCTCTCACGGGCACGGCTCAACAACACGCGCGGGTTCACATCAATATATTATCGTCATTATTGTTATTGTACCGTACCGTATAGACATCTCATCTCGGCCATCATCGCCACACTCGTGCACCCAACGGGACTCTGTAAATACACAGCGACGACGACGACACGTAGGTAGGTGGCGGTGGCGGAACGTCGTTCGCTTACAACGCTCCGGGCCGCACCGTTATTCACCGCTCCGCGCTCCTCTCCAGGCAAGGGGGCACGGCTGGGCGGGGCGGGGGGGCGGCGAGGGTCTCGTTCCATCGCGCGTGGAGTTTAAAAGCATAAATAAACCAGGGTCGGAGTTCACTCCCTTGCTGGATTGTGGATCGGAGGGAGTAAGGGAAGCGGAGAAGCTGTCAGCGAGTCTCCCACCCCCCCCCCCCCCCCCCCCCGCTGAGATCCATTCGTTAGTTCCATCGCGCCGTCTATGGGACAGCGGTTTGCTTAGCGACTTGTTAGCGGCGTGCGTTACTACGAGGCTTCACCCGGTTTTCCTGCTCAGTTTGGTTCCTAGGAGGGAACAAACATTGTTGGTAGTGGTGGTGGGGCGGGCGGGGGAGGCCGGAGGGGGTGGTGGAGCATCCCTTGTGTGGCACACTGCCTCCTATGAGAAGCCGTGCGAGGGGGACATGGGGGTGGGGTGGGCGGTGAGAATCCCGTCGCGTTGTGCCACCAACCCCGGGCCCCCCACGACTTGGGGCGGCTCCTCTCGCTCCTCCACCGCGTCGGCGTCGCCGCCGCCACGGACGACGCCTCCCGCAGCCGCCCGGGCGAGAATGACGAGAAATACAATTAATAAATAAAGCCTCACCGCAACAACAACAACAACAACAAAATGAATCCCTCCGAGTAACGACGACGAGCGGAAGGAGCAGCCCGCCAACACAGGGGGCATCGCGAGCACCACGGAGCCACGCGGCAGGTGTTGGGTGGGCGGTGTGCGAGGGGGTTGATATCTTTTTCCACTACAACACGCGAGCTGGGGGGGTAGGGTGGCCCTCAGACGATTGGGTGGCTTTCCACCGGACTATTCGGCGTGCCGACCCGGAACCAAACCGTGCCACCGCGTGGCTACGCAAGGCAACAACATCTGAATCTGGCTCGGCGTTGCGTGCGACGTCGGCCGGCGACACCGCGCCGGGTGCGTCTCGGCGTCGGTGGCACGGTTCGGCTGCCGCGGTGGATAAACGGACCGGAGGGGGCTTTGCCGAGCCACACCGGGCCGGTGTCTCGGCACGGCTGTGCGGTGGGGGGGGGGGAAAAAGAGGTATCGGAGGGGCGACCGAGACGGGAGATTCTCTTTCAACCGCGCCGAACGCCGGGCCCTTGTGGCGTACACCACAGGCGATACTCTAAACAAAAACCGTGCGTCCGCCTCCACGTGTCCCAGCAAGCAGCGATCACCACGCGAACGAGCCGGGGGAGTCAGTGCAATGACCTCGACGACCCGGGTTCAAATCCTGGACGGACGACATCAGCGACGAGGCTGGGGGCGGGGCAAGGTTCTAAGTGGAACAGCCGATGTGCCGTTCCGGCCTTGGCAGGCGCTCGCGAAACACGGCACACGTTCCTTCACAAACGGGGGGGGGGGGGGGGGATGCTTTGCCTCCAACGCGAGCCCCGCGGCACCAGCGCCACTCCGGCGTCGGCGAGCCGACAGATGCCGTCGTGGCGGAGTAGAGAGCAGAGATTTGGCCGGGCCACGCGGCAGGAAGCTGCGAGTGGCCCGGCAAAAAAAAAAAACAAAAATTGGCTCGGCGTCGCCTGCTGCAGCTCTTCATTGAAATGCGGAGGCGCATCAATTTGACAAACGCGCCAGGTACCGGTCGGGGCTCGGTAGCGGAACGGCCTCTCGCCCGGCTGGCCAACACCACGGCCGGCCGCCTTTGTCTCCCCAGTGGCGATGTTTAACAGACCGCGCCAGGTACTCATCCGAGGCCGATTCGACCTCGAGGAGGACCCAAGGACCGGTTCAGACATTAGTCACCGGTGTTTGCCGTGAGCGGGAATCGAACCGGGGAGTTACAGGGCTTTGTAGCGCAGCGCGCTATCCTCTGCGCTACCACTCCACACCACCGCACGCATGCAGCCCCTTAATTCAAGTAATTGCCGAGAGCTGCATGCGACTTATTGTGCAGCAGCTGCAACCCGGCGACACCGAATCGCCGACGATGGTGCGCGTGGGCGGTTGCTCCTCTACGGTGGTTAATGCACATTTTTCCGAGGCACCAAGGGGATTTTGTATCTGACGCAAATCGAGGATTCCGTGCGTGCGATCGGACAACACCGGGGTAGGTTCTATAATCGGATGACACGAGGGTTCCGTTTCAAATCACAGTTAATATGGCAAGGAGAGTAATTTAAAAAAGCGTCGTCACCGCAAACCGCATTTCCAGACTACATAAATATTTATTACAGCCGCTCCATCGATCCGCCATGCTGGACGACGGCATCGCTACGGCGTGTCAAGTCACGTGGTTTCCTCCGACCATACTTCACCACGCCGGCAAACGGAGCGGACACTTGGGGAGGGGCGGGGGTGACGGCTCGGACGTCGCTCGCCACCGACCGCCGACCGCTGCCTAAAGCCGGCGGCGACGCGTCGCCGGCGCACGGCGACGCGTCACCGGCGCACGGCGACGCGTCACCGGCGCACGGCGACGCGCCGGGCGAGCGAGGCGGAGGGAGGCGACGACGAGCCGAGCGCGAGACATGGAGCGGGCTGGGCGACGCGCGACCGTCGCCATCGGCGTCGCCCTCGTCGTGGATACTTCGTTGCCGGGGCGACCCCGCCGCCGGGGCGACCTTAGTTGCCGCGGCGACCGCGTCGCCGCCGCCGCGGCTACCCCGCCGCCGCGGCGACGCCGTTGCCGCGGGGCGGGCGACTCCTCAGTGGTCCAGGATGCGGAGATTGCCCGACACGATCTTGTTCTCGAGGAGGGCCCCCGTGGGGATGTCGATGCGGTCACCGTGGTTTGCGATGATGATCACCGTGCCCTGCACGCCAACGCACGCGATGGGAGTCATCGGCAGGCCACGTCTGGATTCAAATGAAATGACGTTCATTTCGCCTCCACGGCGGCTTTTAGTTCCGTTCACAGGAGGCCGAGAAGGACGCGGGCGTCCAGAATGAACGCCTCTCTTCCGAGAGCCAAACGTCATCGCACCGTCCATAAACGGAACGTCATGGGAGGGAGGAGCGGGGAGGAGGAGGGAAGATGGGGGATGAGGACGGAGGGTGGAGGATGGAGGGAGGGGGGAGGAAACGCAAAATCGAGAGCATCATAGCTGGCTTTGGCCAACGGAGCGTGGGGGAGGAGCCGAGGGCCACGCCGGCTCGCTCACCTTGAGCACGACGCCCTTGCCGAAGGTGACGTCCCCGGACACGGTGAGGTGGTCCAGCTCCAGCATGTCGGGGATGCTGGCAAAGCGGCGCAGGTAGTCTTGCACCTGCGCACACCACAGGCAAAAGTTCCCCCTCGTCAGCACGTGTACCTGCGTGTCACACGTGTCACACGTGCCCCCCCCCGCACGTCACGCGTGCACGTGCGCCCCGCGCGCCCCATCCTCGAGTCCCCCAAGCGCATGCCCCCGCGTGCCTTGGTGAAGGAGCTGCCGAGCTTGACGAGCGGCACCGTCTTGAACTCGCGCGCGTCGCTCATGGTGAGCGAGCCGGCGCTCAGGCTGTACAGGTTGGACATGACGAGCAGCAGGTCGGAGGTCGTCTTGACGGGCAGGAAGCGCGAGCGGGGCACGTTGATGCCCAGCGCGTTGTCGAAGTTCTTGAGGGCAGCACCCACGGCCGTCTCCAGCTGGATCACGTTCAGGCCCCCGTCCAGGGTCTGCGCGGCGTGGGAATGGGAATCGTCGGAATATTTTTTTGATACTGCAGGAGGGTTCCGATGAGCTACAAAGCTCTTTTTGACCAGGTGTTCAGTAGCGCGGGGGGGGGGGGGGGGGCACGGGGTCAGAATGTTACGCCAACGACAAACACACCCCCATATCCCCCTCGCACGGCTTCTCAGAGGAGCCAGTGCCACACGACGGATGTTCCACCAAACTACACGAAAGGTAAACAAATCCCTTAAAACAAAAAGATATACCACAAATAAAGCTAAAACTATTTTTTATCTTACCACTGGAGCTATCCGCTTATTTTTCAGAAGGGATGTACGCAGTGCGCGCAGTTGAGAGGATGCAATTGGCGACGAGTAGGTGTTCGCGTTGGGGACACGGGATTGGCGCCTGAAAGGCGGGAGGTGGGGGCGGTGATTAGAGGCGTCATACTCGCCCCTCACTTGGTCGCCGGGCGGGTGCTGGCTGAACCCCCCACCCGGGGCAGACGGGTGAGTGGGTACGAGGCAGCGTGGGTACGAGAGCGTGGGTACGAGAGCGTGGGTACGAGAGCGTGGGTACGAGGCAGCGTGGGTACGAGAGCGTGGGTACGAGAGCGTGGGTACGAGAGCGTGGGTACGAGAGCGTGGGTACGAGAGCGTGGGTACGAGGCAGCGTGGGTACGAGAGCGTGGGTACGAGAGCGTGGGTACGAGAGCGTGGGTACGAGAGCGTGGGTACGAGAGCGTGGGTACGAGGCAGCGTGGGTACGAGAGCGTGGGGTACGAGAGCGTGAGTACGAGGCAGCGTGGGTACGAGAGCGTGGGGTACGAGAGCGTGAGTACGAGAGCGTGGGTACGAGAGCGTGGGTACGAGAGCGTGGGTACGAGAGCGTGGGTACGAGGCAGCGTGGGTACGAGAGCGTGGGTACGAGAGCGTGGGTACGAGAGCGTGGGTACGAGAGCGTGGGTACGAGAGCGTGGGTACGAGGCAGCGTGGGTACGAGGCAGCGTGGGTACGAGAGCGTGGGTACGAGAGCGTGGGTACGAGAGTGTGGGTACGAGAGCGTGGGTACGAGAGCGTGGGTACGAGAGCGTGGGTACGAGGCAGGGTGGGTACGAGAGCGTGGGTACGAGGCAGCGTGGGTACGAGAGCGTGGGGACGAGGCAGCGTGGGTACGAGAGCGTGGGTACGAGGCAGGGTGGGTACGAGAGCGTGGGTACGAGAGCGTGGGTACGAGGCAGCGTGGGTACGAGAGCGTGGGTACGAGGCAGCGTGGGTACGAGAGCGTGGGTACGAGAGCGTGGGTACGAGGCAGCGTGGGTACGAGAGCGTGGGTACGAGGCAGCGTGGGTACGAGAGCGTGGGTACGAGAGCGTGGGTACGAGAGCGTGGGTACGAGGCAGCGTGGGTACGAGGCAGCGTGGGTACGAGAGCGTGGGTACGAGAGCGTGGGTACGAGGCAGCGTGGGTACGAGAGCGTGGGTACGAGAGCGTGGGTACGAGAGCGTGGGTACGAGGCAGCGTGGGTACGAGAGCGTGGGTACGAGAGCGTGGGTACGAGAGCGTGGGTACGAGAGCGTGGGTACGAGAGCGTGGGTACGAGGCAGCGTGGGTACGAGAGCGTGGGTACGAGAGCGTGGGTACGAGAGCGTGGGTACGAGAGCGTGGGTACGAGAGCGTGGGTACGAGGCAGCGTGGGTACGAGAGCGTGGGGTACGAGAGCGTGAGTACGAGGCAGCGTGGGTACGAGAGCGTGGGGTACGAGAGCGTGAGTACGAGAGCGTGGGTACGAGAGCGTGGGTACGAGAGCGTGGGTACGAGAGCGTGGGTACGAGGCAGCGTGGGTACGAGAGCGTGGGTACGAGAGCGTGGGTACGAGAGCGTGGGTACGAGAGCGTGGGTACGAGAGCGTGGGTACGAGGCAGCGTGGGTACGAGGCAGCGTGGGTACGAGAGCGTGGGTACGAGAGCGTGGGTACGAGAGTGTGGGTACGAGAGCGTGGGTACGAGAGCGTGGGTACGAGAGCGTGGGTACGAGGCAGGGTGGGTACGAGAGCGTGGGTACGAGGCAGCGTGGGTACGAGAGCGTGGGGACGAGGCAGCGTGGGTACGAGAGCGTGGGTACGAGGCAGGGTGGGTACGAGAGCGTGGGTACGAGAGCGTGGGTACGAGGCAGCGTGGGTACGAGAGCGTGGGTACGAGGCAGCGTGGGTACGAGAGCGTGGGTACGAGAGCGTGGGTACGAGGCAGCGTGGGTACGAGAGCGTGGGTACGAGGCAGCGTGGGTACGAGAGCGTGGGTACGAGAGCGTGGGTACGAGAGCGTGGGTACGAGGCAGCGTGGGTACGAGGCAGCGTGGGTACGAGAGCGTGGGTACGAGAGCGTGGGTACGAGGCAGCGTGGGTACGAGAGCGTGGGTACGAGAGCGTGGGTACGAGAGCGTGGGTACGAGGCAGCGTGGGTACGAGAGCGTGGGTACGAGAGCGTGGGTACGAGAGCGTGGGTACGAGGCAGGGTGGGGACGAGGCAGCGTGGGTACGAGAGCGTGGGGTACGAGGCAGCGTGGGTACGAGAGCGTGGGTACGAGAGCGTGGGTACGAGAGCGTGGGTACGAGGCAGCGTGGGTACGAGGCAGCGTGGGTACGAGGCAGCGTGGGTACGAGAGCGTGGGTACGAGAGCGTGGGTACGAGAGCGTGGGTACGAGGCAGGGCGGGTACGAGGCAGCGTGGGGAAGAGCAGGGGGCAGCAGCGATGAGTTAGGAGAGAGTAGGTGAGGTGCGGGGTAGATGAGAGCGGGTAGTAGGAGGAAGCAGCGTGCGTGGTGGCAGTGAGAGGCAGCCATAGGTGTACCTACAACTGGTGCGAGAGTAGGATTAATACAGTGTAAGCAGGTGTTATACTCTTTGGTTCTTTCGGTAAAGTCACGTAGGTGAAAAATAAAAAATAAATAAAAGTAAATTAAATCGCGACGTTTCGGATGCAACACAAGCATCCTTCATCAGGTGGGAACAATCAGAGCAAAACAACAAACGTTGCTGAAATAGGCAAAAGAGCTGCGATTACCAGGGGGTTATATAGGTGAGGGGGGGGGGCGGAGCCAAGGATAGAGAGGGTGGAGGGGAAAGGAGGCAAATGAGACATTGAGGGTCAATAGCCTGAAGAGCAGGGGGCGGTACATGGAGCACGTAAGGGAAAATTTCTAAATGATGGGACTGAGCAGGGCTGGGTGTAAGAGACTGGAGATGCGGATATGAGAGCAAACAATAAAGAATATCCTTCCAATTATTGCTCAATTTGTATCCATCTTCTCGGTTGAAGTTATGTCTATGTTTATATATCTTCAAATCTAGAATGTGAGCAGGTGACCCTGTTACTCCGTGTCAGTGTGAGTCATATCATACACTACAAATGTATAGCTCACCCAAGTGGCCCCATCATATGGGAATTTAAAGCAAAAAAATATAATAGAGACGCACGTTTCTAAATGTTGTGGGAAAAACCCGGAGAACAAAATCCTCTCTCCCCGTGGTCACGTGTGAGAAAGACGCCGTGAACTCCAAATATACAGGAGTCAGTGTCCGGATCGAACCCCCGACTTCCTGCATATCAGGCGAGCAAGATAACATCACATAGCCACTGTGGTGGCCGGCGGTGTCACCGCGTGACCAGCGGTGACGCGCTCGCCGAAAAGGTTAGCGGTTCCAGCACGGCGGGCCGCCCTGGTTATTACTGCGGCGGTGCGGTGTCAACGCCGAAGCGCCGCTACTACACGCCGTCCGCCCCGCTCGCCACGGACGTTGAAGATCGCCCGGACGCCGCTCGAAACTGGGGGTCCCCCCCCCCCCCCAGTGCCGAGTCACCTTGCCCCGCACAAGGACGGCTGCCACTGGGGGTGCCCACTGCGCTGACGCGCTGCGGTGAGACGCCATCCCTGGCAGCAGTGTGCCAGGTGAGGGGTGGTGGTGAGTGGTGCAGGTGAGGGGTGGAGGTGAGTGGTAGTGCGGGGTGGAGGGCGAGTGGTGCAGGCTAGTAGTGGTGGTGGTGATCGTTGAGGGTCGAGGTCGCACCTTGGGGTTCACGATGACCTCCATGTCCAGGTCCGTGTTCCTCTTGATGGCTCCGAGCGAGATCCATAGGTTGTTGGTGTTGAAGATCTTGAACTTGGTCACCGACTTGAACTCGTCCACGCGGTCCTTGGGCACCTGCGCGATCTCCAGCAGGCGCAGCTTCCCGTCGTACTGCATCAGCGTACCGCCCTGCAAGGCCGCACGCCACACGGGGGGGGGGGGGGGGGGGGTCACGGCGGGGTCACGGCGGGGGTCAGCGGCAAATGGACACGAGTCGGCGACTCTCCGTTTCGAGTCGCCAGAACGCAGGGAAAAATAAATAAATCGGAAAGCCAAAGACTCGGCGGTGCCGGCTCAAGTGGCTGTAGGGGCAAGTGCTGTTAACGAGCAGCACCTATGAAGGCTGGCATGGCACACGAGGGGGTGGGGTGGCCAACACCACGCCTCGCCGCCTTTGTCTCCCCAATGGCGCTGTTTACACTCTGCACCAGGTACTCATTTGAGGCCGAGTCGAAGACCGCTTCAGATAATCGTGAGCGGGAATTGAACTCGGGTCGCGGCGTTCGAAGCCCAGCGCGCTGACCGCTACTAACACTACCGCTTTCCCACACACGCACACACGCACACACGCACACACGCGCAGACACACGCGCGCCCACACACGCACGCGCACACACGCGACAAACCTTGACGTCGGCGCGTGTCTTGTCGGTGACCTCCATGACGAACTCGCAGCGCTTGCCGTTGGGCGGGTTCACCAGGTGGTTGAGGATGTGCAGGTCGACGGTGGCGCCCAGGTTGTCGATGTTGGAGACGAAGAGGAACTCCTTGCCCTGCGCCAGCAGCTTGTCCAGCAGGCCCGAGTTGCGGAAGCTGTCGTAGATGTCGCCGTGGCCCGGCGGGTACCACGCCTCGCTGGCGCCACCCACGCACGACACGTTCTCCGCCACGGGCAGCAGCGTCTCCTTGTTGATGCGCGGGTACCTGGGCGGTTGGGGAAGGGGGGGAGGGGCGGTGGGGAGACGCGGGAGGTGTCACGGGAGTGGGGAGACGGGGTCGGGAGACGTGGCGATGCGCGGCGACGCCACGTGGTACGGAGGAGAAGGGGGGGGGGGGAGGAGAAGGGACATAGGACACGGACGGGGGACGTTGAGGGGGAACGGGGCGAGAGGCGGGAGATGCAGGAGACGGAGAGAGGGGGACGTGGGCGGGAGACGCAGGGTACCGGACGTGGGATGCGGGGCGCGAGAGAGAAGATTACGGGACAAAAGGGGAAACGCGTGGGACGCAGGACACAGGACACAGGACACAAGACACGAGACACCGAGCGGGGGGAGAGCAGATACAGGAACACCGATGAGGAATAGAGGAACACACGAGAGAGAGAGAGGGGGAGCGCGAGACATCGGCTAAAAAGCACGCGGAATCGATATAGAAAGAAATAATTTTGATTCCACCAGGACGGGGAAACCGGGGGGCATGAGACATTGCGATTGCTCCCCTCCCCCGCAGCAAGTCACGCGGAACGCCGTTGGCGTGACCCAGGCGGGGGTGGGGGGGGTGGCGGCTATTCTTATCCCCGTGCCGTCTCTGCCGTTGCCACGTTTAGACCGCTCGGCAGGGAGCGGCCTCTCGGCCTGCGTCTTCCGTCCGCGTCTCTCGCCCGTCCTTTATTTTGGGGTCGGCGATCACGTCGCGCCACGCCCGCGCCTGTCCCCTTTTTAAAAAATAAGCGGCTCACGCGTGCGTCTGCACGTGTGTGCGTACATACGTGTGCACACGCGCGTTTGTGCACGCACGGAAATACACACGCGTACGCATGCGCGCGTGTGCGTGTTTGTACGTGCGTGCGTGTTTGTGCGCGTGTGCGTGTTTGTGCGTGCGTGTTTGTGCGCGTGTGCGTGTTTGTGCGTGTTTGTGCGCGTGTGCGTGTTTGTGCGTACGCATGCGCGTGTGCGTGTTTGTACGCGCGCATGCGTTTGTCCGTTGAACACCTCCCGGGCCGCTCCACCAGCAGTTTCAACGACTCACGTTCCATCTGAAAGTAGTTCGCGTGAACCGATTCATTCGTGTTACCTCTGGCCCGGCGATTCGGCTTATTGGCCCCCGAAATAAATTACCGTTTACAACGGCCTGTGGCGCAACCAAAGTCCCATCTCAAAATGATACAGTGGATAGGCCGGTGCGCTGGGGGGGTGGGGTTGACGGGGGGAGGGGGAGCGTGCGGTGCAGGGTGAGATTCATCAGGGAGTCGACGAACACCGACGGGCTTCTCACTCTGTCGTGTAAAAGTTGGAGTTGCGAGGGTCAGGCGGGAACTCATTTGGTGAGCGTTACGCGATTTCATTTTCTTTTTGTTGTTTTTTTAAATCTTCCGTGAAGCTCCTGGGCCCCCACCAACCCTGCCCCCCCCCCCCCCCCCCACCTCGAACCACAACCACGCAAACCATGCCAAGCAGCAGATGCGGATACTCGGTGGTGGCGATGGTGATGACGACTGCGGCGAAGGGAGATTAAAAACTCCGTGCAGCGACTGTGGTCATCGTCGCCACCAAGCAGAACGAACGGAAACCATGGAATTCTAGATTTAAAGCTTTCGTGACTGCAAGGATCCATACTCTCTGGTTCTATTGGGTAAAGTCACGTAGGTGAAAAAAGCTAATTCCCTTGTCAAGGGGTGCCTTTGCGGATGTGTATGCTTTAACTTTAACATAGCCATTTCTGTGACCAGTCACAAGCTAATCACTCAGCCATTTCAATGCTAAATTCTATGCTAATTCCTTTGTCAAGGCGCTTTGTTTCTTCTAACACAGCTTAAAGGTCGTGATCTGAGCGTGGCTTTTTTCACTCCAGCGCTGTCCTCCAGACAGTCTCGTCCCTTCACCTGATGAAGGCTGCTTGTGTTGTGGCCGAAACGTCGTGATTTTTGTTATTTTATTTTTTACCTACGTGACTTTACCCAATAGAATCAGAGAGTATGGAACCATTGAACATAGAAACGCGAAGGGGGCATCGTCGTCGTAGCAACGCACCACGCCGCTTACTCCTGACGCGACCGCCCGGCTTCGTCAAGCACCTCCACGTTAAAAACAAAAGAAAGTCACGGCCGTCCCATCCTCTCGACATGAACACCCAGCGGCCGCGTGAACAAGAAGCAGCGGCAGCTTTTGTTGTTGTTGCTGTTGTTGCGACTGCGCGCCAGAAAGCGGCCCCTGGCTTACGTGCCGTTGCCACACGGCCAGAGGGATGCAAGGTGACCTTGGGGAGAGAGCGGAGGGCAGGCGTGGAGGAGGGGCGAGCGGGGAGGCGGGGGGCGCCAGCGCGGAAGGGGCGGGGGGTCGAGCGGGCGAGGGAGCGCGTCCGGGTGACCCCGCCGCTCCCGGAGCGAGTCTTGCCGTTTATTCCGGGACCATGAGTGCAAGCGCCCGGAATAACCGCAGGAAATGTCACGGCGCCAAGAATAGGGCGGCGGCAGCGAGAGGCGTTCGCAAACAGCTGGGCACGTTCGCAAACCGCCGTTTCCACACGCACGGCGGGGAGGGCGCAAACCAGCTGACCTCCGCCTGCTCAGAGAAAAGCCAGACCAGTAAGCGAGCCCGAGCCAAGACTGTTAAACGGCCGGCCGAGTCAATCGAGTGCGAGGACGCGATGGCTGTGGTCCTTTTTGGAAAGGGTCATCGCCCTTTCCTACCGTCAGATCGATGCCCGCTCTCCGGCTATGTGCCGGAGTCACCTTGTGCCGCACAGGGGACAGCTGCCCCCGGGAGTTTCCCTCGGCTAGACCACGAAGCAGCGTTCGCCGCCCTCTCGCCGGCAGGCCGATGCCCGCTCGCAGACCGGCATCCGAGCCGCCTTGCATGCCACACAGTGACAGCTACCCAAGGGGGCGCCCCCCCCCCCCCACCTCCTCTCGAAATTATTTTTTGAGATGTGACGCGGGGGACGTTTTGAGCGGCAGGGGGCGTTTACGCGGGCGTCACCATGCGCCCAAAGACGATTACCCATCAAGATTGTTGTTGTTATTGAGCGTTTACGCAGGTGCAATACGGATTACTAATGCAGCGGGCGCTGCCGTCTCGCCGTGGATTATTACACCCGAGTTCGTCTCCCGACTGGAGTGATTACACAGTAACAATAATAATAATAAGAATAATATATTAACAAGGTGCCCCCCCCACCCCCCCAAAGACAAAGATTCCCCGTGTAGCCTTAACAGACTGTTGGGGCAAGTGCTGTTAGCGAGCACCCTATGAAGGCCGGGACGGCACACGACGGGGTGGGCGGCCAACACCACGCCCGGCCGCCTTTGTCTCCCCAGTGGCGATGTTTACTACACACCGCACCAGGTACTCATTTGAGGCCGAGTCGACCTAGTGGAGGCCTGGGACCGGTTCAGATAAACGTCACAGGTGTTGGCCGTGAGCGGGAATGGAACTCGGGACGCCGGGCTTGTAGCGCAGCGTGGCGCTAATCGCCACGCTACGCTACCGCTAACCGCCACTACGCTACCGCTAACCGCCACTACGCTACCGCTAACCGCCACGCTACGCTACCGCTAACCGCCACTACGCTACCGCTAACCGCCACTACGCTACCGCTAACCGCCACTACGCTACCGCTAACCGCCACTACGCTACCGCTAACCGCCACTACGCTACCGCTAACCGCCACACTACCGCTAACCGCCACACTACGCTACCGCTAACCGCCACACTACGCTACCGCTAACCGCCACTACGCTACCGCTAACCGCCACTACGCTACCGCTAACCGCCACGCTACGCTACCGCTAACCACCACTACGCTACCGCTAACCGCCGCTGCGCTACCGCTAACCGCCACTACGCTACCGCTAACCGCCACTACGCCACCGCTAACCGCCACTACGCTACCGCTAACCGCCACTACGCTACCGCTAACCGCCACGCTACGCTACCGCTAACCACCACTACGCTACCGCTAACCGCCACTACGCCACCGCTAACCGCCGCTGCGCTACCGCTAACCGCCACTACGCTACCGCTAACCGCCACGCTACGCTACCGCTAACCGCCACGCTACCGCTAACCGCCACGCTACCGCTAACCGCCGCTACGCTACCGCTAACCGCCATGCTGCGCTACCGCTAACCGCCACTACGCCACCGCTAACCGCCACTATGCTACCGCTAACCGCCACTACGCTACCGCTAACCGCCACTACGCTACCGCTAACTGCCACTACGCTACCGCTAACCACCACTACGCTACCGCTAACAGCCGCTACGCTACCGCTAACCGCCACGCTACGCTACCGCTAACCGCCACTACGCTACCGCTAACCACCGCTACGCTACCGCTAACCGCCACGCTACGCTACCGCTAACCGCCACGCTACGCTACCGTTAACCACCACTACGCTACCGCTAACCGCCACCCCGCCCACCCCGCCCACCCCCGTCAACGATCGCTCGCCGTACTTTGTTCCACACGCCTGGGGTTGGTTTCCGAGGATGGCCTGCGCCACACGCTGGGGCACCGTCGCTCTCGCGCGGGTCCAAAGGTGCCAACGCCGGGGTGCGGGCGTGGGGAGGAGGAGGAGGAGGGGGGGCGGAGGGGGGGGGGGGTCACGGGAGTCGGCAGTTTTGTAACGAGCTCCATTAACGAGTCATGAAAAAGAACGTGTTCTTTTTTCACGTCCCATCAGCCGCGCGCGGCCGGCCTACTTCTAAGGAGTGCGTTTTGTCCGTCAGCTCTCATGTCAAGGCCGAGGTCGGCTTAAGGGGAGGGCCCGTGCTAGCAGCGAGCGGGAATCGAACTCGGGTCGCCGGGTTCCGATCGCAGCGCGCTCACCGCTGCACACACACACACACACGCTCTCGTGCACATACGTACGAGTTCACACAGACACGGCAACGTGCGGACACACTCGCGCACAAGTACCACAGACTGATAACGCACTTTGCTTCCTTGTGGTGGGCGAGCGACGCACCTGCTCTGGTTGAAGGTGTAGATCTTGACCTGGAAGTGCCCGTACTTCTGCAGGATCTTCTGCGTGTCCTCGTCCGTGTTGAAGGAGTTCATCAGCACCAGCGGAACCTCGCTCTTGTGCGTCTTGTTGAGGTGCTGCGCTCGGAACGACGGCACAAGCGCAAAAAAAAAATCGAGGGTCGACCAAGCGCCCTGGCGTGCCGCTAGCACCGCGGGGTCAACGGGCGCAGCCCCCGCAATTTCCGGCTCGCGCCACTGCCGGCGGGATGGGCCTCCGCCAACTACGGGGAGCCCTTCTAGATGGCATTTGGCCTACTCTTCCACGATGGCCAGGCGTCTTGGAAGAGGTGGGAGCGCCCACGGTTTCTGTCGCTTCGCCACGCTTCACCGTCGCGCCTCTCCTCACCGCCGCACTCACCGCCACACTCACCGCCGCACTCACCGCCGCCCTCACCCTCGCCTCGCCCCCGGCCACACCCTCGCCTCGCCCCCGGCCACACCCTCGCCTCGCCGCCGGCCACACCCTCGCCTCGCCGCCGGCCACACCCTCGCCTCGCCGCCGGCCTCACCTCGATCTGCTGCACGGTGAGGTCCAGGAAGGTGTTGTCGCTGCGCACGCCGATGAGACTCTTGGGGCCCTTGCATCCCATGCTGGTGCCCAGGCCCCCGTTGAGCTTCACCACCACCAGCTTGTTGAGCAGCGACGCCAGGTCCGAGGGCAGCTGCCGGCTGCGGATACTCTCGTACGGCTCGATCTAAGGGCAGTCGCGATAATAATCACGATGGTGATCGTGATGATGATGATGATGAATAATCACGATGGTGATCGTGATGATGATGAATAATCACGATGGTGATGATGATGAATAATCACGATGGTGATGGTGATGATGATGAATAATCACGATGGTGATGATGATGATGAATAATCACGATGGTGATGGTGATGAATAATCACGATGGTGATCGTGATGATGATGAATAATCACGATGGTGATGATGAATAATCGTCATGCAGCAGAACCCCTCTTAACGACCGCCCCTGTTAACGACTAATCGCTTCACGACGGGCTTCCATAGAGCCCAATGTGCAGTGTATAGCGTAGCGTAGAGTAATGTAGCGTAGAGTAGCGTATAGTGGTGTAGCGTAGAGTAGTGTAGCGTATAGCATTGTATAGTAGTGTATCGTAGTGTATAGTAGTGTATAGTAGTGTGTAGTGTATCGTAGTGTGTAGTGTATAGTAGTGTGTAGTGTATAGTAGTGTATAGTGTAGTATATAGTAGTGTAGTATATAGTAGTGAAGTGTATAGTAGTGTAGAGTACTATAGTGTAAAGTACTATAGTGTATAGTAGTGTAGTGTATAGTGTAGTGTATAGTAGTGTAGTGTATAGTAGTGTAGTGTATAGTAGTGTAGTGTATAGTCGTGTAGTGTATAGTGTAGTGTATAATCGTGTAGTGTATAGTGTAGTGTATAGTCGTGTAGTGTATAGTGTAGTGTATAGTCGTGTAGTGTATAGTTTAGTGTATAGTCGTGTAGTGTATAGTCGTGTAGTGTATAGTAGTGTAGTGTATAGTGTAGTGTATAGTCGTGTAGTGTATAGTGGTGTAGTGTATAGTCGTGTAGTGTATAGTGTAGTGTAGTGCCTCCATAGAGCCCAATGTGTTCACTTACTGACCATTCCCCGTTAACGACGGGCTGTTGTAGGTACAGTAAATATTAACTCATGCATTGATTAACCATGTTTCTTTTAATATTACGTGTTTATAATGTTATTAGTATCTTAATGTATTAATATCCATTGTTTAAATATTATAAATATACGTTTTTTGGGTGAAAAAGGGGTAACATTCGATGCTATCGGAACGAATTAAGCCTTGAACGTGCATTTCCTCTGCTCGCTTATAGACATCACTTAACGACCGGTTTCTTGGAATCAATCACCGTCGTCAAGAGAGGCCTTCTACTGTAATAAATAATAAAAACAACGATAAGGATAGTGAATGATAGAAAAATATAAAAAAAAGGTTTTACCCTTTTGTCAATAAATAAGAGATTCAAACACCAAACATCATTAACTGTCTTGGTACTGGCAAAAAATGGTCAGCCCAGCCGCTTAACCAGAGCTATTTAATTATTTGGTTTTGGCATCCTTTGATCTGACTGGGCGAGTGTGGTGTAGCTGTGTGTAGCTGTATGTGGCTGTGTGTGGCTGGGCATGGCGTGGCTGGATGTAACGCTGTGTGATTGGGTGTCGTGTGGCTGGGTGTGTCTGGGTGTAATGCGGTGTGTCCGAGTGTGGCGTGGTTGGAAGTAAGGCGGTGTGACTGGGTGTCGCGTGCCCTGACGCACCGAGCCCTCGGGCGGACGCTGGATCTTCTCCCAGTTGAGCGAAGGCCCCTTCTCCCCGAGGAAGCGGTGGAACAGCTTCTGGAACCCATTGAAGTCCCTCTGAACGGCCTGCAGCAACACACAGAGGTCACACACACACACAGAGGTCACACACACACAGAGGTCACACACACAGAGGTCACACACACGCAGAGGTCACACACACAAGTCACACACACGTAGAGGTCACACACACACACACGCAGAGGTCACACACACACCACACAAAGGCAGATGTCACAGTCACACACACAAGTCACACACACGCAGAGATCACACACACAAGTCACATACACGAAGAGGTCACACACACACGCAGAGGTCACACACACCACACAGAGGTATAACACGCACATCTCTACATCTCTGCTTTACTGTCCTGGTCAAGGCCTACCACCAGTAGACCAGGGCTCTGGGTTATTCTTCATGCTTTCGGGATCCCTGATCCATGCTCACAATCACGAAGGACCTTCGTGATGGCGTGAAGGTCAGGGGAAATCTACGTGGCAGGAAGTTGGAGCCTTAATCTGTTCATGTTTGAGTACGACACGGATGTCATCTTGACTCCTACATTATTAAACATTTTTTTTGGGGATCTAACACACACACAGAGGTCACACAAAGCCAAAGATCCCCCGTATAGCCTTTAACAGACTGTTGGGGCAAGTGTTGTTAACAAGCAGCGCCTGTGAAGGCTGGCACTGCACACAAGGGCGCTGGGTGGCAAGCACCACGCTCGACCACCTTTGTCTCCCCAGTGCGGACGATTTACACACCGCACCAGGTACTCATATCAGGCTGTGTCGACCTGCTGGTGCTCGCTAACAGCACCCGCTCCAAAAGTCTGTTCCGGCTATACGTGGTATCTTTGTCTTTGAGAAAGCGTGCGGAATTTTGCGTGTTCTCTCCCCGTCCTGCGTGGGTTTCCTCCGGGTTCTCTGGCTTCCTGCCGTAGCGAACAAAAAAACCCCAAAACCACGCGTAGCCGGTATCGGCCAAAACACCACCAACGCTGACACATTTCCTGCAAGTGACTCAATTGGGATCGCACCGCACAGCAGCAACATCGACCCCCCTCTGCTGTGAAAAAACTTGGCAGGACCCTCCCGAAAAACACCCCCAGGAGTCTTGGGACTCAGCGAGGCTTCAACTGGGCAACTTAAGCACAGTAGTCATGCCCTGAATTTGCGGTCAAACCCCAAACGGCTGAACTGCAGCGTGCACGAGCGTTGAGCAACGGGCCAATTGTTCTCCTTTCCGCTCGCCCGCTCGCTCGCTCAGGCGAGTTGACCGGCTCTCACAGCCAGGCCCCTTGAGCCACGGGCGCTGACCTGCAAAAGCATTAATAATATTGGTGCGGTTAGGTTCGGCGAGTCACGTGCTAACCCCCCCCAAAAACTGCGCACGTTCTCAGCGACGCTGATGTTCTTTTTACTATTGTGGGGCTCCCTTTCTTTTGTATGTTGCCGTCCACCTCCCCAGTACAACAGCTGGGGAAACCGGCTAAACGGAATCTGCGTAAAAAAAACAAATCAAGTGAGACGTCGACGCGAAAGGGGGGCGGGGCAAAGATATCCCCCGCGTAGCCTCAGCGCGCTCGTTGGGACAAGTGCTGTTAAGCGTGCGCTTACGATCGACCGAGGAGAGGCTCGGGACCATTCAACATGCTTGCCACCGTTGTGAGTCGCGGGCGGGACTCGAACTCGGGTCGCGGGGTTCGTGGTGCAGCGTGCCAAACGCCGTGCCACTCGGACCCGCCAAAAAGGCAAAGGTCCCCCGTGTAACCTTAAAAAAGCTGTTGGGGCAAGTGCTATTAGCGAGCACGTACGAAGGCCGGAACGGCAACACGAGGGGGGATGGCTGGCCAGCACCACACCCCACCGCATTTGTCTCCCAAATGGCGGTGTTTATACACCGCAACCAGGTACTCATTTGAGGCCGAGTCGAACGAGGAGTGGCACAGGACCATTTCATATATTTGCCACCATTGTCGGCCGTAAGCGGGACTTGAACTTGGGAGGCACACGCAGACCACCCCATTGCCGCATGGCCCGCAGTCGCAAAACCAATTCGTCGTCCGTGTGGCGCTTAGCTGGGCACCGCGCTCTGCCCGCAGCCACGGGCGGCGAAGCTGGCGCGACCCACCGTGACCCCCCGCGTCCCCTAGGGCCACTGCCGTGGGAGGGGGACTTGTTATGCCGCGGTGGCGAGATGTTAACAACCTCGCCTGGTATGCAGGAGGTCCTGGGTTCGACTGCAACCCTCACGCCTGCTGTATATTTGGAGTTTGCGTGTTTGTCTCCCTGTAGGAGCGTGGATTTTTCTCCGGGTCCTCCCACTTTGTCCCTCCAAATTTATTAACATGCGTCTCTATTATTTTGATACATTTTTTGCTTTAAATTCCCATGTGATAGGGCTACTTTGCTAAGCTATACATTTGTGACCGAGTCCCTTCTGAAAAGTAAGCTAATAGCTCAAGTGGCAAGATAAACATTTTTTACTTTTATTTGTTTTTTATCTTTTTAAAGTGATTAGCTTACCTTTCCTGAAGTTTACACTACTATCGTGTTTGTCGTTGGCGTAACATTCTGGCCCCCTGTTCCCCCCGCGCTACTGGACACCTGGTCAAAAAGAGCTTCGTAGCTCATTGGAATCCTCCTGCAGTATCAAAAAAATATTCCGACGATTCCCATTCCCACACCGCGCAGACCCTGGTCGGGGGCCTGAACGTGATCCAGCTGGAGACGGCCGTGGCCGCGGCCCTCAAGAACTTCGACAACGCGCTGGCAAGCCGCGTCGTTGAGCCATCGCTCGTGGCGAGGTCGCTTCTATTAAAAAAGAGCCGTGTATATGTATATTATTTTTCCAGGCCTTAACCTGGAAAAATAAAAAAATTGTTTCGAGTTGAGTTTTTAGTTACCTCCAGCTGGTCCTTGCTGCACGTGTGCATCAGCTTCTTGAGCTCATGGTCCATGGACTTCTCGATCTCCAGCTGAACCTGAGCCTGGAACTGCGAGGTGGCGTGAGCGGAGTCCATCGCTGTCGTCATCCGTGTGCGGGGTGTGACCGCCTGCAACAGAGACAAGGGGGGTTCCACCCCCCGTGTAGCCTTTCACAGGCTGATGGGTGCAAGCGCCGTTCGCGAGCGCCTCTTGAACGGACGGCACGGCACACGAGGTGGCTTGGGTGGCCGGCACCACGCCCAGCTAGTTTCGTCTCTCCAGTGCGTATGTTTAATACACACCGCACCAGGTGCTCAGTTAAGGTTGAGCTGACTCGGGTGATGGTCCAGGACCGGTCCAAATATTTGCCACCGATATTTGGTCGCGGGCGGGGGAATTAAACTGTGGCCTGGCCGGGTTCGTGGCGCAGCGCTCAAAACACTATGCCACCGCTCCCCCCCACCCCCCCTCTTCCCCCACACGCCCAGAATATTTCCGACGCAAGTTCGGCAGGTCTGCAGGACGGCTGGGTATTGGCACAATGGAAACCACTCGTGCCTCGCAGCAAGAAGCGCCCTGCGTTCGATTCGCGTCGCGGGCAACTTTCCGCGTGGAGTGCTGTACGTTCTCCCCACCCCTGTTCTGCAACGGGTTTCCTCTGGATTCTCTGGTTTCTGTCCCACAGCTAAAAAAAAGACCACACAACAGAACCGGTAATCTTGTCCAAACAACATCCCAATGCTGGCACGGCAGCGATCCTGGGCTCCAACCCAGGTGTCAGCTGCCCGTGACGAGGGTGACGTTAACTACCCCGCCTGGTTTTACAGGAGGTCGTGGGTTCGATCCCGACCCTGACGCATGCTGCTGTATATTTGGAGTTTGCGTGTCTCTCTCTATCATCATCACGGTGGCCATGAGATGTTAACTACCCCGCCTGGTTTTACAGGAGGTCGTGGGTTCGATCCCGACCCCGACGTCTGCTGCTGTATATTTGGAGTTTGCGTGGTCTCTCTCCCCGTGGTCGCGTGGATTTTTCTCCGGGTCCCCCGGTTTTTCCCTCCACACCTCGTAATGTGCGTTTAAGAGTATTTAGTTACAGGTATAAATTTCCACGCGACAAGCCACTTCGTCGAGCCACCCTTTGTGATGGCCAGGTCGCTTGTGAAAAAGAGCTACATAGCTCAGTGGGGCCTCACCTGGTAAAATGTTTATTTTTTACTTTAATAGTTTAACCCATGACTGCACAAAAATCTCCCCCGTCATATCAAATTCGGACCAGCACTTAATTTGGACCAAATCCCGGCTCTAGCGATTAAACAAGATATTGACGCTCTCATACATGTAGAACTTCTTCCGCGCCGTACGTAGCCAACCGTGCTAATTAAAGCGGAAGAGCGGGTGGGAAAAATACTGCTCCGAGCAGCATGGACTACAGCGTCACTTGAAGCAGGGATCTCAGAGGCAGCTCTGCGGAATCCGCTTCCGCGGAGAGTTGCGGCGCTCTGCGAGATGCGGCTGGGCATCCGCTGAGCGATGCGACGCCGATAGCAACCGGTGAAAACGACACCGGGGAAAAACAGGTTTGTAAAAATACGTTTGAGAAATGAGACGTCGTTTCGATTCCAGGAGTTAAGCTCAGCGTCATTTGAACCAATCGATGCGAGCTCTCGAATGAAGGCAGCGAGTTAAATCCCCGGCACTCCGAAGGGGTTAACGCTCGCGAGGTTCATCCGAGGACAGAGACCGAGCGACTCCGCCTCCGGGTCGCTCGGCACAACCACGTCACGCACGCTCACCCCGCGTCACAACGTTGTTACATGCAAAGATTACGGTGGCGGGGGATTAACGATAGCGACGATGACGACGACGAGAATGCCGATCGTGCGATCATGTCGACGGAGGGACCTGCGCCCGAGAGCCCGACGAGCGCGGAGATGGAGCGACGGAGGTCGGCACGCGTGCAGGCGCCAGATGGATTGTGGCATCACGAGACAGCTTCGTCCAACAGTAGATAGATCACGCTCGACGATGCAGCGATCACGATCGTGATAATAAGATCAGAACCTTGACGACAACAATGATGATGATGATGATGCTAATAATGATCTCGATAACAATGGCAGTGGCGACAATGATGATGTCCGCGATGACGAGGATGCAACAAGACAGACTGACCAGCAACGCTCGTCGACCCGCAAGTACGCTGCGCCGATGAGCGGAGGAGAGCGGAGGAGAGTGGTCGCTGAGAGGTAGGAGCAATTGGATCGGAGCGAATGAAGGTCAACTGACTGCACCAGCCAGGAGGGGAAGGGGGGGAGATGGGGGAGGAGAGAGCGCGGGGCAGGGGACAGGGAGCAAGGGGGGGGGGGCGGGGAGAGAGGCAGGGAGAGAGGAGGAAGGGAAGCAGGGAGAGAGTGGGACAGAAGGAGATAGCGGGAGGGAGGAGGGAGAGAAAAAAGTGGAGGGAGAGTGAAAGGGAGATATAGGAAAGAACGGGAGGGGGCAGTGAGAGAGGGGGCAGTGAGAGAGGGGGCCGGGGTAAAGGCGGAGTGAAGGGAGGTGGAAAACGCTGAGCATTGCATTTTCAGTGCGGCAGCTTGCAACCACGTAGGCAGGCACGTATCCAAGCAGCGGCCAAATCGCCCACACGCGCATGTACGCACACATACACTCTGGCACGTACGCTCTGGCACGTACGCTCTGGCACGTACGCACACGTACGCTCTCGCTCGCTCACGCATGCTCCGTTACGTCTCCACGGTGGGGGGGTGGGTCTAGCAGAGTGAGGAGAGCCCCGCGCCCTCCGACCCCTGCCTGGGGAGATGACGAGAGATGACGCACGGCAGAACGTGGGAGAGAGAGAGAGGGAATCGATGGCGCTACAAGGACGGCCCGCCCGCCCGCGTACGTCCGCCCGCCCGCCCGCCCGCCCCCCCGCTCGCGGGCACGATCAACGTCCGTGCCGCATGTAAAACGGGGCACAACGGCGGCACGGGTTTGAGGCTCTCGAGATCGGCAGTGCGTGGGTTCGAGTCCCAGTCGGGGTTTCACGTAGCCGATCGGAGACAAAGATCCTCAGCATAGACTGCAAAGACCGTCAGGGGCAAGTGCTGTTAGCGAGCGCCTACGAAGGCCGTTATCGGCACACGAGGGCGTGGGTGATGTTGTACCCCCAGCACAAAGGCAAAGTTCCCCCGTGTAGCCTTAACAGACCGTTGGGGCAAGTGCTGTTAGCGAGCAGCACCTATGAAGGCCGGCAGGGTACGCGAGGGGGTGGGTGGCCAGCACCAACGCCTGGCCGCCTTTGTCTCCCGAGTGACAATGTTTAACATCGCACCAGGTGCTCATTTGAGGCTGAGTCGACCTAAGGGGAGCAGGACCAGGACCGCTTCAGATAATCGTCACCCGGTGTTGGCCGTGAGCGGGAATTGAACTCGGGTCGCCGGGTTCGTAGCGCAGCGTAGCGCTAACCGCTACATCACCGCACCAAGGTATTAATTTGAGGCCGAGTCGACCTAACCCACCACCACCACTACCACCATCACCGTCACCACACTCATTTTCACCTCCACGGTGATGAGTTCCATTTCCAGGTCATAGGGAAGGGGAGGTCTGTGTCCATCGTCATCATCACCATCAATCGTACGTCAAAAGTAATCATAATAAGATGATTTGCTGCCACTGCTGTGTGGGCAGTGGTGCACAAGCCCAATGAACAACACTCGGAACCTTCGTCAACAGCAGTAGCACCGCTGCGGCCTGAATAGGACAACATGCAAATATATCCGTGTGCCAATTTGTAAAACAGAAACTGGTCATCAGTGTAAGTATGCTCACCCCGAGCCCTCAATACTCTGATAGTGCGCTGTTTTTTTTAGTTGTACGCCTTTTGGCGTCTTCTGGTCCAACACCAATGGAGACTAGGCTCTAAGAAAAGCTGTCTCGGGTGTGGACCAATCAAATTCAAGGACAGTGCATATTATTATCAGAGTTGTCTTTTTTGTTTGCATTTTGACTGCTTGTGTTGTGGTCATTGCAAACATGATGCCTTGAATAAAGGTGTCAGTTTTTGTGCCAGTTAAAAGGGTAAAACCTACTCCTATAAGCGAAGTCTTCTCCGACTCTTATTATCCACTCCATGTTTCTAGCACGGTCATCGTCATCATCCGGCAACTAAACCCGGCGCACATCACATCCAGAAGACGCACTAAAATCTATCATTCTGCGTCCGTAACTTAACATAATTTTTATTTATTATGTTACTATGAATAAGGGCCATTGCCTGAAACGTCGTTCATTACATATATTCTTTAAGGCCGCAGTTATCGTCGAACGTTTTGAGTTTTGCTCGTCTTAGACTGAAAACATTCAGCCTTTATTATTATTAATAACTATCAGCAATCATCGTTATGGCCATCAATCACAACGTTGACGATGAGAGCATTGTGAGCCATCTTTCTAACGCCAAGTGGAGGGACGAGGCAGAGATGAGTGATGAGGTCTCCTCCCAGCGCTGCTGCTATTGCTGTTGGTGCTGCTGCTACTGCTGCTGTTGTCGCTGCTGCTACTGCTGCTACTTCTGCTGCTTCTGTTGTTCTTGTCGCTGCTGCTACTGCTGCTACTGCTGTCGCTGCTTCTGTTGTTCTTGTCGCTGCTGCTACTGATGCTGCTGGTGCTTCTGTTGCTGCTTCTCTTGCTGCTACTGTCGTTGCTGCTGCTGCTGCTACTACTACTGCTGCTGTTGTTGTTGCTGCTGCTGCTGCTGGCCCGGTTCTCTGACCCGTGCGACATTTCATTTAAAATTCATCACCGCGGCGCCAAGAGAAGCGACGTGCCAGGCTTACGGGCGAGGAGGAATGCGATAACGGCAAGGCCGAGCAACACGGCCCCCCCCGCCCCCACCCCCACCGAGCTGCGTAGATCTTTTTCAGCGAGCGATCCGGGCCACAGACGATCGCCCAACGA
Source organism: Petromyzon marinus (assembly GCF_048934315.1). Classification (NCBI taxonomy): domain Eukaryota; kingdom Metazoa; phylum Chordata; class Hyperoartia; order Petromyzontiformes; family Petromyzontidae; genus Petromyzon; species Petromyzon marinus. Next base: position 3,590,690 of record NC_133719.1, read on the forward strand.
AGTGGCTTATCATCATCACGTGGAAATGTAGAGCAGTCAAAACACTCTAAACGCGTGACGTAGAGTCTAACCGTGGAGGGAAAAAACGGGAGGACCCGGAGGAAAATCCACGCGACCACAGGGAGTGAAAACACGCAAACTCCAAATACACAGCAGCAGGTGTCAGGGTCGGTATCGAACCCACGAGCTCCTGCACACCAGGCGAGGTAGTTAACATCTCATAGCCACCGTGATGATGATGATGAGAGAGAGACACGCAAACTCCTCGTATACAGCAGCAGCAGGCGTCAGGGTCGGCATCGAACCCACGAGCTCCTGCACACCAGGCGAGGTAGTTAACATCTCATAGCCACCGTGGCGCCTTGCTCCACACTGGTCCAATCAGCCGCACAGCGGCCTGCAATGATGGAGAGGCCCTCATCCGGCAGTGGATTGACGCAAGGTCTGCTGCGGCTGTACATCAGTGGTTCTCTATTTCATTAGACCTCCTTTGCCAGCACCAAAATGTAATAATAGGGTTCTTCCCCTTTTTTCTGGCAACAAAACTGAAACCTTTTTTTACGAGGATCCATGTCTGCATTAACCACAATACCTGCAGTCAAAATGCAAACAAAAAAACACACTATGATAATATATATGCATTGTCCTTGAAACTGATTGGTCCACACCAAGGGACGGCTTTCTTTTGAGCCTCGACCCAATTGGTGCTCGACCAGATGTATTTTGACTGCAGGTATTGTGGTTAATGCTGTAACATGAATCCTTGTTAAAAGGTTTCAGTTTTGTTGCCAGGAAAAAGGGGAAAAACCCTTATTATTGGTTCTCTATTGTTTTGATATGTATACACATCGCACCAGGTACTCATTTGAGGCCAAGTAGACGGAGGGGTCGCCGGGTTCGTAGCACAGGAAGCCAGCCGCTACACCACAGCTCCCCCATAGAAATAAAGACAAACTCGCGCACACACACACAGCTACCGGATTCCAAGATGCACCACCCCAGCGTTTTCTTAAAAAATATGTTGGGCAGGAGATCAACGGGAGAATGCGGTAAGTTGTGTATTTTTTTTGCAACCTCAGCTGGTCCCTGACAATTAAAATATTTTTGCCACAGGGGCTGCGAGGCTCCCAAGCAGGCAACCACGTGGCTCCCAAGCAGGTAGCCACGTGGCTCACTCGCGGCCCCCCATTTCGCCACTCCGTCTCCCCAGCTGGAGACGTTCCCATTGGGGGGCGGAGGGGGGGGCGCATCACCGCTAGCAGTTGCCGGCCGGCCGGCAGGCCGCTGTCCCCCCTTCCGGCCACGCGCGACGCGTCCCGTGCCTCCCGTCTCGGCGGCGGTCGGTACGGCGCCTCCGACCTCGGGTTTCCGACTCGTCCGCCGCGCGGCGGCCGTTCCTCATTCTGTCCCCGGTGGAAATTTCAGCGGTCGTGTTTCGCCACGGGGGGGGGGGGTTTGTTTAAAGCGCCCTTTGTAGCCGTCGCTTGGGAGCACATCCCCCCCCCCAACTCCCCCCCCCCAACTCCCCCCCCCCAACTCCCCCCCCCAACTCCCCCCCCCCAACTCCCCCCCCCCAACTCCCCCCCCCCAACTCCCCCCCCCCAACTCCCCCCCCCCCAACTCCCCCCCCCCAACTCCCCCCCCCCAACTCCCCCCCCCCAACTCCCCCCCCCCAACTCCCCCCCCCCAACTCCCCCCCCCCAACTCCCCCCCCCCAACTCCCCCCCCCCAACTCCCCCCCCCCCAACTCCCCCCCCCCCCAACTCCCCCCCCCCCAACTCCCCCCCCCCAACTCCCCCCCCCCCAACTCCCCCCCCCCCAACTCCCCCCCCCCCCAACTCCCCCCCCCCCCAACTCCCCCCCCCCCCCAACTCCCCCCCCCAACTCCCCCCCCCCAACTCCCCCCCCCCCAACTCCCCCCCCCCCAACTCCCCCCCCCCCAACTCCCCCCCCCCAACTCCCCCCAACTCACTCCCCCCCCCCCAACTCACTCCCCCCCCCCCAACTCCCCCCCCCCCAACTCCCCCCCCCCCAACTCCCCCCCCCCCAACTCCCCCCCCCCAACTCCCCCCCCCCAACTCCCCCCCCCCAACTCCCCCCCCGCTTTGTTAATGTTTCCGAATCCACGCGTCAGAGGAGGGGTAAAAAATGACACGCGGATTATAGAAGTCGCACGCCCGTGGCCGGCTTAAGGCACATCGGCACGTCGCCTTCCGGAACTGGAAAAAAGCAAAAGCTCAACGCGTCGTTCGCCAATAACACCGTGTGTCTGTGGCCTCAGAAACAATGAAATTACGTACAATAGGCGACGTTTCAGGCAATGGTCCTTTCTTCATAGCACGTAAAGAGCATCTGCTACGGAGCACCACTGCCCGAAATGTCACCTTTTACATGTTCTTCTTTTACGGCCACGGCGAGACCGACGGAAGCCTTTGAGAGCTTGTGCTGCTTGCGCACCGTCGCCAATGGAGAGGCGGCAGCAGCAGCAGCAGCAGCTAGCAGCAGCAGCAGCAGCAGCAGAAGCAGCAGCAGCAGCTAGCAGCTAGCAGCAGCAGCAGCAGCAGCAGCTAGCAGCAGCAGCTAGCAGCAGCAGCTAGCGGCAGCAGCAGCGTCCCCCCCCCACCCCCCACATTATTTTTTTGCCAGCAGCTCAGGCGCCCCCTTTAAATCGACGGCAAAACCTCCTACTACCCTCCCGTTCGGCGCCGGAGAGAAGGCGGCAAGGAATACGAACGAGAGAGCAAGAGAAGCGTGACGTGGAAACGCGAAAGTGGTGAAACCGGAGCGCCGCTCCCCCCCGCCCCCCCACGACGGTCAATGCATTCCTCACTATCGAAACTCGGGCCGCCTGCCAATCAAAACTCCCCGCCACCCCCTTGCACCCCACGAGGAAACCCGAACAAAGCTTCTCCCTTGTGCGGCAGAACGCCATGACGGCACACGGAGGACACAACTGCCAACGCGGCCGCGACGCCGGATCGCCGCGGAGAAGTCGATGACAAAGGCGAAGATTCCCCAACGTGAATAGCCTTCGCAGACTGTCGGGGCAAGTGCTGTTAAGCGAGCACCTATGAAGGCCGCCACGGTACACGAGGGAGTGGGTGGCCAGCACCACGCCCGACCGCCTTTGTCTCCCCAGTGGCGACTTTTTTTTTTACACACCGCACCAGGTACTGATTTAAGGTCGAGCCGACCTAGGGGAGTCCCAGGACCAGTTCAGATAATTGTCACCGGTGTTGGCCGTGAGCAGGAATCGAACTTGGGTGGTCGGGTTCATGGAGCAGCGCAATGTTGCACAACCGCTCACCAACAACAACCGCCATTCACCGCTAAGTGGTGGTGACGTCACCACGACGCTAGTGCCAGGCTATGTGCACGTTCAGAATGTCACGGGACAGACCCAGGTGCCATGGGTCGACTGACTGAGACGACTGGCCGATGGACCACCTTTGCCCTCTACTGTGCCAATTTGCTGTGTTTAAGCCACCTGGCGCTCCGTTCGTTGTTGTGAGCGTCACTCCTCTGCCCTCCGTTGTTGCCGGAGGGCGACTGCCTCTAACTGCCCAGGAGTGCCCTCACGAGCCTCCTCCACAGAGGCCGATCTTGACACCGCTGGTATCAGCCGTCGGCAAGTCCACTCAGCTCCACATCCTCTTTTACCACATCACTCCATCTCTTCTGTAGCTCGTGCCGCACCCATTTAGCCCCCTCTATCCAGCCGAACAAAAGCTCTTTAGGCATGCAGTGGCTGGGTATGCGGGCTACATGACCCAGCCAAAGCAGCCTTGTCTGTCAGAGGAACTCACCGACGGGACTTTGTCCAGATCTTTCAAGGATTTGTGAGCTCCTCACACAATGCAGCCTGGTTAAACAAAGGATGGATCGTAGGCACTAGGCAGGCCACCCAAAAATGTTTCTAACTGGAAAAGATCTTCCGTTAGGGAGGTCCACGTAGAGAAGGGAGGGCATGACCATGGCCGAGAAGACCTGAAGTTTTGTGTGGAGCAACAGAGCAGGTAGCTTACACACAGCGTTATGCCACCGATGAAAAAATACCACTCGACTGATTCGGAGTGAGACCTCTGTTGTAAAACTGGAGCCGGTCATGAGAAAACTGTCCAGATATGGACGACTCTGCACTCTCTCCACAACTGCCTCATCACCAATTGGGAGTTGTGGGAGTGGCGTGTCGGATGGTAAAACAATACCCAGGTAGGTGCTTAGTTTTGGCGAGGCTGATGGTAAGGCCCCACCTCTGAGTGGCATGCTCCAGGTTCAGCAGCAGTGCCTCCAACTCCTCCTCTGAGTGAGCAGCAATCACCAGATCATCGGCATACATAACATAATTGACCAATTGGGAGTCATCCCTTTACCACACCCGGGCATTGATCAACCTCCCATTGTATCTGTACCAGATGGAAATTCCTCCGGTACAGCCATGGAAGGCTTCACAAACTACATAGTCAAAATAGATGTTAAATAATGTGGGAGCCAGAGGACATCCCTGTCGCACCCCAAAGTGAACAGGGAATGGCTCCGACTCCCAGCCACGTAATTTTACCCGGGCTTGTTCACCATCATGAAGGTCATTAATGATTGTGAGCAAAGAGTCAGGGACTCCGAAAGCACGAACAACAACCCAGAGCCCAGGCCTACCGTTGGTATCATAGGTCTTGACCAGGTCAATAAAGCAGAGATGTAGCGTATGGACAGAAAATATGGCATCTACGCAGGACCGCCCTTTCCTGAAACCACATTGGGGCTCCATAAGCCTCTCCTCAGCATGCCTGGCAAGGCGATGTTGAATAATCCTTGCGAGGACCTTTGCCGGTACACTGAGGAGGGAGATGCCCCTGTAGTTGTTACAGTCTGTGCAGTCCTCCTTCTTAAAGAGGGGGACCACCAGGGCATCCTTCCAATCCTGCGGAACCCGCCTAGTGGTCCAGACTGTTGTGATGACATGTAGGGCAGTCTGTGCACAAATGCCACCCTCCCTCAGCATTTTGCTTAGGAGATAATCTCTGCCCAATGCTTTTCCTGGTCTCAGATTCTGGATCGCCTTCTTTACTTCCTCAACAGATGGCACCTCAGCCAGCCACTCACAGGGGGTGACTACTACTACTTCCAATATTTGAGGTCCACAGCCTCAGCAGGGTCATCCACACTTTGCCCCATGATGTTTTCTAGGCTGAGGGATTTCCCCTCCCCCAAAGCCTCATAAATGCTCAGAAAATCTGCAAACCTGTTCCTGAGGGTCGGAGATCGGATTACCCTTCTTTCCCCTAATGATAGTAATATGTGGCACTGCAGGTTACTTTTTTATGGAGTGAAAGAGTGATTTGTGATCGTGGGCCACTGAGGCAGATTCCATCTCCCCAGCAACTCGCGCCCACCACCCATCCTTGCAGCACCTCACAGCTCTCAGAGTGAAGGCTGCGGTAAGCCTCCTCATTATCTGACGTGGGATGCTGTGGACAGTGAGTGGGCCTGTCGCTTTTTTTCAGCCAGCCTGAACACCTCCTCTGTCAGCCAGGGTCTCTAGGGAGGTCTGGACCGTGTAACCAAAGCAGCCATTGCAGCTGCATGAGCCACAGTCCTAAACCTTGCCCATTTCCCCTCGGCATCAGGAGGAGTGGGGGACGATGCCAACCCCAGCTGTAAGAGATGATGAAATTCTCGCTTGCAAATTTAATCTGCTAGCTGAGACCAAGCCCCTGTGGGTTTGAATGGGGTCCTGGGTGTATACTCACCACCCGAGTGGAAGAATGGCAGGCACATCTTACAGATGACAAGACGATGGTCAGTGGACACATTTATATTTACACGATCTGACCCAACACAAAAACCTCTATCATGGATAATATTGGTAGCGAAAGCCTACAACGTGTTAAACTGACAAACCTCACTAATTGGCTTCGTCGGGTTTAACGACACATTTAAATTCGCGCAATCTAACCAAAAAAAAAAACCTCCATTATGGATAATATTGATCGCGACAGCCTATAACGTGTAAAACTGATTAACCTCACTAATTCGATGTGTCGGGTGGTGCCGGATTCAACAACACATTCACATTTATGCAATCTAACCCCAAAGAAACCTCCATTATTGATATTTGTCACGAAAGCCTCCTGCCACGTGTTAAACCGAGTCAGCAGATCGCACTCCCAATGACCCCCCCCCCCCCCCCCCCGCTTCTTCCGTGGGCTCTCTTTGTGTAATGTCTCTATCACGACGGCTGGTGGGCAGACCTCTGGCTGGATTCTGGCAGCCCAAATAAACCAGCAGCATCGTCATCATCATCGTCATCATCATCGTCGTCATCGTCGTCTTCATCATCGTGTGCCTCCCGCCCCACGGACGCCGCCTTATTAGCAATTTTAATGAGAGGCTATGCGTCAGTCTTGGTGTGGTTGAGGACTGGTTTTGCTGTTGGTTTGCCGCAGGAATGTTATGTCCTTGTGCAATTTGCACTCCCATATACTTTATACTTTTGAAACGACATGAGCCGTTCTATGGCGCCAGGAGGTGTACTATACCTGGGGGCTCACTAGAGGGCAGATGCCGGATGTCACGGAGGTCGGGTCAGGACATGACAGTCTGAGTGAACCCGGGAGAGCACGTGACCGAACGAGGGGGCACGGGGACCCCCAGGAGGGGGCGAGCGGGCCACGTGATGTGGACCCAGAGCCTCCGCGAAGGATCGAGAGAAGGGGGCGTGACCAGGGGCGGAGCCTGGTCACGACCAGGGGCGGAGCCTGGTCACGGCACAGGGGATATAAGCCGAGCCCCGAGAGGGAGCGTGGCTGTTCGACCCGGGAATGAAGCAGCCTTCTTTGATCCTCGCTCTTCAGTCTCCGCACACGAGGGCCCGACGGCATGTCGGCTGTTCTGGTTCAACCGTATAGTGAATCTGTTCAAATGGTTAGGTGGTTAGGAACGGTGGCCACCACCTTACATAGTTAACCCGTAATGTGCATAGTTAAGCTTGGAACGTCGAGCAGTGTTGGTTGCATTAGTGAATAAACGTGTTGTTTCCAAGTTCTTGGTGTGCGCCTGATTAGAACTCACTACACTTATATTTATCTCTAATAAGTGACTTGCTTACCCCCGTCTCTATTTCATAGTTTTTTGCATTGTTCACTGTTGTACACTTGTTGAAACCTGTGCCCCTACTGGGCATCCTCATCAGATTCCTCCTCCAGTCTAAATAAAGAATCTGATTCTGACGGCGGGGGGGGGGGGGGGGGTCAGCACCACGCCCGGCTGCCTTTGTCTCCCCACAGCGCTTAACGCTGAGTCGACCTCGGGGAGGGTTCCAGGATCGTTTGAGATATTCGCTGGTCGCCGTTATCAGTCGTGAGTGGGAATCGAACAGGATAAAATAAAGATTCCGATTTCTGATCTAATACTTCACTGGAGATCAAAGATAATGATCATTTCTCAACTCCAGTCCCCCGTGAACTGTCATGGCCAGTTCCCACTTCTCCACGTTTACCAAGTCACCTCGGGTTTTAAGCAGAGGTCGAGTAAGCCATTACTCACTGCACACACCGCATTATTGCTAAACAGCAGCCATGAATGGCTACTGTTTAGCAATAAACAAAAATCATGCATACAGCCTTCAACAAATGGTTAGGTCAAGTCTGGCTTGACACACGAGGGACGTGTGGTGGTCAGCACCCTGCCCGGCCGCCTTTGTCTCCCCAATGCTGAGCTAACCTAGGGTAGGCCCAGCACACGTTCCGGATATTCGTTACCGATGTTGTAAGCCGCGAGCGGAATCGACCGTGCGTTTGCCGGGGGGTTCGCAGTGTGGCGCTCCACAACCTTAGGGCACGCAGAAAGTGCGTCGTGATCATAGGGCACGCACGGCGTATGCAACAACGCGATTTGCACCATTTAGGGAGGGAAGGAAAGTCGTAAAGGTGGGAGGAAAGTTGCGAGCACCAGGAGCCGAGTGAACCGTGCCCTCCGGGAACACACCTTCGTGACGTGCGCGAATTGCGTTGGTTTAAAGAAATGTTCTCCCAACACCTCAAATGAACCGGTCTGTCGCAATGGCATGGTAAGCGCGTGACGCTCGCTTGCAAAAATAATCGCAGCCGCCAGTGTGTTGGGGAATGGGGTGGGGACGGTTTAACTCAGGATTCAGAACAAACGAAGCGATAGAAGCCTCCGCTCAAGTTTCACTCGGTGCGAGGCTGTTCGCTCTCCTCTGGCGATCCCAAGGTTTGCACCTCCCTTCCTCAGGCCGTCCACGTTGTCGGCTCCCTGCCCAGTCTACTTTCCAACTCCTTCCCCTCTTGCCCGTCAACCGATGGCTGCCTCTTTGTCGCTCTTACAAAGGAAGCACGACCACCGTTTCCATACGGCGTCCTGAGCGTGCCCTCACAAGCAGGCTCCGTACAGAGCCACGTTCAGTTGTGTAATCTGGATCGTGTGTACGCAACGCTGCAAAGCGAGCCCGTCCGCTTGACACGAAACACGCCAAACGCCCACATCACGCCGAGCTTTGCTACTCGAACGGAAACAATCGCAGCGACCGCCCAAAAACATTCCAAACTACACAGTTGTTGAATGCGTAAACTAAAAATAATCGAACATCCCAGGACCGTTTCAGATAATCGTCAGCGGTGTTGGCCGGGAGCGGAAATCGAACTCTAGTCACCGGGTTCATAGGGCAGCGCGCTAACCGCTACACTACCGCTCCTCACCCACCACCGCTCACCATCATCATCATGATCAGCCGTGGTTAGTCCACTGCTGGATAGAGGAGGCTTCTCCAAGTCGTCGCCATGTCTCACGATCGTGCGACGTGACAATATATCCAAGGACCCGCACGTGTGCCGGTTTGAATCACTCCGTCTCCACGGTTGATGTCCTCTCGGACGCGTTCCAACTCCTTGACTGCCACTCCATCACTGTTCATGACCATCGGCCATCCTCCCTACCAGCGACATGTCATGGTGGTGAAATGTCATCTCCCTCGTCTGGTATGCAGGAGGTCGTGGGTTCGATCGCCTGTATATTTGGAGTTTGCGAGTCTCTCTCTCCCCGTGGTCGTGTGGATTTTCTCCGGGTCCTCTGGTTTTTCCCTCCACATTTAGAATCAACGTGCGTTTAGCGTAATTGGCTGCTACAAATGTACATGTGATAAGCCACTTCGTTGAGCTATCAGTTGTGGCCAGGTCGTTTCTGAAAAAAGAAATATGTAGCTAAGTGGGGCCTTTTCTGCTAAAATATTTTTTTTGTAATTTTAGTGTTTAGTAAACCGCCCCAAGCCCGTGACTCGCGCCCCGAGAAAGTAACGCGTTATTTAGCGGGAGTTAAAAAAAACATTAAAGTGTCACCGTAACACGCAGAGAGCGGCCCTCATCTCTGTTGGCAGCCTTGAGCCAGAGGTGTAAATTCCACATTCCGATGGCGACGAAAGCCCATCCCCACAGCTACCCGACTAATTCTCATGATGAAATCACCTGGACTGCACCCAATCTCGTCCTATATCGGAAGCTAAGCAGGCATTTTTGGGCCTGGGCAGTGTTTGGATGGGTGACTACCGACGCATAAAACCGGGGACAGTTCAGAAGAAATGCGCCATTGTACTGTACTGCGCTATGCTCCCCACATCTATGCTCCTGGTCATCAACACACCGCAGCGACCACCGTAGTGCACTGCAGTCCGATCCAGGCGGTGTATTGACGGAAGCGGTTGTGCATGGATGTGTGCACGATATGGACACTCCAAAGACCTGCCATAGAGTCTTTAACAGGCTGTTGGGGCAAATGCAGTTGGCGTACGCCATCTGGTCGAGCACCAATTGGGTCGAGGCTCAAAAGAAAGCCGTCCCTTGGTGTGGACCAATCAGTTTCAAGGACAATGCATGTATTACCATAGTATGTTTTTTGTTTGCATTTTGGCTGCAGGTATTGTGGTTAATGCAGACATGAATCCTTGTAAAAAGGTTTCAGTTTTGTTGCCACAAAAAAGGGAAAAACCCTATTATTAATATGTGTTGTTAAACCCGCCACATCTTCTGTTTACGTGACAAACATCACTAATTCGTTACGAATGATCACAACTACCACCATCACTTGCAACTCAGTCACTACTGTCAAAACTATCACCATCACTAGCAACTCAGTCACTACTATCACAACTACCACCATCACTAGCAACTCAGTCACTACTATCACAACCACCACCACTCACCACCACCACACCACTCATCATCACCATCATCACAACCAACACCACTCACCACCACACCACTCATCATCACCATCATCAACACAACCACCACCACTCACCACCACCACACCACTCATCATCACCATCATCACAAGCGACACCACTCACCACCACCACACCACTCATCATCACCATCATCACAACCAACACCACTCACCACCACCACACCACTCATCATCACTATCACCACAACCAACATCACTCACCACCACCACCACACCACTCATCATCACCATCATCACAACAACCACCACTCACCACCACTACACCACTCATCATTACCATCATCATCACAACCACCACCACTCACCACCACCACACCACTCATCATCACCATCATCACAACCAACACCACTCACCACCACCACACCATTCATCATCACAACCAACACCACTCACCACCACCACACCACTCATCATCACCATCATCACAAGCAACACCACTCACCACCATCACATCACTCATCATCACCATCATCACAACCACCACCACTCGCCACCACCACACCACTCATCATCACCATCATCACAACCAACACCACTCACTACCACCACCACACCACTCATCATCACCATCATCACAAGCAACACCACTCACCACCACCACACCACTCATCACCATCATCACAACCAACACCACTCACCACCACCACACCACTCATCATCACCATCATCACAACCACCACCACACCACTCATCATCACCATCATCACAAGCAACACCACTCACCACCACCACACCACTCATCATCACCATCATCACAAGCAACACCACTCACCACCATCACACCACTCATCATCACCATCATCACAACCAACACTACTCACCACCACCACACCACTCACCATCACCACAACCAACACCACTCACCACTACCACACCACTCATCATCACAAGCAACACCACTCACCACTACCACACCACTCATCATCACCATCATCACAAGCAACACCACTCACCACTCATCATCACCATCACCACAACCAACACCACTCACCACCACCACCACACCACTCATCATCACCATCACAACCAACACCACTCACCACCACCACACCACTCATCATCACCATCATCACAACCAACACCACTCACCACCACCACCACTCATCATCACCATCATCACAACCAACAACACTCACGACCATCACACCACTCATCATCACCATCATCACAAGCAACACCACTCACCACCACCACACCACTCATCATCACCATCATCACAACCACCACCACACCACTCACCACCACCACTCATCATCACCATCATCACAACCAACACCACCATCACACCGCTCATCATCACCATCATCACAACCACCACCACTCACCACCACCACACCACACCACTCATCATCACCATCATCACAAGCAACACCACTCACCACCATCACACCACTCATCATCACCATCATCACAACCACCACCACTCACCATCACACCACTCATCATGACCATCATCACAACCACCACCACTCACCACCACACCACTCATCCTCACCATAATCACAACCACCACCACTCACCACCACACCACTCATCACCATCATCACAACCAACATCACTCACCACCACCACACCACTCATCATCACCATCATCACAACCAACACCACACCACTCATCATCACCATCATCACAACCACCACCACTCACCACCACCACACCACTCATCATCACCATCATCACAACCAACACCACTCACCACCACCACACCACTCATCATCACCATCATCACAACCACCACCACTCACCACCACCACCACACCACTCATCATCACCATCATCACAACCACCACCACTCACCACCACCACCACACCACTCATCATCACCATCATCACAAGCAACACCACTCACCACCACCACACCACTCATCATCACCATCATCATCATCACAACCACCACCACTCACCACCACCACACCACTCATCATCACCATCATCACAACCACCACCACTCACCACCACCACCACACCACTCATCATCACCATCATCACAAGCAACACCACTCACCACCACCACACCACTCATCATCACCATCATCATCACAACCACCACCACTCACCACCACCACACCACTCATCATCACCATCATCACAACCAACACCACTCACCACCACCACCACACCACTCATCATCACCATCATCACAACCACCACCACTCACCACCAACACCACACCACTCATCATCACCATCATCACAACCAACACCACTCACCACCACCACACCACTCATCATCACCATCATCACAACCACCACCACTCACCAACACCACACCACTCATCATCACAACCACCACCACTCACCACCACCACACCACTCATCATCACCATCATCACAACCACCACCACTCACCACCACCACACCACTCATCATCACCATCATCACAACCAACACCACTCACCACCACCACCACACCACTCATCATCACCATCATCACAACCACCACCACTCACCACCAACACCACACCACTCATCATCACCATCATCACAACCAACACCACTCACCACACCACTCATCATCACCATCATCACAACCACCACCACTCACCAACACCACACCACTCATCATCACAACCACCACCACTCACCACCACCACACCACTCATCATCACCATCATCACAACCAACACCACTCACCACCACCACACCACTCATCATAACCATCATCACAACCAACACCACTCACCACCACCACACCACTCATCATCACCATCATCACAACCACCACCACTCACCAACACCACACCACTCATCATCACAACCACCACCACTCACCACCACCACACCACTCATCATCACCATCATCACAACCAACACCACTCACCACCACCACCACACCACTCATCATCACCATCATCACAACCACCACCACCACCACACCACTCATCATCACCATCATCACAACCAACACCACAACGCACCACCACCTCTGCTATGACGATGTCATCCGCACTCACAGTGAGACCGGGGTCGCGTCTCGCGAGGTTACCCCGTGTGTGATGAACGCGCGAGGTTACCCCGTGTGTGGTGAGCACGTGAGGTTACCCCGTGGGGGGTGAACGCGCGAGGTTACCTTCAGAAGTCACTACGCCAGGGAGGAGGTGAAACGAATCGCGCCGCCTCGGCCGTTTTGAACTCCTCGGCCTCCCGTAGCCGCGCAACGTCACCTAGGGTGGTGACGTCATCGAGAGATTATATTACCCCGCCCCTCACGCGCCTTACCCCGCCCCTTACGTTTCCAACCCCGCCCCTCACCCTCCAAATCTAGTCCCTTACCCTCCTAAACCCTCCCCTCACCTTTCCAACCACGCCCCTCACCCAAACCCCGCCCATCACCCTCAAAACCCCGCCCATTACCCTTCAAACCCCGCCCTCCAACCCTCCCAACACCCAAACACCGCCCCTCTACCCCCTCCCCTAAGTCTGCCCCCCCCCCCCCGCTGAACCCCACCCCTCCCCACCCCGAGCACGTGTGAACCCGGTTGCCTCTGTCAACACGACCAATGCAGCAACAAGACAAGCGTGGGGGTTTTCAACCTTGCCCCTAGACCCCAGCCCCAGTGCACGCTGAGTGAAGACGTTTATCCCAGCCCTACCAATTTCTCGGGATAATTTAAGACGCACCCCCCCTCACCCCCCCCCAGAATTTTTATTTTTATTTTTGCCCCTGTCCCCAATACGGCGATAAAAATCTGCTGCTCACACACGCACGCAACGCACCGGAGTATAAAATGCAAGCCTGGAGTTTTAGTGTTTTTTAAATATTTAAATCCAGGGGAGAAAATGTGCGGAGCGATGGCGCGGCGGTTAGCACGTCGACCTTATGAATCCCACGGCCCGAGTTTCTATTCGCGGCACACGTGCCAACAACACTGACGAATATCTGAACCGCTGCTGGGCCTCCCCCCCCCCTAGGTCGACTCAGCCTTAAATGAGGACCTGGTGCGGTGTGCGTAACATCAGCGCTGGGGGAGACAAAGGCGGCCGGGCGTGGTGCTGCCACACCACCCCCTCGTGTGCCCTCACAGTCTGGCAAGGCTGCACGGGGGACCTTTGTGTGACCTCTGCGGAGACATCCCTGTCGCACCCCAAGGTGAACAGAATCAATAACTGCAGGAGGAATCCGATGAGCTATAAAGGTCTTTTTGTAAAAGATGTCCAGTAAGGGGCACGGGGTCAGACCGTTAAAACAACAACAAACAATACACAAACACTAAAGGAGTGCAACAGCATTGGAAAGGGTAAACAATTAACTTAAATATGTACAGGGACTCCTCTACTTGCGAACGAGTTAGGTTCCAGAGGTCTGTATTCGTAAATCGATTTGTTCGCAAGTCCAACTCTACGCCTGTCGATTCCAAACATGTTGTACAGCATGTTCACTAAACACGGGGAATGGCTTTAAAAGTTGTATAATCTCCTGCAGATGTCACTGGTTCTTCCCATTCTGCAGATGTAGATGCCACTGATTCTTCACGTTCTGCAGATGTAAATGTCACCGGTTCTTCACGTTCTGCAGATGTAGATGCCACTGGGTCTTCACGTTCTGCAGATGTAGATGCCACTGATTCTTAACGTTCTGCAGATGTAGATGCCACTGGGTCTTCACGTTCTACAGCTGTAGATGCCTCTGGTTCTTCACGTTCTGCAGATGTAGATGCCACTGATTCTTCACGTTCTGCAGATGTAGATGTCACTGGGTCTTCAGTTTCTGCAGATGTAGATGCCACTGATTCTTCACGTTCTACAGATGTAGATGCCACTGATTCTTCACGTTCTGCAGATGTAGATGCCACTGGTTCTTCACGTTCTGCAGATGTAGATGCCACTGATCCTTCACGTTCTGCAGATGTAGATGTCACTGGTTCTTAACTTTTGCAGATGTAGATGCAACTGGTTCTTCACTTTCTGCATATGTAGATGCCACTGATTATTCACGTTCTGCAGATGTAGATGTCACTGGGTCTTCACTTTCTGCAGATGTAGATGCCACTGATTCTTCACGTTCTACAGATGTAGATGCCACTGATTCTTCACGTTCTGCAGATGTAGATGCCACTGGTTCTTCACGTTCTGCAGATGTAGATCCCACTGATTCTTCACATTCTGCAAATGTAGATGCCACTGGGTCTTCATGTTCTGCAGATGTAGATGCCACCACCGCCATCTATTGCGCGGTGATTGAACTTACGACTCTCGGTCCGAACTGGCAACTGGACATGCGGACAGATTTGTTCATAAACCTGAAAGTTCGTAAGTCGAATGTTCGTAAGTAGCGGAGTTCCTGCATACAAACAAAAACCTGAAGAGGCAACGGCTCCGACTCCCGACCACGCAGCTTTGCCGGGGGCCTGTCCTGTGCCCACCTACACTGAGGTCCTTCACGATCGTGAGCAGCGACACCGCCCCCCAACCCTCCCGGGAAGCATGAAGAACAACGACCTCAGGATTTGTGGTTTGTTTTAGCCTATCTGGAATGAAGGTCACACGCAGCCTCCGTGCCGTGAGCGTGTGGTTGGTGGTACAACGGGGAGCGGTCGTGTCGCAGCGCTCCTGCGCTGCTGCGCTACGAACCCGGCGACCCGAGTTCCATTCCCGCTTAGGGCCACCAACGCCGGCGGCGATTGTCTGAAGCGGTCCTGGACCTCCTTCCCTTCGTCGACTCACCCTCCTGGTGCGGTGTGTAAAACATCGTCGCTGGGGAGACAAAGGCGGTCGGGCGTGGTGCTGGCCACCCACCCCCTCGAGTACCCTGCCGGCCTTCATAGGTGCGGGTCGCTAACAGCACTTGCCCCAACAGTCTGTTAAGGCTACACGGGGGGACTTTGCCTTTGTGCTGGGGGTACAACGTCAACGTGGGTGCAGAACGCAACTGCTGCGGCTATAGTTTCTACAACGCCAATAAGGAAATTTGACCCTTGGCTTTCGCACGTAAACAGTATACAAATAAAAGTCCCCCCCCCCCCCCCCCCCGTGTCGCCTACACCGTTACGTTGGGCGCAAGTACGGTTTAGGGAGCACTTTTATATAAAAACAAACCCTGAAGAACGTGAAGAACCAGTGGCATCTACATCAACAGAACATGAAGAACCAGTGGCATCTACATCTGCAGAACGTGAAGAACCAGTGGCATCTACATCTGCAGAACGTGAAGAACCAGTGGCATCTACATCTGCAGAACGTGAAGAACCAGTGGCATCTACATCTGCAGAACATGAAGAACCAGTGGCATCTACATCTGCAGAACATGAAGAACCAGTGGCATCTACATCTGCAGAACGTGAAGAACCAGTGGCATCTACATCTGCAGAACGTGAAGAACTAGTGGCATCTACATCAACAGAACATGAAGAACCAGTGGCATCTACATCTGCAGAACGTGAAGAACCAGTGGCATCTGCAGAACGTGAAGAACTAGTGGCATCTACATCAACAGAACATGAAGAACCAGTGGCATCTACATCTGCAGAACGTGAAGAACCAGTGGCATCTACATCTGCAGAACCTGAAGAACCAGTGGCATCTACATCTGCAGAATGTGAAGAACCAGTGGCATCTACATCTGCAGAACCTGAAGAACCAGTGGCATCTACATCTGCAGAAGGTCAAGAACCAGTGGCATCTACATCTGCAGAAGGTCAAGAACCAGTGGCATCTACATCTGCAGAACGTGAAGAACCAGTGGCATCTACACCTGCAGAACGTGAAGAACCAGTGGCATCTACACCTGCATAACGTGAAGAACCAGTGGCATCTACACCTGCAGAACGTGAAGAACTAGTGGCATCTACACCTGCAGAATGTGAAGAACCAGTGGCATCTACACCTGCAGAACGTGAAGAACCAGTGGCATCTACATCTGCAGAACGTGAAGAACCAGTGGCATCTACACCTGCAGAATCTGAAGAACCAGTGGCATCTACATCTGCAGAACGTGAAGAACCAGTGGCATCTACATCTGCAGAACGTCAAGAACCAGTGGCATCTACAGAACGTGAAGAACCAGTGGCATCTACACCTGCAGAACGTGAAGAACCAGTGGCATCTACATCTGCAGAACATGAAGAAGCAGTGGCATCTACATCTGCAGAACGTGAAGAACCAGTGGCATCTACATCTCCAGAACGTGAAGAACCAGTGGCATCTACATCTGCAGAACGTGAAGAACCAGTGGCATCTACATCTCCAGAACGTGAAGAACCAGTGGCATCTACATCTGCAGAACGTGAAGAACCAGTGGCATCTACACCTGCAGAACCTGAAGAACCAGTGGCATCTACATCTGCAGAACGTGAAGAACCAGTGGCATCTACATCTGCAGAACGTCAAGAACCAGTGGCATCTACAGAACGTGAAGAACCAGTGGCATCTACACCTGCAGAACGTGAAGAACCAGTGGCATCTACATCTGCAGAACATGAAGAAGCAGTGGCATCTACATCTGCAGAACGTGAAGAACCAGTGGCATCTACATCTCCAGAACGTGAAGAACCAGTGGCATCTACATCTGCAGAACGTGAAGAACCAGTGGCATCTACACCTGCAGAACGTGAAGAACCAGTGGCATCTACACCTGCAGAACGTGAAGAATTAGTGGCATCAACATCTACAGGAGATTGTACAACATTTTAAAGCCATTCCCAGTGTTTCGTGTACATGCCGTACAACATGCTTGGAATCGCCAGGCGTAAAGTTGGACCCCACTCCCCTCCCAGCGACGCCGTTTTCATCTCTCGCAATCCCGCGATGTAACAACAATCCCACCGGATGCGACACGCGAGTCGATTTAATCGCTCCGTCTCCACGATAGTCGTATGTCTCTCGTGCGCGTCCCGTCACGTGGGCTGCCACTCGGCGGCTCGTCTCCTGTGGCAATCAGTTAAGCCCCTCAACGTCATCATCATCAGCAGCAGCGCCACCCATTCATCATCATCATCAGCCTCCACCCATTCATCATCAACACCATCATCATCAACAACAGCCCCACCCATTCATCATCAACACCATCATCATCAGCAGGCGCGATCTATCCACTGCTGGATGAAGGCCTCTTTCCCCAAGCTGCCACCACCTCTCATGGCACACAAGCCGATTTCCACTTCATCTCGGGCTCGTTTCATCCTTCGGCTGCCAGTCCAATGTTAGTCTCGACCACCGGGGCCTTATAGCCGTGACGCTTCCTGCTCCGGCCCAACTTACTTTTCTCAAGGCCATTCGGGGGGTCTCTTTGTTTTGTAAATACGTTGTTCGTTTTTTTTTGCTGTGGTTTTCATATAATCCCTCTTGGGTGTCCAAGCTCACCTGCACACTTTTTTATCTTCACCGGTTGTCTTCCACTTGTCTTTTTTGTGTGCGAGTAAAGAAATAAAATAATAATTAAATGTGCGTCTCCCGGTGTGTCTCCCCCTCCCGCCCACAGTGTGCCATATAATCTTAATCTCCGCGCCTCTTTGCGACACGTTTCAGCTTTTGTTCTGTTGGTTCAAATAATTTCCGGGTTTCTGACTCGAGGGTCGCGCGCGTCTGACACTTTGTGGCCGTGGGTTGGCTTTTTAAATCTCGCACAGCCACAAGATCGTGGACACCTGTGAAAAAAAAAGACTGTACATGCGCGGAAAAACGACTCTCACCATCGGTGAAAAAGACTTGGAAACGCGTGAAAGAGACTGAACATGCCTGAGACTGGACATGCGTGAAAGAGAGCTTTATTGCTAATCGGATTCCTCCGGTATAAGTAAATATTCAGATTCTTCGGTACAGAAAAAACCCATCACGAAACAACATCGGATGGGATCCGACAAACGAGCATAACTCGTTCCACGGGCCTTCGGTGAGGTTTTAAGCTAGAACACAAATACAAGTTCCTTCCCCAGACAATAACTCAGCTGCCGGAGGGCTTGTCGCGCCCGGTGAATACTGCAGCGTGGATGGTGGTGTGTTACACCGGTCCTGGGCGTCCCCTAGGTCGACTCAGCCTCAAATGAGTGCCTGGTGCCATGTGTGAACATCGCCACTAGGGAGAGAAAGGCGGCCGGGCGTGGCGCTGGCCACCCACCTCCTCCCTCGTGTGCTGTCGGCCTTCATCGGTTCTACTCGCTAACAGCACTTGCCCCGACGGTCAGTTAAGGCTATACTGGGGATCTTTTGTCTTTTTGTATTAACCGTGAAATACAACGTCAGTCGCGAAACAAAGTGAGGCCACCGTGGAACAAAGTGAGGCCACCGTGGAACAAGGTGAGGCCACCGTGGAACAAAGTGAGCCCACCGTGGAACAAAGTGAGGCCACCGTGGAACAAAGTGAGGCCACCGTGGAACAAAGTGAGGCCACCGTGGAACAAGGTGAGGCCACCGTGGAACAAAGTGAGGCCACCGTGGAACAAAGTGAGGCCACCGTGGAACAAAGTGAGGCCACCGTGGAACAAAGTGAGGCCACCGTGGAACAAGGTGAGGCCACCGTGGAACAAAGTAAGGCCACCGTGGAACAAAGTGAGGCCACCGTGGAACAAGGTGAGGCCACCGTGAAACAAGGTGAGGCCACCGTGGAACAAGGTGAGGCCACCGTGGAACAAAGTAAGGCCACCGTGGAACAAGGTGAGGCCACCGTGGAACAAGGTGAGGCCACCGTGAAACAAAGTGAGGCCACCGTGAAACAAGGTGAGGCCACCGTGGAACAAGGTGAGGCAACCGTGGAACAAGGTGAGGCCACCGTGGAACAAAGTGAGGCCACCGTGGAACAAGGTGAGGCCACCGTGGAACAAGGTGAGGCCACGGCGGCGTGCCAGCCTCATGGTCCAAATTCGTCAACATTAAAAAAATTGCTTTACATTCCAAATTACTTACATTGGGTTTCCACCACAAGGCAGCGGCAACATCGCACAGGCATGTTGGGCCTGTGCCAAGTGACTCAAGCTCACCTGTGAGCTTCACTAAACACACGTACAAATGATTGCTCAACGAAGTGGGCTTACTGTATCTTCGTGTGGACATTTATAGCAGCAGCCAAAGACTCTAAACGGGTGATGTTGATTCTAAATGTGGAGGGGGAAAACCGGAGGACCCTGAAAAAAATCCACGCGACCACGGGCAGAGAGAGAGAGATAGAGAGGCAGACTCAAAATATACATTAGCAGGCATCGTCAGGGTTTTGATCGAACCCATAAACTCCTGCATACCTGGCGAGGTAGTTAACATCTCCTGCATATCTGGCGAGGTAGTTAACATCTCCTGCATACCTGGCGAGGTAGTTAACATCTCCTGCATACCTGGCGAGGTAGTTAACATCCCCTGGCCATCTATGCTGCCCACTGCATCAACTCGCCGCGTTTGATCCGCCCCAGCGCTCCGCTCGTTCAGTTCAGTTTCAGTTTATTTATTTTGGTATAGCCCTGTGAGCCATTTGGTTCTTGAATCGGGTGCAACCACAACAAACAAAAAAACAAAAACACGAACAAGAAAAACATCTTAAAGTGACTATGTGACTGTGCAAACAGAAAATCCATGAAAAAAAACCAGCTAAATATTCCTAAAAAAGCACCGGATACCAACGCTGTGTGCAAAAAATCCCAGTGGGATGCAAGTCAAACAACAACCACAAGAAAACTTAGATTAAGGCCATCAGTCTAACTCCGTACTACAACAAAACAAACATGTCCATACCAAAAAACTTTTCGAAATCACCAAAATAAAGCCATAAATGCAACGTAACAGTGATCATAGGGACTGTGACCGAATTTTTACACTCCTCCGCCCTCAATGTATGTACGTTGAACTTCTTCCACGTTTTTGATTTAAAGCTTTCGTGACTGCAGGGATTCATATTCTTGGTTCTTTCGGTAAAGTCACGTAGAAGGCAAACAAAAAAATAATAAAAATATAAAACAATAAAATTATCACGACGTTTCGACTGCAACACAAGCAATCATCATCACCTGATTAATTTTATTGTTTTACATTTTTATTATTTTATTGTTTCCCTTCTACGTGACTTTACCGAAAGAACCAAGAATATTCTTCCACATTGTACGTAGCCAACCGTGTTAATTGGGGGGTGGGAGGGTGACTATGTGAGTATATGTATGTAAGTTTAATCTGAGGGTGGGTGTGCGTGGGTGAGCGACTATGTGTGTGACTGTGAGTCTGTGTGTGTGTGTCTGTTGAACTTCTTTCCGTGCGAATAGGCGGTGCGGGGGAAGGACAACAAACTAAACAACAAGCAGCAGTAGCAGCAGTTCTAAAGAAATGAGTTTGTAAACCTAGATAATGATGATGAGTATTTAAAAGTGCAGCATGGCTCCCAGTGGCTTCCTAACATCGGAAGAGCATTCCAGACGGGCAGCAGAAGTGCGGCTGAAAGCGCCGCGCGATGATTCGGTGACCACCGTCTTTGTTCGATCACCAGCAGCCAAACAGTTGCGGAGAGTTCTTGTGTTTGTTTGTTTAAAGGTTAACAACAATAACAACGAAGATAACCACGTGGAGAGAGAGAGAGAGTGAACATGCAAACTCCAAATATACAGCAGGCGTCAGGGTCGGGATCGTACCCACGACTTCCTGGATACCAGGCGAGGTAGTTAACATCTCGCCACCATGCAAACTCCAAATATGCAGCAGGCGTCAGGTCGGGATGGAACCCACGTCCTCCTGCATATCAGGCGAAGGTGGTGAGCATCTCCTAGCCACCGTGACTATATACCCGTTTGCAAGGCGGCTTAACTGAGATTTCACCTGGCCACAACGTTCATCCCCATGCTCACACCCGACCCAGAAGCAAAGTTCACTCAGCGCAGAGACATTCGCGAGGCGCCCCACGGCACCCGAGTAGACGCGGTACCGGTACCGAGGTCCTGTTAGGAACCGGCCCGCACAGCAGCAGTAGGAGGTGAGCGCGGTGAGTCCGCGCGTCGCCCGCCCCCATTATTTTACTATTTACCACTTTCGTCCGCGCCTCTTTCCCGCACTGCGCACTTGTCTCAGTCACAGTTTTGGTAAGCCCACAAGCTCTAACCCCTAGTAGCCACAATGAGTAAGCCCACAAACTCTAACCCCTAGTAGCCACAATGAGTAAGCCCACAAGCTCTAACCCCTAGTAGCCACAATGAGTAAGCCCACAAGCTAACCCCCTAGTAGCAACAATGAGTAAGCCCACAAGCTGACCCCTAGTAGCCACAATGAGTAAGCCCACAAGCTGACCCCTAGTAGCCACAATGAGTAAGCCCACAAGCTCTAACCCCCTAGTGGCCACAATGAGTAAGCCCACAAGCTAACCCCTAGTAGCCACAATGAGTAAGCCCACAAGATCTAACCCCAAGTAGGCACAATGAGTAAGTCCACAAGCTCTAACCCCCTAGTAGCCACAATGAGTAAGCCCACAAGCTATCCCCTAGTAGCCACAATGAGTAAGCCCACAAGCTAACCCCTAGTAGCCACAATGAGTAAGCCCACAAGCTAACCCCTAGTAGCCTACATGAGTAAGCCCACAAGCTAACCCCTAGTAGCCACAATGAGTAAGCCCACAAGCTAACCCCTAGTAGCCACAATGAGTAAGCCCACAAGCTGACCCCTAGTAGCCACAATGAGTAAGCCCACAAGCTGACCCCTAGTAGCCACAATGAGTAAGCCCACAAGCTGACCCCTAGTAGCCACAATGAGTAAGCCCACAAGCTGACCCCTAGTAGCCACAATGAGTAAGCCCACAAGCTGACTCCTAGTAGCCACAATGAGTAAGCCAACAAGCTGACTCCTAGTAGCCACAATGAGTAAGCCCACAAGCTGACTCCTAGTAGCCACAATGAGTAAGCCCACAAGCTCTAACCCCTAGTAGCCACAATGAGTAAGCCCACAAGCTGACCCCTAGTAGCCACGATGAGTAAGCCCACAAGCTCTAACCCCTAGTATCCACAATTAGTAAGCCCACAAGCTCTAACCCCTAGTAGCCACAATGAGTAAGCCCACAAGCTCTAACCCCTAGTAGCCACAATGAGTAAGCCCACAAGCTCTAACCCCTAGTAGCCACAATGAGTAAGCCCACAAGCTCTAACCCCTGGTCGCCACAATGAGTAAGTCCACCAGCTCTAACCCCTAGTAGCCACAATGAGTAAGTCCACAAGATCTAACCCTTAGTAGCCACAATGAGTAAGTCCACAAGCTCTAACCCTAGTAGCCACAATGAGTAAGTCCACAAGCTAACCCCTAGTAGCCACAATGAGTAAGCCCACAAGCTCTAACCCCTAGTAACCACAATGAGTAAGTCCACAAGCTCTAACCCCTAGTAGCCACAATGAGTAAGCCCACAAGCTCTAACCCCTAGTAGCCACAAGGAGTAAGCCCACAAGCTCTAACCCCTAGTAACCACAATGAGTAAGTCCACAAGCTCTAACCCCTAGTAGCCACAATGAGTAAGCCCACACGCTAACCCCCTAGTAGCCACAATGAGTAAGCCCACAAGCTATCCCCTAGTAGCCACAATGAGTAAGCCCACAAGCTAACCCCTAGTAGCCACAATGAGTAAGCCCACAAGCTAACCCCTAGTAGCCTACATGAGTAAGCCCACAAGCTAACCCCTAGTAGCCACAATGAGTAAGCCCACAAGCTAACCCCTAGTAGCCACAATGAGTAAGCCCACAAGCTGACCCCTAGTAGCCACAATGAGTAAGCCCACAAGCTGACCCCTAGTAGCCACAATGAGTAAGCCCACAAGCTGACCCCTAGTAGCCACAATGAGTAAGCCCACAAGCTGACCCCTAGTAGCCACAATGAGTAAGCCCACAAGCTGACTCCTAGTAGCCACAATGAGTAAGCCCACAAGCTGACTCCTAGTAGCCACAATGAGTAAGCCCACAAGCTCTAACCCCTAGTAGCCACAATGAGTAAGCCCACAAGCTGACCCCTAGTAGCCACGATGAGTAAGCCCACAAGCTCTAACCCCTAGTATCCACAATTAGTAAGCCCACAAGCTCTAACCCCTAGTAGCCACAATGAGTAAGCCCACAAGCTCTAACCCCTAGTAGCCACAATGAGTAAGCCCACAAGCTCTAACCCCTAGTAGCCACAATGAGTAAGCCCACAAGCTCTAACCCCTGGTCGCCACAATGAGTAAGTCCACCAGCTCTAACCCCTAGTAGCCACAATGAGTAAGTCCACAAGATCTAACCCTTAGTAGCCACAATGAGTAAGTCCACAAGCTCTAACCCTAGTAGCCACAATGAGTAAGTCCACAAGCTAACCCCTAGTAGCCACAATGAGTAAGCCCACAAGCTCTAACCCCTAGTAACCACAATGAGTAAGTCCACAAGCTCTAACCCCTAGTAGCCACAATGAGTAAGCCCACAAGCTCTAACCCCTAGTAGCCACAAGGAGTAAGCCCACAAGCTCTAACCCCTAGTAACCACAATGAGTAAGTCCACAAGCTCTAACCCCTAGTAGCCACAATGAGTAAGCCCACACGCTAACCCCCTAGTAGCCACAATGAGTAAGCCCACAAGCTATCCCCTAGTAGCCACAATGAGTAAGCCCACAAGCTAACCCCTAGTAGCCACAATGAGTAAGCCCACAAGCTAACCCCTAGTAGCCTACATGAGTAAGCCCACAAGCTAACCCCTAGTAGCCACAATGAGTAAGCCCACAAGCTAACCCCTAGTAGCCACAATGAGTAAGCCCACAAGCTGACCCCTAGTAGCCACAATGAGTAAGCCCACAAGCTGACCCCTAGTAGCCACAATGAGTAAGCCCACAAGCTGACCCCTAGTAGCCACAATGAGTAAGCCCACAAGCTGACCCCTAGTAGCCACAATGAGTAAGCCCACAAGCTGACTCCTAGTAGCCACAATGAGTAAGCCAACAAGCTGACTCCTAGTAGCCACAATGAGTAAGCCCACAAGCTGACTCCTAGTAGCCACAATGAGTAAGCCCACAAGCTCTAACCCCTAGTAGCCACAATGAGTAAGACCACAAGCTGACCCCTAGTAGCCACAATGAGTAAGCCCACAAGCTGACCCCTAGTAGCCACAATGAGTAAGCTCACAAGATCTAACCCTAGTAACCACAATTGGTAAGCCCACAAGCTAACCCCTAGTAGCCACAATGAGTAAGCCCACAAGCTCTAACCGCTAGTAGCCACAATGAGTAAGCCCACAAGCTCTAACCCCTAGTAGCCACAATGAGTAAGCCCACAAGCTCTAACCCCTAGTAGCCACAATGAGTAAGCCCACAAGCTCTAACCCCTAGTCGCCACAATGAGTAAGTCCACCAGCTCTAACCCCTAGTAGCCACAATGAGTAAGTCCACAAGATCTAACCCTTAGTAGCCACAATGAGTAAGTCCACAAGCTCTAACCCCAGTAGCCACAATGAGTAAGTCCACAAGCTAACCCCTAGTAGCCACAATGAGTAAGCCCACAAGCTCTAACCCCTAGTAACCACAATGAGTAAGTCCACAAGCTCTAACCCCTAGTAGCCACAATGAGTAAGCCCACAAGCTCTAACCCCTAGTAGCCACAAGGAGTAAGCCCACAAGCTAACCCCTAGTAACCACAATGAGTAAGTCCACAAGCTCTAACCCCGAGTAACCACAATGAGTAAGCCCACAAGCTGACCCCTAGTAGCCACAATGAGTAAGCCCACAAGCTCTAACCCCTAGTAGCCACAATGAGTAAGCCCACAAGATCTAACCCTAGTAACCACAATGAGTAAGTCCACAAGCTCTAACCCCTAGTAGCCACAAGGAGTAAGCCCACAAGCTCTAACCCCTAGTAGCTACAATGAGTAAGCCCACAAGCTCTAACACCCTAGTAGCCACAATGAGTAAGCCCACAAGCTAACCCTAGTAATCACAATAAGTCCACAAGATCTAACCCCTAGTAGCCACAATGAGTAAGCCCATAAGCTCTAACCCCTAGTAGCCACAATGAGTAAGCCCACAAGCTGACCCCTAGTAACCACAATAAGTCCACAAGATCTAACCCCTAGTAGCCACAATGAGTAAGCCCACAAGCTCTAACCCCTAGTAGCCACAATGAGTAAGCCCACAAGCTCTAACCCCTAGTAGCCACAATGAGTAAGTCCACAAGCTAACCCCTAGTAACCACAATGAGTAAGCCCACAAGCTAACCCCTAGTAGCCACAATCAGTAAAAAACAAACGTAGCTGGAGAGCTTCTTTGAAAAGGGGGAAAGACCCAATGATGAACACCCCCACCCCCCCCGGTCCGTGAAAAAAATTGTCTTCCACGAAACCGGTCCCTGGTACCAAAAAGGTTTGGGACCGATGCTGTAACGGACGACAAAAATAATAATAATAAACCACGCTCGCATTTTCTACCCCCATGCCCCCCTCTAAATCGTTTTCTGTTAT
The DNA here is from genome assembly GCF_048934315.1 of Petromyzon marinus. NCBI lineage: Eukaryota > Metazoa > Chordata > Hyperoartia > Petromyzontiformes > Petromyzontidae > Petromyzon > Petromyzon marinus. Next base: position 3,617,291 of record NC_133719.1, read on the forward strand.
TGCTCCCCCCACCCAAACTCCCGCCTCTCCGAAAATGCCCCTTGGCTCCTCTGCCGTCTAAAAATAAAAAAAATCTCCATTCGACGCCGAGCTGTGTGTGGGTTCTTTGTGAGAAGCTCCACTTGTAATTGCGAGCGGCTCGCGTATCGCTCTCCGTTGACGCGTTTTAGTTGTTGTGTGGGGTGGTTGTGTGTGTGTGGGGTGTGTGTGTGTGTGGGGTGTGTGTGTGGGGTGTGTGTGGGGTGTGTGTGTGGTGCGTGTGTGTGTGGGGTGTGTGTGTGGGGTGTTGTGTGTGTGTGGGGTGTGTGTGTGTTGGGTGTGTGTGTGTGTGGGGTGTTTGTGTGTGGTGTGTGTGTGTGCGTGTGTGTGTGGGGTGTGTGTGTGTGTGGGGTGTTTGTGTGTGTGTGGGGTGCGTGTGTGTGTGTGGAGTGCGTGTGTGGGGTGTGTGTGTGTGGGGTGTGTGTGTGTGTGTGTGGGGTGTGTGTGTGGGGTGTGTGTGTGTGTGGGGGGTGTGTGTGTGTGGTGTGTGTGGGGTGTGTGGGGTGTGTGGGGTGTGTGTGTGTGGGGTGTGTGTGTGGGTTGCGTGTGTGTGGGGTGCGTGTGGGGTGTGTGTGGGGTGTGTGTGTGGGGTGTGTGTGTGTGGGGTGCGTGTGGGTGGGGTGCGTGTGGGTGGGGTGCGTGTGGGTGGGGTGCGTGTGTGGGGTGTGTGTGGGGTGTGTGTGTGGGGTGCGTGTAGGGTGCGTGTGGGGTGTGTGTGTGGGGTGTGTGTGGGGTGTGTGTGTGGGGTGTGTGTGGTGTGTGGGGTGTGTGGTGTGTGTGTGGGGTGTGTGTGGTGTGTGTGTGTGGGGTGTGTGTGGTGTGTGTGGGGTGTGTGTGTGTGGGGTGTGTGTGGGGTGTGTGTGTGGGGTGCGTGTGTGTGGGGTGTGTGTGTGTGGGGTGCGTGTGGGGTGCGTGTGGGGTGTGTGTGTGTGTGGGGTGCGTGTGGGTGCGTGTGGGGTGTGTGTGTGTGGGGTGTGTGTGTGGGGTGTGTGTGTGGGGTGTGTGTGTGTGCGATAGTGTAGCGGTTAGCGCGCTGCGCTATGAACCCGGCGACACCGGTTACCATTATCTGAACCGTTCCTGGGCCTCCCCTCGGTCGACTCAGCCTCAAACGAGTACCTGGTGCGGTGTGTAAATATCGCCACTAGGGAGACAAAGGCGGTCGGGCGTGGTGCTGGCCTCCCACCCCCTCGTGTACCGTTCCGGTCTTCATAGGTGCTCGCTAACAGCACTTGCCCCTACAGTCTCTTAAGACTCTACCGGGGGAACTTTGTCTTTATCTATGCCTTATTTCTGCTCGACGACGTCTCCGAAACCGAACATCGCACCACGATAACAACGCCACACACAAAGATAAAGATTCCCCATATAGCCCTAACAGACTGTAGGGACAAGTGCTGTTAGCGAGCACCTTTGAAGGCCGGAACGGTACACGAGGGCGTGGGTGGCCAGCACCACGCCCGACCGCCTTTGTCTCCCTAGTGGCAATGTTTACACACCGCACCAGGTACTCATTTGAGGCTAAGTCGACCTAGGGGAGGCCCGGGACCGGTTCAGATAATCGTCACTGGTGTTGGCCGTGAGCGGGAATCGAACCCGGATCGCCAGGTTCATAGCGCAGCGCGCTAACCGCTACACCCCCCCCAAACACACACCCAACACACACACACCCCACACACACACACCCCACACACACACACATCCCACACACACACATCCCACACACACACATCCCACACACACACACCCCACACACACACACACACCCACACCCTACACACACGAGGGGGTGGGTGGCCAGCACCACGCCCGACCGCCTTTGTCTCCCTAGTGGCGATATTTACACACCGCACCAGCTACTCATTTGAGGCCGAGTCGACCTAAAGGGAAGTCCGGGACCGGTTCAGATAAGCGCAATCACCGGCGTTGGCCGTGAGCGGGAATCGAACTCGGTTGGCCAGGTTCACGGCGCAGCGTAGCGCTAACCACTACACCACCGCTCCCCATGCAACCTGCATAGACTCACACGAAGATTGCCCCGTATAGCCCCAACAGACGTGTTTGGTTTGATTTCATTTCTAACTCCGTGACTTTATCGAAAGAACCAAAGAGTATGGAGTCACGAAAGCTTCAAATCAAGACCCTAACAAGACTGTCGGGACAAGTGCTGTTATCGGGCACCTATGAAGGCACGAGGGGGTGGGTGGCCGGCATCACGCCCGGCCGCCTTTGTCTCCCTCGTGGGGATGTTTACACAAACACACACACACGGCACCAGCTACTCATTGGAGGCTGACACGCACACACGCAACAGCGGGCCACAGCAACGTGACGCTCGCGTTTCACTTTCACGGCAAATAAAAAAAAAGAATAAAGCACGTGGAGCTAAACTGGGAGCAGATGCGGGGCTTGCTTAATCGGGGGGGGGGGGGGGCACGGAGGCGACGGGGAAGTTCTGGCTGGCCGCACAGCCCCCCCCCCCCCCTCTTAAAACCCGCGTGGGCTCTCAAAACGAGTGGCGCGCAGCACGGCGCCAGCTGCGGTCCCGGCCACAAGAACCAACCCCATGGCTCGGGCAGCGCTGTCGGCAGCGGGCACCGCGAGGGCCGCGGGCTTGGGCTATTAGCCGGGGATTAAATAAACAACCCACACCACCACACACCAGCCCACACCACCCACACCACACACCAGCTCACACCACCCACACCACCACACACCACCACACAACACCAACACACCACCCACACCACCCGCACACCACCCACACACCACCCACACCACACCAGCCCACCCCACCCACACCACACCAGCCCACACCACCCACACCACCACACACCACCCACACCACCACACACCACCCACACCACCCCACAGCACCCCACAGCACCCACACACCACCCACACCACCCACACACCACCCACACCACACCACCACCCACACAGCCCACACCACCCACACCACTACACACCACACCAGCACACACCACCCACACCACCACACACCACCCCACACCACCCACACCACCCACACCACCCACACCACCCACACCAGCCCACGCTACATCAGACCAGCCCACAACCCGGGCACACGTAGTGCGCTCTCTCTCGATTACACACACACACGTATCAACAACTCGTCAATGGGAGTTGGCCAAACGTCCTCATGTAGGACCACAGAGCTTGGGCAATTGTTGGCGTTCATGCTGGATCCAAGGTGGGGAAAAGGGGGGGGGGGACTGTGCCCATACCTGGAGTATTTTACAACGGAAATTGTATCACTTGACGCCATACATGGACTACATTGTTCCGTGTTGGTGTAGGGCCCGAGTTATTCGTTTACATTTTTACCAGGTAAGGTCCCACTGAGCTGTGTGGCTCTTTACCGGAAGCGCCGTGGCCATCACAAAAGATAGCCCCAAAAAAGGGGCTTCATCATCATCACGTGGATACGTATTGCAGCCAAATACTGCTAAACGCATGGCGACTCTAAATGTCGAGGGAAAACCGGAGGGCCCGGAGAGAAATCCACGCAACCACGGGGAGAAAGCGCGAGCACGCAAACTCCAAATATACAGCAGCAGGCGTCAGGGCCGGGTTCGAACCCACGACCTCCTGTACACCAGGCGATGTAGTTAACATTTCACCACCACACAAACTCCAAATATACAGCAGGCGTCAGGGCCGGGTTCGAACCCACGACCTCCTGTACACCAGGCGATGTAGTTACACAAAGCCCCCCCCCCCAGATTCCTGGTTTGAAATTCCACCTCTCGCCTACGAAGAACTAAAACCCCGGCGACCGCTACAATCATTTTCAACAAGTCATTTATTAACAACAAGTCATTTATTAAAACGCCTCTTGCAAAACATGGCAGTCCGCCGCCGCCGCTTTCCTCAACAAATATATAAAAAAAACATCGACACACAAACGTTCAGTGATCCGGCCGGCGTCGCGCGTTCAGGTCAGCGCGTCTGACCGCGCGGCTAGAGTTACGGAACAGCCGCCACAGCCGTTCTCCGTTCAACTGCCGGCGGCGTCTCCGCGTGTCCGCGTGTCCGGGTGTCCGGGTGTCCGGGTGTCCGGGTGTCCGCGTGTCCGGGTGTCCGCGTCTCCGCGCGTCCGTGTCTCTGCGTGTACGTGTCTCCGCGTGTCCGTGTCTCCGTGTCTCCGTGCGTCCATGTCTCCGTGTCTCCACGTGTCCGTGTCTCCACGTCTCCGTGTCTCCGCGCGTCGGTCTTCAGCACTTGGAGTAGCGCCTGCTGATGGAGTCGCGGTAAAACTCAAAAACTTTGGTGGACGCTTCCCGGCTGAGCGCCAAGCAGCGCTGATACTGGGGTGCGGGGGAGGAGGGGGGGCCAGAAATCATCGATCATCAGATCACAGTCTCTACACAGGCAGCAACTTGCCGTTTAATTAACTAAACGATATTTTATTTTACCAGGTAAGGCCTCACTCGGCTACGTGGCTCTTTGTCAGAGGCGACCTGGCCACCACAAACGATCGCCGAAGGAAGGGGCTTTATCGTCACCACGTGGAAATTCACTGCAGCCGAACACTCCGAATGTGTGACGTCGATTCCGAATGTGGAGAGGGAAAAACCGGAAGCCGCGGAGAAAGCCCAGCACCCTGTCGCTGCATACGATGGGGGGGGGTGCGACACTCGTCCACCGAGCCGGTGGTGGTAATTCCACGTTCATGTGGCGAGGGTGAGTGTGGCTACCTCGGTGGCGTCGAGTCGCCCCTTGGTGGACGATGCCAGGACGTTCTTGCCGCTGCTGTCCAGGGCGAGCGTGACGAGCGCTCGGCCCTCCTGCGGAGAGGGCGGCCACGCGGAGTGAGCCAACAGTCTGGCTCGCACGCGGCCTCGCTCAGCCGCGGCCTCACCCAGCCGCGGCCTCACTCAGTCGCGGCCTCACCCAGCCACGGCCTCACCCAGCCGCGGCCTCGGTCAGCCGCGGCCTCACCCAGCCGCGGCCTCACCCAGCCACGGCCTCGGTCAGCCGCGGCCTCACCCAGCCGCGGCCTCACCCAGCCGCGGCCTCGGTCAGCCGCGGCCTCACCCAGCCGCGGCCTCACCCAGCCGCGGCCTCACCCAGCCGCGGCCTCGCCCAGCCACGGCCTCGCTCAGTCGCGGCCTCGGTCAGCCGCGGCCTCGGTCAGCCACAGCCTCAGTCAGCCGCGGCCTCGCCCAGCCGCGGCCTCACCCAGCCGCGGCCTCACCCAGCCACGGCCTCACCCAGTCGTGGCTTCACCCAGCCACGGCCTCACCCAGCCACGGCCTCACTCAGCCGCGGCCTCACCCAGCCACGGCCTTCACCGCTGGGCGCCCAGGGCGGCCTGGCCGGGGTTCGCGACCCCCCGGTGACCTCCTCACCTTCTCTGCCCTAGCGTCGGGGTCGAGGCCGATGGTGCCGTCGCGTGCGATGGCGCAGGCCACGCCGCAGAAGAGGCAGCGGAGCGCGAGCCCCGCGT